>NC_046624.1:3412768-3770026 GCF_900324465.2 Anabas testudineus
TTGGCTGAGCTAAGAGGTACGCCCACTGCCCACACGGGTCCAACTAGACTCAACCCTGGAATATTTCAGGTGCTGGTGGTGGCAAAACATCTGTACAAAAACAGACCCTATATATTTAGATAGAATATAGTTTTTTTCTTGTTACTGTATGTTGAGTTGCAGTATTTCAATTGTGGGATATGAGTAAATGATGTTTATCATCAGCTAAAAATTGCTGCTTGTCTTTATTGTGTATTGTATAGCACCCTTGAGGAAGACACTGACTCCAAGGATGGTTAAATGTAACTGGCACTCTCTGGAAAAATGAAAAGTGATTTCTCTCACAGGAAGCCTTTTGAAGGTTGTTGTATTTTTATGCACATATATTTTTTTCTCTCAATACTGTGTGTTTGTCTTTGTTTGTGTGTCAGAGGGTCAGCCAGTATGGCAGATGGAGAGGAGACCATGAGCCAGGAGGACTGGAAAGAGAAATGTATGGTCCTGGAGGCTCTGCTCATGAAATTCAGGATGCAGATAATAAAGATTCGAGAACTCACCACTGACAAGGTTAGTTTAAGTGAAATGTATTCACTTCATCAGTCGATGACACTCACTGAATCTTAGTGAGAATGTGTGATGGAAAAAGTGATTATGCTGAGCATGTACTGGTTAGAGGTCTATGGCTAACATCAGGGAAAAAAACACCAAAATATGTTTACTAAAATAACAAAGAAGTTTTGAAGGAGAAATAAAAAAGATAACTCTTTGGCAAAAATAAGTATAATTGGTTTGTAAAAGGCTGTAGGTATGGTGTTGGATAAATATCTTTTCATTGTCTTTTAATTATTAAAGAAGAAAAGAAATTTTAGTTTTTTATGATTCCATCAGTACCTTGTTTAAGCAATAATCTATTTGTTGAACCATCAGATCACTTAGATCAGTAAGTAACCAGGCATTAAAGGTTGTTTTTGCCTTTCAGTGAAACTTTCCATTAGTAAACACCTGTGGTTGCTCTTTCCTCGCTCCTTGTGTCCTCCAAGATGCATTTAAGGGCACAAGCTAAAGGATGGAGCAGGGACAGTAGGAAGAATGGGTAGCTGTTAATTAGTGCTATCGTTCCCTCTGCTGAACTCACTGAAATGATTAGAAAAATGGTTTGGGTTTCAAAGTGTCCGAACCATTCTTACTAGAAACTGTCAGCAATAAACAAAAGCAGAGGATGGTTCCAGTAGCAGTCGGAGAAGTCAGTACCACCTACAGAAACCTACACTTTGGCTACATCATTTAATAGCATGAGATCTGAGAAGATTTGAGTATTGCACCAAAAGAATGTCCACATATGGTCTTCATAAGTACAGGAGGACATCAACTGTCAAACAGAGAGTTGTAGCTGGTTGACACTGGGCCGACCCAAACTGTTCAGTGGCCTAGATCTGAAGCTGCTCTCCAGGGATGCTGATTAGAGCTCTAATGTAAACAGCAGTCTGACCACAGGGCTCCGCCACGCACTGCATGATGGGATTGACCTAGCTCCAGTCAATTACAGAGTCAAAGTAAGCTTAGCTGGACAGCTAAACAAACTCCCGGAGAGACGTGGAAGAAAGATTGGCTTTGGTGGGTTTTTGCAGCCCACGTAGCACATGTGAAAGTCTCTGCTGCATATTTTTGGACTGATCCATCCTATTGGACACTTTTTATTGAACTGCATTTGAACCGTTTTCCACTTAACACCATAAAACACTGGTAAACTAAAAAAAAAACAAGCAATATGTTTTCAAGAAGAGTCACTTGAACTTCACCAGTTTCTACTTTAGTCTTAGTTTAGTAGTAGTAGAGAGTGGTTTCCTCATCTGTATTGTGTAAACTGGTGTCACCGCTTCACAGCATTTAATTTGTATTACATTATTTTGCTCAGTAAACTTTGGTATGTGGTCACCGTGTTTGTTGTAAGGAAAGCAGAAATCCTTTTATCTTTACCACACGGTACATCCCTTATTTAGTTCCCAAGGATCCAGAGTTCAACTAAAGTTCAGCTTCTGAAAAAAGCTTCTGAAATTCTCCAGTCAGATATTGTCAATACACACAGTGTTAGACCAGTTTGGAAGCATTTAGATTACACTCAGGATTTGTTTTGTTGTAGAATGACCCTGCTCCTTGTGCTCACTGACCTCCGGATGCTGTGAGCTCATCATGTTAACATCCATTGTTTGTTTGTTTTTTTCGCTATCACCACATCATCTTGTTTTTTTAAAACTGCGTGGGGGCGTACACACGTCACTGCAAAGTCCCCCCTTATATCTCACTGTGGAGGTGGGCTTCTAAAAAAGATGAAGAGGGGCTAAAGAGAAATAATTTTTAGTGGTGATTTACTCTCTCACTGTTGTCCAGGACTTTGGTGTTATAAATGACAGGTTGGTGTTCATTCACGGATGATCTTCAGTATTGTTTTAGAATATTGTATGAAATGTACATATGTTTACTGTAAAACATCCTGGTTCCAAATTAAAAATGTTAACCCTAAGAAATTGATAATGGATTAATGTGAATCCATGTAGACTTGGCAAATTGCTCAAATCCTAGAAAGCTATGTGTGAGGGGCTGAAGAGGGAATGAGGGGAAGAAAAAGAAACAGAGAAAAAAAAATGAAGCCTTGTGTAAAGATTAAGCTTCCCAAGGGAGGAAATACCCAGTTTAGTAAATAGTATGTGTGTATGCATGTGTGTGCGTGATTGTTTCACAGGAAGTGAGCTTGCAGTCTGAAACAGTTAGTCAGCTATGCACATATATGCATTTCATTTCAAAACTTTTTTAACTTTCTACATTTTTCAGAGAGGGGTAATGTGTGTGTTGTTACGTGGGAGGGACTTCACTGCTGGCGAGCACAGCTTCGAGCTGCAGCCTAACAGTAGTCTACACATCTGTTGATGGAGACAAAGAGATGTGTGTTATATTTTCTGATTCAGTCAGCCTCCCTCGTTCCAGCCCAATTCACACACTGACATTTTCTTCATTCTGCCACGCTGTGCATGTCTTAAAAACTGTGAATAAAGAACGAACCAGATTTTCTCATAGAGTGAATAATGCAAATGATAAATGGTTCCAACTGTTCTGTGCTGCTGTGGCTTATCATCATCTTGAATTTCCAATACAGAAGTAAAATATAGGTTAAATCATCAAGGTCTGATATTCTGGATGTTTTCAGACTTTTCAAGACACCCTCCCTTGAGGGAAAAAAACACCCTCAGAAAATCTTACTTCCCCACCGTGCTTGTGGCAGTTATGTTAAAATCTTTGAGGACATCTTTAAAAAAAGTTCACACATTCTTTGTTTCAGTTTTTTTCAGTTTTAGCAGGAGATGAAAACACATTTGGTGCCCTAGTAGAGTATGTATGGACCTAGAGTGTATGGACCAATTACAGGTCAGATCCAAAATATCAGTCAGTTAACACATGGGATGTCAAATTCTAACCATGCTATACATTTTAGCAATAGATAGAGATCAATGTGAAAATTTGTGTAGCACACACATCCACGTTCAATTTTCTTCTCAATTTGCCTAATCAGCACTACATAGATGGCTAACTTTAACTCATTCATGCCTGTACATCTACACATGCATGTTTTTATGTTATTATGTGCATACAGCCCAGTCCTTGTATCCTTCCCTTGTGTGTCAAAGGAGTTTTGTTATTGAGGAGAGTTAGGCCCTCTGTTTGTCCCCAGCTGTCATGTTATTGAGCATATTTGACAATTAACTGTAGAATTTGATGTAACATGATGAGGTTATTTGGCAAAGAGTGAGTTCTAACTCAAATAAATTTGTTTAATCTGTTTGGTATTAAACCTGTAGGTAAGCCCTGTGGGTCGCAGCAGTTACAGAGTGAGGCTTTGTGAGCTGGCTGCAGATAGAGTGATGGGGGGAGGGATGGACGGAGTTCAGGGGGATGTTGGCCACAGAGCTCCAGTTGTGGAATTCCAAGAATGGATGATGAATCTTAGGAGGGAATCAACTGCAGAGGTGATAAAGTATTGTTCAGCGGCTGTTGGGGTTGAGGAAGAGGTTGTGTTTGTGTGTGTATGTGCGCAGCAGCAGAAGTACACAAGGGTGCAGGGAGTGGACCCTAAAGTTACCACACTGGAAACCTTAACCTCTCACTATCATCCTAACTGAGCTTCACAGTCTATCACACACACTCAGACCTGGTTTATCCTATATAACACAAAGGTTCAGTTATGATAAACAGGAGAATATCGCCTACATACGACATGAGTTTATGGCTTTTTATATTTTGTTATGTCTGGTGTGCGTATAAGACTTGAGTGTGTGTCAGTTCCAAATGTACCCTATACTATACATGCCCTGTAATTAACTTGCTGTTTTCTGCCAGATGCTATATCTGCTATTGAGAGAGGCACATGTGGTTTGTCGTTTGTGGTACAGAAGAGGATCTATATAGAGAGCGAGAGAGAGCCTGTGTGTGTGTGTTTGAGTGTGCTGTGTGTTTGTGAGTTTAACCGTTTTCATGTCTGCTTTTGATCAGAACATAAATGTGCTGTAAGTCCAACTGGCAAATGCTTATTTTTCCTGTGAGTAATCTGTGTGTTTCTGTGGTTACATCAAAATGACCACAGAAGGAGATCAAGAGAATTCAACTAGAAGAGTCATGTATCAATTTTTTTTACTTCAGCACAGAGAGATAAACTTCATTACTATAACTTTAAAACAGGAGCCATACTGAAACAGCCATTTCTGTGGACACACAGTGACATAATGTCATAAAATCTCATGCCTAAAATCACATTCTCCAAATGACACACTGAAATGACAAGTGCAGCAGTGTCTCCGTAGAGGTCTTGCTTCTACTTCTACTCTAAAAAACGTTGTGCAATGGAAATAGTGAGTGTCTCTTGCAGGGTGTGGCTGTTTTCGGACTGAGCTTGGTCCAGTTTTCCTGGTCTCTGGATGGAAAACTGGAGCCAGGCCATGCCAGTGTCTAACGGCTGCATCCTCAGCGTTGATGCCAGTTTAGATAGTTTGGATATAAAACAGAGGGGCTCCTGCTCTAAGCATGTATGTGTGAATTACTACAGTGTGAGGAACAGGGCTACATTGGACACCCTTTTCCATTCTTATAACAATGTCACAAGTCAAAGTAGCAGGAAAGCTGAATTGCCTGTAGGAATGTGGGTGGAGGAGTGCAAATAAAATTGAATGGAACCAAAATAAACCTGCAAAGAATGCGAGTCTTGAAACAACATACATAATTGTACAAATATTAATATTTTCTTAGGTAATGTTAATAATAAAAGTTTGATTGTCTGATTGTGGACACCTAGAAATAAAAGTGGGATTGTTGTTATTGTTTTGTGACTGAAATTTGTCTCATTTGTTTCAAAAATTACTGGACGAGACATAGACTACTGTTAAAAGTTTGGGGTCACGTAGAAATTTTTTTGTCATATAGCTTTGAGTATGTATAAACTACGCCTGGTTCTAAGATCACTTCTTTTGACTTTGTCATATCCTGACTGTCCTGATGATTATTTTCCCCACGTTTCCTAACATGAATTGTTTTTCTCTAATCTAATTTAATATGTATGCGCATATTCGATCACATGTGTCCACATTATACCAAAATATTCAAATGATGGTGGCTGTAGAACTTCCATTGACATCACTGCATATTTTCCTCCTTAAAGCTGCTGATGTTTGAAAGAGTTCCTCAGAAGGCACTGGTTTGTCTGCTGCTTCTGTCACTTTGAGCTGAGGAATTTCAGAGGCATGTTGCTCAAAAAGTCATCTCTCTCCTTAATTCCCACAGGTTTTGTTTGTTTGTTTATTTGTTTTTTCTTTATTACGTGTTTGCATGTCTTGTGTATGTGCCATTATCTGTCTATATAACCCTGCGTGTGTCTTTTTGTACCTGTGTGCTGCAGTGCGTGAAAGCTGTGTGACCTTTTGGTGTTTCTGTGGTTTTAACACACTCCTAACAGGTTCCACATGCTCTGCTCTGAAGTACACAAAGGGCTGGTTGTAATAGATGTGACACCTCATGCTCATTATATAACTGCATAACGGTCCAATGTGCAGCTCTTCTGTGGAAATAAAACAGTTTTAACAGTTGAGAGACAGACGTACAGATGTTGTAAACAAAATCATCCATTACCAAGATCAATCAGCAACCATTTCTTGACAACTGACTATGCAATGAATTTGATGCTAGCGATTGTATATTATAGGTAGGGACACCTGCTGGATTGTTTTACAGTTAAGAGTAAATTCCTAGTGCTCTAATTCTCTAGTACAAGGAGACTATAATAACTGAAATTACTTTGAAACAATATAAACTAGACTGGATTACTGGACTAGGCTACTGTTCAAAGGTTTGGGGTCACTTAGAAATGTCTTTGTTCTGAGCCAGACAGGAAACAGCGGTGAGGAGTGTGTCATGCAAAAAGGTACATGGCATGCACTCTAACCGTTCAGCTACAAAGCTACTTTCTTCAAAACTCCCCCTCCCCCTAGTGCACAACTAAGCAAGCAGGCTATTTAGTTTAAGAAGCATATGCATTACAGATTCTCAATGGCCGAAACACTAATGAGACCTCAGAAGATGCCTTGTCAATTCCGTCTTCAGGCTCAACTTTGTTAAGTGTCGAAAAAAATCTGTTGAAAATGGGAGATTTGTACAGGGCAAAAGGTGTCTTGAAGAAGAAAGGCTATCACACCATCTTGCAACGTCATGCTCTGTGGTCAGAGCCAGTTTGGTCCTACAACAAGACAGTGACCTCAAGCGCAGCTCCAAACTATGCCAGAACTATTTGGGAACAAACAGTCAGCACAGTGTCAACCTTACTGAGCTGTTGTGGTACACGGCCTGAAATTCACGTTTCAGGCCGTGTCAGGGGCAACTCCCCATTTAAGTTCTTCACAAAGGGGGGATTTATACATTTCAGGCGGGGTGGGGTTTAGTTGTTTGTGTTGTTTGAGCAACATTCACGCTCACTTCAAATCGCATACAATCTTTTCTGGAATTAAGGCTTCGCTGAACTATATACACTGCCGTTATATTGTGTCTCTTTCTCCTTCAGTAACAGTCATCCTTATCACGCTCTTTGCAGAGTCTGCCTCACGCTTTCTTTTCACTGCTGCTGTATGGTTTGTATGGCTGCTGTG
Organism: Anabas testudineus; assembly: GCF_900324465.2. Taxonomy (NCBI): domain Eukaryota; kingdom Metazoa; phylum Chordata; class Actinopteri; order Anabantiformes; family Anabantidae; genus Anabas; species Anabas testudineus. The sequence goes on from NC_046624.1 coordinate 3,419,926, forward strand.
TCACGGTCTAAGTGGAAACTTAAACTTCTGCTCATGTACTAAGATCAACTGATAAAAGGCACAGCACAGTAGGCTGCATTTTCAAAATCGATTAGCTCATTTCAGAGTTGTTATATTCGAGCCCGTTAGCCTGAAACTTGTCTTTGGACTGTTGCTTCATTTTTATAATGTTACTATACCTGTCTGAGGATCCTGAAGAGTAACGTTGACGCTGACAAAACCTTTGTTTACACTAGTCCTTTTGGGATCCAGAGTTTTTTTTTGTTTTGTTTTTTTTATGTAAAATATGTCAATAAGTCTGATTTTAAAATTCTTTTGAGACACATACAGTGAAGAATGTCAAAGACCAGCTGACAAACATCTGCTCTTTGCAGGCAATGTTATCTTGACTTCTCATTACGTCGCTTGCATGCAGCTCTTTTTTCTTTATTTGGTGCTGTTGTGTTTGGCTTGGGAGAGAAGTGGAGCTGATATTTCAACTCCATGTGTACACAAACATTTGGTCAGAAGAGCTGGGGAAACAAAAAGGTTCCTGTAAAGCTGGATGATTTAAGTGTTACAGTGTAATGTGTGTATATAGCTGTGAAAGTAGTGAAATGGAATTAAAAGAAATGTTTACATGTTAAAATTAAAGAAAAATGAAAATGAATGTGTCGTCCTTTTTCTAGATTCAGCAATTAGAGACCCAGGTGATTGATGCAGAAAAGCGAGCGTTTACCGCACATCAGCAGGTAAGGATTCATACAGAAGCATGTCTACCTCTGCTCTGCACGTGTCTATCTGCCCAATGTGTGTAAATGTGATGATTTCAGGTGCAGTGGATGGAGGAGAAACTGAACGCACCAGATGGTCAGTCTGGAGACTCAGAGGTGCGTATGTTTCAGCGATGCCAGGAGCTGCAGGCCTTAGTGCAGGAGAAGGAAGACGTCATCGCCCATCTGGAACAACAGCTGGAGGAGCAGGTAAAATGCATACGCATGAGTAATGTCATGACAGCAGCAGATTTACTCCTTGTAGATTCCCCCACCCCCATCTTTCCAAGCACAAAACAATAGAGGGAGGTGTGGTATGTAGTTTGTCTTTCCAGACAAAAAGAAAAAAAAAGAAACTCTTGTGAAGTATTTACTGTAACCCTTGACCAGGAACACTGAAGAAGAACAGCAAATTCCCTGTCTCATAATCCAAGCCTCCAGACCTTCTTATGAACCTATATCTATGTTCTCCTACAGTTAGGAGTCAGTAAATACAGACATATTCATCTCCGCAGCAACATCACACACATTCACATCCTTATTGAAATTTACTGATTCATTTTTACACTGAATCTTCAATTCTCTCTATCCGTAATTTGTCTTTCTAAATATTCTGTGGCTGGATGTGTTCATCCAGAGAGAAAGGTAGCTACACTGTTTAAACAAAATGTTTATATTTTCAAGCAAATTAAACTTAAAACTTCTATTTATCAGTCACTGGGAGTAACGTAAGTAAGTAAAAGTAAAAGTAAAAGCACAAAGTTTTGTACAGACCTTGGTAGAATATGGCTCCAACAGTAGGGTTTGTCCCTCGACCAGTTGATAAAGAGGACATATTGGTTAAAAGATTCATTTTAGTCAGAGCAGGAAGCCGAGCTGGGGAACAGAGTAGCAGGTCTGATCCAGACTCATCTTCCTTCACCAGAAACAGAACCGACTTCAAGATGCCAAAACAGTGGAGAAGAAAGCTGCTAAGATCAAAGAATGGGTGATGCAAAAGTTGTCAGAGGTAAAAACAGTTAATTGTGCTTTTTGTTATACAGTAATTATACCCAAAGCAAGTTATGTGCACTCAAAGAAGGAAACCTAAACAAAAGGTTGTACTTAGCTGAGTTATGTAAGTTGAACATAACTCAGCTGAGTTTGTCATTTAAAAGTTAGATAAACTTAAAATAGAGATAAAGAGATAAAGTTAAATTATTTAATAGGGATGTAACTTTTAAGCTAGAAATCCTAACTTGTTGAACGATTAAGTAAGAAGAAGAACTTAAAAATATGTTAGATTTATATTTACATTTACATTTAGTCATTTGGCAGACACCTGTATCCAAAGCAACTTACAAGACAAGCAAAAAATCTAAGTAATAAGTCAAGGAAAAAAAACTGGGTGCTCTGGACAGGAAATTGTGTTTCATGAGATACAAGTGCATTTTATTTATGCTATGTTATGGAAGTAAGGCTGCTGAGTTTCCACCATAATGGAAACATAAATGTAACTATTAAGTTAGATAAACGTGACTGCGTTATGGTCAACATAAATAACTCTAACTAAGGTACGTACAGCTTTTTGTTTAGGTCTGAGTTTTCTGAGTGTGGATGGAAAAGAAGCTAAAATGTGAGTCGGGGGCATCAATATTCCATCATTCCCAGTTGTTTATTCTTCAGTTTGAGGCAGAGAACGCTGCATTAAGAGAAACCAACAAGCAGCAGGAGGCTCAGATTCTGGAGCTACAGAAACAAGTTCAAGGTAAGAACCTTTAACATTTACTTGAGACGAGTTATCTGTTTTTGTCTCACAGTTCCCGTTTTACTTACTTAGCTTTGGAGACACAGAATCTGCTATTTGTTTGTGTGTTTACAGCCTTTGAGCAGAAGTGTGGTGGTGGGCAAGGAGTCCTATGCCGGCCAGGAGAGGCCCAGCGTCTCAGCAGTCTGACGTTTGGCTGTTTCCAAGTGAGGGGCAAGAACCCCCAAGTTCTCGTAGGTCCATCACCCTCCCAAAGGACACTCAGCACCCAGGGAGAGACTGAGGGCAGAGATAAAGCTGGTAAGTCCCCACAGATTCACAGCTATACAAACAGAAACAGAGTGAGTCAGGACATTTTTTGGTTTAAAAAAGACACTGGGAAAGAACTGGACACAAGAAGACATGGTTTCACCGTGGAAAATGGAAAGGGACTGAGACATTTTAGCCATTAGGTCATATCTACGGCATCTTAGGGAAGGAGTTTCACTAATAAACACAATTTATGTCACTCAAAGAATTGTGAAGCTGCTCATATCATATAACTCGACGGCTAGAGAGTGGTTTGTGAAAGAGTTTAAGCAGATGTTTACTTCCTTCAAAATATTCTATCGAAACTATTGTAAGGTTGCTAAGATAAGGAAGAATGGGGCAAAGAATTTCACTGGAACATCCTTGAGATTGTTGATACCAATATGGCAAATGTGAAGTGACCATAACTCAGCTTTAGGACCTTGAATTGCTCCACAGCTCGGTTGAAATGTAATCTAAATAGTAAAATATATATATTGTCACTCATACTGCGTGTTGAATGAGTTATCCTGCTTGTGTTGTGGTAGAGAAGGGAAGTAAGACAGACAGCGAAATCCAGAGACCAGACTCGACCGGACACTTGTATTCTCCTCTGGAAGACGAAACTGCATCAGAGAACTTTGGAGAAAACGTATGTGGATCAGTGTCTCGGGGTGTCTCCTCAGTGCTCTCTAGTGCTGCATCAGATGGGGAGGGAGGAGGAGGTTGTGAGGCCAGAGGTCGAGCATGCGGTCTGGAGTTCAGTCGTCCCGGCAGTGAGACCTACCTGACTGCTTCAGATGACAGCAGCTCTCTGTTTGATGATGACATGCAGCGAACCGAGCGGCCCAGCTTCAGCCTGCTCGGGTCATCAGATGGGATGCTAGGAGAGTGTAAACAGGTGGAGGAGCAGGCCCACAGGGCTAAACTGGAGAACTGTACCTCTGAGGAGCTCAACAAAAGATTCCAGTCCCAAAGACTTGACTCCTCTTCCTCCTCCAGCGAACCTAACACTCCCAGCCCCATCCTTACACCAGCCCTCACACCTAAACGACCGAACCCTCCCCAGGACCAAAGGGACAACCCTGCCTCGCCCAAACAGCCGCGCCTGCGGACTCCAACAGGTTTTGGTTTGATGAATGTGTCTCTGGCCAAGAAACACCTAAGTCAGCCACCAATCAGTACTGAGGCAGTACATGGACAGTCTCGTAATGCCCTCAGCATGTTGCGCCCCCTCAAGCCACAGGAAACGGACCTTGACATTGACCAGGAGCAGGAAGTTGGCATGGAGATGGGCAAAGACACTTCTCATGAAGTCCCTCCTAGCTTACAAGTTACATCCACCATGGCATCCTGGGAGCCCTCACCTCAACCTGGGACAGACATGAGCTCAGAGAAGGCGTCTGACAGTTCAGCACCAGGCAGCAAACCTCCAACACCTCCTTTACACAGGCTGCCCTCCTGGGTAAGATTCTCCAACACTTTATTATCAGCCCACAATCTGTTGGGTAATTCTTACAGTGAGTATTGCTGTATTAAATTAGTTTTACTTTACTTTACTTTACTTTACTTTGTTTACTGTAGTCTCTATTAAAACTTTAAAATAATCATAATTTACATCTAGAATTGTCCTTGTCCTTAAACTACAGGGTTGTTGCTTTTTGAACAAGACACTGAACTTATAATAATCTAGCAATTGTGTAGTAGAAGACACTAGAAGCTCAACATCGAACATAGAGTGCATGTCCCACTAAGTCATAAACCTTATCTTGAAAAAGGATTCCAATATTACCACATCATTTCCAGCAGTGTGTATGTATACTGAGCCATTTCCTAATGTTTGGATCTGAAGTGCTTTTTTTTTTATATTAATGACTAAGTATGTTTTCCCACAGGAGAGTCGTATCTATGCTGTGGCTAAATCAGGAATTAGACTGTCTGAGACGTCCTGCACAGACTCTGCTAGCAAAGGTAAGACAGGAAATAGAAGGGGCTGTATTAGCTGTGTCAAGGTCGAGTTTGGTTACAGTGTTGAATATGTCTAACTCAACTGTAATCTGTGTTGCAGACCCCTCCCTGCAGTCCTCCTATCCTGCTTTTGTAATGTACACATCCCTCATCTATAAAAACATGACTACACCTGTTTACACCACTCTGAAGGGGGTAAGTACAACTTGCACTACACAGAATACTGCTACCGTTCTCTTTAATTTGTCACTCATGAACTTTATCTAAATTCTTTGTGCTGCTACATAAGGTCAGTTATTTTAATATCTTTGGATCTACATTCACTTTTGCATTGTATGAGTACCAGCTGCGTATTGACATTGACATTAGTGTCTTCTGTTTTGCAGAAAGCCACTCTACTGAGCAGCAGCCCATTCTCAGATCAGTCGTCCAGCTCTGAGGAATCGTCTAGTTCAGAAGAGGAGGAGGGCTCCATCTGCAGCTCCCACACCTCCTCTAGCTCCCGCAAGAATAGCACCCCAGGCAGCCCGCGCTCTCTCAAGAGAGGTACAACACACATATACTGTGTCTGAAGACTATTTGAAATTCCTATAGCTAGTAAAAGGAAAACTGTTGAACTTGGTGGTGTAATGTTGATGAGCACTGATCTTTTCTTTCTTCCTTTTTTTTAATACTTTAGTTTAGAGTTATTGGTCCTATGTGCTACTTCAGAGAAATAGAAGCAGAATCTTTTGTAACTGTGTGTGATCACACTGTATGCTGCACTATCTGCTTCTCCTCCAGCTGTGTCCATGTCCTCAATGACATCAGAAAGCGACTACGCCATCCCACCTGATGCCTACTCCACCGACACGGAGTGCTCTGAACCAGAGCAGAAACTCCCCAAGACCTGCTCCTCGGCCAGCAACAACGGCAAAAGTGTGAGTCATCAGCTCTTGTGCTCCACTCAACTATTTAAGTGATAACATTGCAGCTATATTGAGGTAATCCAGTCTCAAGGAGTCTCAACACAGTTGGAATTGATGGTCAAGATCAAGCACGTATTTCTGAGCTTTTGCCTCATGCATTGTGCGAACAGTAGCATTACATAAACACAATTGGTGCTGTATCTTGCAGGAGCCGATGGAGAAGTCAGGCTATCTGCTAAAGATGGTAAGGACCTGGAAGAAAACCTGGAAGAGACGCTGGTTTGTCCTCAAAGACGGAGAGCTGCTCTACTATAAGTCTCCTGTGGGTTTTTACTTAATTTATTTCACTGTATTGACTGATGACACTGTATTGTGCTCAAGTGAAGTCCTTAAAATAAGGACTATTTGTTGAAGTCCTTGTCATTGAATCTGTTATTGTTGGTATTAAGCAACTGTGTGCATTTGTGTGTATGCAAAGTAAATGTATGCATTTATTCAGCTCAGTTTTATCATCTTCTCACAGAGTGATGTGATCAGAAAACCACAGGGTCAGATCGAGGTCAACGCCACGAGCAGCATTGCCCGTGGAGATGGAAAACAAGTACTCCAGGTATTTAACTCTAAAATAAAGAGTTCCAATGCACTAGTTTTCTAACTAGTTGTCATCATCATTTTACACTTCTTTTATCAAATGAATTGTAGTCACATCATGGCTACTTCACTTGGGAGACAGCGTAGCACTAATAACGTGGATAACTCTGGTGATTTCTGCTTCCCCTTCACATCTTCCTCCCCCCACATCTGCTGTTATTGTCGCATGTAGATAGTGACGGGGAAGCGTGTGTACTACCTGAAGGCTGACTCTCCTAACCTGCTGGAGGAGTGGCTCCAGGTGCTGCAGAGCGTGCTGAGGGTTAAAGCTGCCAGTCCTCTCTTCACACAGCCAGATATTCGTCCTGCCATGAAGGGACTGCTCATCAAGGTGCAGCAGCATACCAACACAACCTCAGACACTGCACTGACGAAAGAAATGAAAACTCATGTTCAGAAACGCTGACGTTTTCTTAATGTTTTCGCTTTTGTCATGCAAACACCTCTTGGTTAACACTATAATATCAAATCCAAACTCTGACTAGATTTAATACTTCACATACTTTCAGACTGCTTTGTCAGTGAATTCACTGCAGTTTCTGACATTTGTTCTTGCTGTATGGCAGGTGAAGCATGGATACTCTAAGCAAGTGTGGTGTGCTCTGATTGGCAAAACTCTGTACTATTTCCGCAGCCAAGAAGACAAGGTATGGTTATGCTCTTTTAGATTAATCTAGGGTCACTTAATCAGTTTAAGTGCCTAAATATGGACTTGTATATAACAACACTAACATGTGAACCTGTGCTTGTGTTCCCAGTTCCCTCTGGGTCAGATTAAGCTGTGGGAGGCCAGGGTGGAGGAGGTGGACAGATCCCAGGATTCAGATGATGACCTGAAGGTTAATGGGCGGGACTTACAGGTTGCATCCTTTACCATCGCCATCCATCCACAGGAGCAAGGGCCAACCTACCTACTAATCGAGTCCCTCCATGAAAAGGTCAGAGGTCAACATCTTCACAAATGCTCTCTCACTAAGTTCTTTTTTTTCCACTTATTTTTAAGATGAATTGAACATGTCAGTTTGCAGATGAAGAAGCCTAAATCTCTATCATTGTTCACTCTATGAACATATATACAGTGGGGAGGTCAGTTGCATTTTGGAAGTGCTAAGAGCCACAAATGTAAAATGTAAAGACTATAATAATAGTAACAGGTAGTAGCAGAAGTATTGTATGTAAAAAGATTTTTAACTGATTGCTAAGCTGGAACTCAGTTGTAAAGGTCTATTTGATGTTCTTTTGTGCTCTACACACCTCTGGTTTCAATGATGTTAATGCGTCGCTCTGTAGGACTCTTGGCTGTACCACCTATCTGTGGCAGCAGGAACCACAGTGGGAAAAGTTGGCACTGAGTTTGAACAACTGGTGGGAAAACTCTTCCTACTGGATGGAGATCCAAGTGAGTAAAGTGATTTTCTTTTTGTTGTGCCTGATAGCCTGATAGGTTTACTATTAATTAGAAGAAGGCCTGTCTTACATCACTTATGCAACATCTCTGTAATTCATTTTAGGTTTGAAAAACCTCTATTAATTAGTTTACTCACTACAAACTGCATGAACAATTAAACAACACGCTCTTCCTTGCTCAATTACTCCTGCTTAATAAAAGATGAAGAATTTGCCTCCTTGAGTTGCAGCCTTAAGTCAGATTTCTGGGAAATAATATTGTTATGTTCCTTATGTTTTACAATGTTTCATGAGTAATCTGTATCGTGTTTCTCTTCCTTCAGGCCTTCTGTAGAAAATAGAGAAAGCAGTCAAGTGTTTAAAATACATATTAGTCAATTTAATTTTTTTTACATACAAAATGTAAAAGCAGGTGAATAATAAATGTGTCTTCTCTAACTTTTATTTCTTTATTTGTTTTGCTACTTTCAGTCTCCTTTATTTGACTAAAGCATGGAGTGTCTTTCCCTCTGTGTTAGCTTGTCCCGTCACATGAAAGCATGTTGTTTTTCGTTCATTAGTAAGACGTTTAAATACTGCCTGTCTCTCTGTGTCTTCCAGACTCTCAGATCTGGAGACATCCCATGTTGTGTTTGAGTAAGGAGGCTCTGTCGTCTCCTCTCACCACTTTGCCCTCTCAAGCCCTGCAAACAGAAGCTATTAAACTCTTCAAGGTACACAAACATATATACTTGTTATAGATACACTGGTACTACACACTAGTTTTCTGTGTAATTTCAACCTTAGCTGACTTTGCTGTTCGCTGGGCATTGAATATAACTCTTCACATCACATCTTCTCAGACTTGTCAGCTTTTCATCAATGTGGCCATTGATGCCCCAGCTATCGACTACCATGTCTCGCTTGCCCAGAGTGCCTTGCAGGTGTGTCTGGCCCACCCAGAGCTGCAGAATGAACTCTTTTGCCAGCTCATCAAGCAGACCCGCAGGAGGCAGCCGCATGGCCATCCAGGACCACTGCAGGTTTGTAATCTAACCACATGGTGGCAGCACTAGTTTACTAGAAACACTGACATTGCAAAGCAGAATCATCCTTGTTTACAGATTAAGTAAACATCAAACCTGCTTGAAAAAAATCCAAATGAAAGCAGTTTAAAAGCATTTTACTGTTTCTTTTATTTGTCTGTATTAACAGATGATTTTGGAGTTACCTTGGCTCTGGACTTTGATTACCAAATCAGATTGCATTAACTTAGCTCTTTCAGGTTCTCAGAAATGGGTTTCTATTCCACACCTGCTTTCAGAGAGCAGAGACTCCTCCCTCTCTGTCACCATGTAGTCATGTGAATGGCATTATCCAATAACCTGACAAACCTGTAACACATGCAGTCATATCACCGACAGAGGGCAGGAATTAACGTTTAACGTTCAGCACTACTTTTCATTTCAAAAGAGATGTAAAATGCCTAAGCGTGACTGTATCTCTGCCAAACACACAACAACAGAATGAGTCACAGCACAATACAGTGTCTCCTTTGTGATATTCTAAATGAATGAACATAAACCAACTATAGTTACAATTGTGGCTGTTTCATTGCAGAACTATTCACAACAAAACAAGAATAAGATACAGTAAACACCTGTTGGTGCTTTCTTCCCCACATTCCCTGTTTTTCTCATGTGTAACAGTTTTTAATAAATGTGTTAGATAACAGTGTGTCTGTGTGTTTCTCTTCAGGGCTGGCAGTTTCTAGCCTTATGTGTTGGACTATTTCTGCCCCAGCATCCGTTCCTCTGGCTGCTCCAGGTTCACCTGAAAATACATGGAGACTCCAGGTGAGAAAACAACATCAGCCAAAATGCTGACACCAAGGACGAGGGCACTAAAGGAACCACCACAAGAATACATACAGAGTCTCCAGAGTCCACCTAAAGATCTGTTTAGATAATTATCTTCTGTTGTATCATCTGTTATAGTTAAATGAGAAGTGTATGGATTAAGAAAATATGGATTAAGAAGCAAACATTATACTAAATGCTCTTTTGGAAACAACAGGTTCTTAAAACATGATGAGCCCTGTCATTCTGATCTCGAATCAAATCTCACACAACATGTCCAGACCAGCTTACTAACTTTCAGGGGTATTCCCTGCTGTGCCAAAGCTCAACATTACACAAAGCTAACACCTGTCACTGCTTCTTGTTGTGCAAGTTGTACTTGCACACAGTAATGTAGTTTGGCTGTTAACCCCCCATCACCCTCAGGTACACCTGAGGGAAAATCTACATAAAGTCAGTTTAGTTTTTCTGTACTTCATTATGTGCTGATGCCACAAACACTGGTTCAGTTGAACATTGTGTCACTCCTCTGGTCCTTACATTAAGATCAGTTTACTCCTCACAGGAAAATGACTCTGCTGGTGAAGCCACCAGCTCTATAATGTGTTATCTACCTGTGTGTCTTGAAGAGCTTAGTGAAGCCTGAGAATATAAACAAAGGCGTGGAACTTGAAAGACATGGGTGTTTACCATTCAGGGAATGCCTAAGCAAAGATGCCATCGAGGTGCATTAGGAAAAAACGAAGAATTAAGTTTGTTTGTTTGTTTTTAATGTTCCAGTGTTTTAAACTAAAGATTATTCCAGATTTACTTCCAATCTGAAGTAGTTACTCTCATTAACCTCAGTCACATACGGTCTGTTGTATTGAGCCTTCAGTGTAGGCTCAATACAACAGAAGAGTCAAATGGACCACTACCTTAAACTCCTGGAGAAAACACATATGTTTCACGTTTCACCTTCCTGTCATACCGACGTTTTCTTCTTTCCTGGGCCTCACCCACATTTTTCTTGGCCAGTTCACACACACTAATGATCTTAGACAAAAAATTGGCTGTTCTGCTAACCGCTTCTCTTGATGTAGGTCAGCTAAACACCAGCACAGAGGCTTGCAGGGTTTTTGCCTAACAGGGCACTTAGTAATAAAATGTCCAGGTTTTATTTAAAACTATTTATTATTTACAATTATTAATTATTTATTTATTTATAGTAGAAAGAAGACTTTTCTAAAGAAGCCTCTAAGTAACTGAACAACCTTAGTAAGGCTAATAGGGTGCTACAACTAGGAACTAGCTCATAATTGTATTAATGTCATACTTAACTGATAACTGCCTCCTATGCTCAAATCAGAGTTCCTTCCCTATTTAAAACATTTCCAAAAGCAATAACCAAACTTAATTCGTTCTTGTGTTTAAATATAGGGAAGTAACCATCATTTACTACAAAAGGAGGAACCACCACCTTATATTGTATCAGGGTTAGAAACTGACAAAGCAGAGCTTATGTTTCAGGTCAGGAAACATTCATGTTCTTAGAGCTTTTGTTTTTCTTTTAGCTGTCACACTCAACTCTCTGTCACTACTTATCTATACAGATAAGGCTGCTGTTGTAATCTGAGGTACTGGGGCAGAAGATACCTTTTTCCTTTAATATCTTTAAGGGCACCTTTAGCACTTTGTTTAAGACATTTTCCGCTGCTGGTGATTTCAGTGTTAGTAAAATAGTTTGGAAAGCAAAGTTTACTTGCTGTCTAAACTAGAATCTTATCACGATTTATTCCCAGTACCTGCAAACTCCACAGGAAATAGTGCAGCTTTAATACAGATTGGTAGTCTTACATCATCTAGTGAACACATTTACTTTAATAATTATATACAATTATATACCAGTTCTCCAGTTTCTCCCTGTTGTTCTCAGGACTGAAGTGGGAAAGTATGCCATCTACTGCCAGCGCTCCATGGAGCGCACGCAGCAGAAGGGGGAGAGACAGGCAAGGCCATCCCGTATGGAGATTCTTTCTATACTGCTGAGGAATCCTTATCACCACTCGCTGCCATTCAGCGTCCCTGTTCACTTCCTCAACAATACCTACCAGGTAATAACAATGCAGCAGAATGAAGGACAGATAATCCTCCTGCTGCATTCTTACATCACAGCCTGTAACTACCAACATATTCACTGGTTGACTAGTAACCATGTGTTCGAGGCGCGCATGCTCACTGTGCAGCCTACTGATCCACCCATCTATCTACCTGTACACAGCGGGTGTTCCCCTGGGTATGTGTTTGCTTTTGAGACTCTCTGTCTCTCTCTTTGTATATGATGCAGGAAGTAATTAGATCATAGCTTAGAAAGTTACCTAGTAGCAGCTCCACATTCACAAACCTTTTTAACGACTAAAAAGATTATAATCCATATATTATCTATACCACCTATCCTAAGAGGATAAGTGAAGGGAACAGATCACTGCTGTCATTGAAAAGAGACACATTCACAGCGATGTTTTTGAGTCACCGGTCAGGCTTACTACATGTTGCTCTGCTGTGGAAGGAAACGGGGCTGAAAATGCAAACGCAGAACACACCTAACCACTCCTCCGCAGTGCTACCCATATCGTAATAAAACATAAAACAAAACTGTTATAATAAAGAGAATGTTGTTTTGTGAATAAAACCAGTGAGTTAAGACAAAACCATCTAAGTATCCAACCAGGTATACTGCACCATACAGTAATGAGTATTCAGATATATTGTTATGGGGTGGCTTTATGAAAGTGAAATTACTGGATGCAATTAAGTGTCAGAGGCAGTCACTGATTAGGCTGTAATCCTCAAACCCCTGTGTAATGTTCTTTACCTGAGACGTTTTCTGACCTCATTAATTTCCTGCACAGTCTAACAACAATGCAGATGTCTTATTGAAAATTTCAATAAGTCACCATGTAAGGTTACACAATCCACCTGTTAGACATTTCCTACTAGCCTGTTGATGTTAGGATTTAGCTATTAGTGCAACTGAACTGTTAGTGTTGTCAAATGTGTAAATCAGTATGCGTGTCCATTACAGTCAATTTCATGTGCAGCATCAAAGTTTTGACCCCCTATTCCACAGGTGGTGAGTTTTGATGCTTCCACCACAGTGGACGAGTTGCAGTCTCGCCTCAACCAGGACACCGGCATGAGGAAAAATGGACTTTCTGCTTTCAGCTTGTACACTGACGACCCTACAGGACGAGAGCTGGAACACTGTCTGCAGGGAGGAATCAAGGTGAGTCTGCTATTGATGCGATTGTTGCTTTGTGAAAATAGGAAGTGTTATATTCCTATTACAGTAATCTCTCGTCTGCAGATTTGTGACATAATCTCCAAATGGGAGCAGGCCAGTAAGGAGCAGCACACTGGCAAGTGTGAAAACACCAGGACTGTCCGCCTCACTTACAAGAACAGGTAAGAAGGGCCAGCCCTGTGGCTTCAAATTACAATATGTACTGTGTCATATGCTGCACATCCCAGAAATGACGTTTACCAGGAGTGTTCTCCTGTGTGTCAAAACATTTCACTTAGTTACAATAGTGACTCTGTATTGCACAGAGATGATTAGTGAGCATGATTCAGACTGTCATTAGGATTTGTTCCCACGCCTACTGGTATTAAAAAAAGTTTTGTTGATGTCCAATTTGGTACAAAGAATAAGACAAAAGCTTTAAAAGGTCACAACGTTTCTCAGGAGGTCAGAGACTATCAGATAATACTACACTTTACAGGAAAATAGTTGAATATATTACATTCACTGTTTAATTCCTACAATATTTTTCACTGCAGAGAACTCAAAACTGATGTCCCAGTAACAGTATTGTGTCCCAACCACTCTCTCCTTCTCTTTGTCACATTTTCTCTCTGTATTTGGTCTTTCCCTTTCCTTTCCCAGGCTGTACTTCTCTCTGCAGGTGAGGGGGGAGTCAGAAAGGGAAAGGTTGCTGCTGGCTTATCAAACCAATGAAGCTATAGTAGCGGGACATTTTCCTGTCAACAAGGAACTGGCTCTGGAAATGGCCGCCCTGCTGGCCCAGGTTGGAAAATTACACTGCACTAATAGTCCAGGGGATCATTTGACACTACGCTGCCATTTCCAATACACATATTCACACACTATTGTAAGAGGAATACATTGTGTTTTGCTCTTTGTCAACCCGACCTTATATTTGGGTGTGTGCTAAGGTGGAGTTTGGGGATTTTGAGCGTCCATTCTCAGCTCCTGGATCAGCCCTGACCAAGTCCAACCAAACACTGAAACAGGTTCTAGACAGATTCTACCCAAAACACTACCGCAGAGCCACATCAGAGGAGCAGCTCAGGTACTGGAGCATTCTCAAAACTGGATCTGATTCATTCTACACACATTTCCTACTTCCATATGTATGTATCTGTTGTGATTGCTATTTAGATAATGTCTGTCATGTTTTGTATGGAAACGCAGTAGCTGCCACCAGACCCTTGTCTTTTTTAGACTAATTCTACTGTTGTATAACTCAGTTATATTGTCATAATCTACTGCCACTGTTGTAAACGTTGGTTTCCATTATAAGACATTGCTCAGTTAGTTTAGCAGTTAACTCAGTTGGCACTTAACTTCTTAATTTCCTGTCATCGTACTGAGCAAACAAAAGCTGTAATCAGTTTTTGCATCAGTTATTCTAATCTAGTCCTGTCATATCTCAGTGGAAAGTTTTGTTTATATATACTGTATATATAAATTTAATTGGCACAAATGAGGACTGAAGACCAGAATGCATTTTCAGCTTCAGGCAGCACAAGCACATTCAAAACAGATGGGGAAAAATGTATCAAATTAACCACACCTGGAAAAGCACCAGTTATTGCAACAGAATCTTCATAATCAGCCTTTATCATCGCTGAGCTGAATAACATCTTGTGGAAATCGAAATGTAGAACTAATCAACCACCAATATCAAGTGTAATAAAAGGAGGGATTCAAATATCCCACATTGATTTTCTAATCAAACCCGTTTACCCCCTCCCCCTCCTCAACGTAGCAGGGAAATGTCCTCCATCCACTGAGCTTCAGGTACAAGTGAACCATTGTTAACCCGACTCCCCTGCTCCCACTCTGCTTGGTGCAGCTGAGAGAGACAGGCCACATGATCCTATCCCGTAGAATAGCAGGACAGCTGCAGGCTTTTGTTGGTTGTAGTTGTAGATGTGAAGTGTGGAGCTCAAGGTTTCGTGCAGACCACAACAAGAGCAAAGAGAATAACTGACAGAATGTGGTAGTTAAGTTAACATGATGGACATACTGTCATCTCCGTCTCCCTCCTCTCAGACAATTGCTGCAGCGTCTCTCTGCCCGCTGGGCTTCACTCAGAGGTCGAAGTTCATCTGAGTGTGTCAGGATCTACCTGACTGTTGCCAGGAAGTGGCCTTTCTTCGGTGCCAAACTATTTGAAGCAGAGGTAAGTCTGTGTGTATGTGAAGTGTTCCCCAAACTATATTCAAATGTGCTGCATTATGAAGGCGAGTCTTGTCTCTCTCTCTCTTTTTAGTCCATTACTCCCTCTCCAGAGCAGGGTGTTCGTGTTTGGCTGGCCGTGCATGAAGATGGTGTCAGCATTCTGGAGCACAACTGCATCGTAAGCTGTAACAGAAACTCTATTTACACATCTGGCAGCCTGTGAAGCAGGAAAAGCTGAATAGAAAAAGTTGGACTATGGTGTTTTGATGCTAAGAAGTCAATGATTATGGAGGCAGCGTTTCATTTAAAAAGCTAGAAGAGTGTAGGAAATGCACAAAAAAAACTCTAATGTCAAAGTAAGGACAGATCTCTAAAAAGTACAACAATCCAACTGAAAAGCACAAGTTAGCGAATGGATACAAGAACATTTCCAGGACACTGAACATCACGGAACAGTTAAATCCATCATTAAGAAACCAAAGGAGTATAGCACATGAGTAAATCTACCTACAACAGGCCGTACTCAAAAACCGAGTGACTCTAGTGGCCTGCCTCTTTAGTTCCCTTCTTGCATAGTTTGCACATTTTTGTCAAACACACTCTATTGATCAGAACATCGTCATAACATGAACCTCTGTGTGTTCAGAAACCTCTGGTGTCCCAGCCGTACAAGAACCTGATCACGTTTGGAGGCTGCAAACAGGACTTCATGCTGGTGGTGGGACAGAGCGCTGGTTCCAACACCAGCAAAGACAAACCCACAGAGAAACATCTGTTTGCTATGGACGCCTCTAAGGTCAGTGGGAGCTCTACACATAGCTACAGCTCATAGGCTCCAGTAGCGTTTACCAATATATGCAGTATTCATGGTTTGGATGTGTTTTCAGTAAATCTAAACATCCTGAATGTTACAAAATGTTGGAGGAGTGATAATAGCAGCTCTGCTCCTCTGATTCCAACAAATTTACAGATTTGTGCATGAATTGTAAAATTCATGCAAACAAACACCAGCTTTTGTTCTGTATCGTCAACAGATCAGGGAAATCACCCTCCTCATCTCCAGTTACATCAACAGTGCTCATCAGCAGAAGGCCGCCGCCCACCACCTCTCTGCTCCGGCCCTGATGGTGGCGCAGCCCGTCAGCCTGAAGAGCAAAGAGCTGAGGAGCAAATCCCCTCCAGCACTGGGGCGCCCCAGCAAGGCCCCCACGCTTCTGTGACCATGTGAAAGTGCTCGCTTCATTTAGGGCCTGATTCAGTTGTTATCAGTCGGGATCCTGCAAATTTGTCTCCCTGGGTCTGACTATTGTCTGGTATGTAGAATGGTCACTTCAGTGTCTTCCTAAGCCACGGATGCTCCGCCCAGGCCAGATTGAACTTGTCTTCCTCGTATGTTTGGTATAATTTGACTTGACAAACCTGCTGCAGTTCACTTATATCAACACACAGGATGTCTGGGAGTTTAAGTAAAAGCATTTCACCTCCTGAAATGTTAGTTCATGCCTTTCTTAAATAATTCATTGTGAGACCTGAGTTTAAACTGGAGCACCTCCTAAAGGTACAAGGGTGTCTCGAAACAATTACGACTGACTCCAAAGACAAAGTTCAGCAGTATTTATTGACAGACTGAGTTAGTGCACAGAAATGTCTCCTTATCCTGTGCTGTGCGGTACATATTCTTTTATAAGGGTATTGTTTGAAGTTCATTTTGTATTCTCTCCTCACCCTTTAAAGGTAATATTTTCAGAGAGTATTTTTGTACCATTTTAGGTCACAATAACTCCACCAGGAATTAAAACCCTTATTGTTGGAATAATAATGTTGGAGACAATATGATGAAATTGTGATGCAATAGCGGATAACCAGGCTGCCCCACACATGGTTTATGCCGTTTTTGACACAGTTCAAAACCGCATAAACCAGAGGAAACGTATGTGTTCTACAGTTTCTGTCCTGCAGCTTAATATACTTGACTGTAGCTCATAAGAGGAAACACTGTGCTCTTAGTTACTGAACAGCCAGAAGAGCTGTAAAACTTTAATCACAAATACTAAGAGCCTTTCTGGTAGAACGAATGACCTAAACTCAGTATGGTGGCAGCACATGTTGGAATGCAGTATAAGGGGAAGTCGTGTATCTGCGGTGTGTCCATTTAGAGGACAGTGGTGAGAGGTTGTGATAAATGAACAGACCTTTAGGTAATGTGTCACAGTGTGTGTTGGTGAAGGGAAATAGGACGTTCCCTCTTCTGTTTGTCACAGACAGCAGTATTTTAATAAAGTAACTGGAAAAACTGTACATTTCTTCATGCAAGGTACCATAAAGAAAAAAAAAGACCCTCCCTGAACTACCTTAGACCTGTATAAGCTGAGAGTTGTCAGGTGTTGTATTTATGTGTCTCAGTAATGATTTAAATAAACTCAGCTACAGCAAAACAAGCTGCTGGTTTCAAGCGAGTTCTTGCTGGTTCATTTCCAGTAACAGCCCGTGCTTTCTGGGAAG
Organism: Anabas testudineus; assembly: GCF_900324465.2. NCBI lineage: Eukaryota > Metazoa > Chordata > Actinopteri > Anabantiformes > Anabantidae > Anabas > Anabas testudineus. The sequence goes on from NC_046624.1 coordinate 3,437,454, forward strand.
TAAATCCACACAAACCATAGAATGTGCTAGAATCTTTTTCTCAACTTCTTCCGGCTTCAGCGATTCAAGCGACGTAAACTGACGTGCTGATACCTGCAACAGGTACCTGACACACCCTCATTCCTGCAGTCTTTCACAGGAACAGGGGAGCGGGGGGGATGGGGTGTGATATATGATACCTAACCTGTCTGAAGCAGTCAGACTAGCTTTTGTCCCTGGGTTGCTATGGAGACAAACAGAGACGGCTCATGGGGGAGAGAAACTGGGTGAGGCAAAAGGGAACTAAGACATTATAGATAAATGAGCTGTTATTTATAGATGATACTGGAGTAAAAGAGGAAAGCCATAGTCCTGTTTACATATCAAATGTACTGCTGATGTGTACTTTGAAAATAAAACAGTGCATTCACAGCCATTCCTGTCAGTGTGCTGTTTTTAAGCCATAACTTCATTGGGACTAAACTGGCTTTGTAACAACAGTTACAAAACACTGCGCACTGATCATGTCGTGACAGGACATGCAGTTTCACTTAGCGCTCTGAACGCAGCCCTACACCTGTATCCATCTTGTTGTACATTGTGCCTATTGTCTTTTGATCTCTGCTGCTTTACATAAACCAAACTTCTAATTTTTCATGTCACAGTGTTGCTTCAGGTCCATTCACACTCACACCTTTGCCAGTATTTGTTGTGCACATACTGCTTGTAGCCGTTTATGAGCCATGGCAGAACCTGCCGGACAGGTTGAACACGATTACGGTTTCAAAGAGACCAACTAGAAATGAGTAACCGCCTCCCACACGGCTAACAGGTGTTGTCACACAGCAAGTAGTCTCTGCCAAGCAGTATCGTCAAAACATGGAAAACTCATCTTCTACACTCAGCTGTTTTTAATGCAGTTACTATTTTCACTACACTGAGGACTGACACAGGTGTATTCCATGATATGAAACGTGACCCTGGAAAAGCAGGGATTAAATGTTCTTCCCAACAATACCAGGACAGTGACGCATGGAAAACATGGCTGCCACACCCTCTCCACAACTCATCTGGGTGAAAAGAAAACCTGAAAATGATCCACCATTATCAAAGCAAAAGGTTCATTTAGCCAAACCATTTGAACAAACCTAATTGTTGTCAACTTTCCATTAGGGTTGTATTAGAGGAAGCAAACAGCCTGTGGTGATTTTGATCAGACATTTAGATTTAAAACATGTAAACCGCTTCACCCAGCTTCCCCAACTCCACCCACCTCCCCCAATGTGATGTGCTGTACTTCTCCACTTTGACAGTCTGCAGACAAAGCCTTATAAAGAAACTCAAACCTACGTCAGCATATGTCTTTTAGAACATTTTATTAAAAACAATCCAACAGAGACATTAGTAAGAAAGACACTGTACAATCTATGATGTGGAATTTAAAGCATTAAACAAGTTTTAAACATTAAAAATGCACCATGTGCAAGGCATATTTAAACAGCAATTTATGGCATGTAGATCTGGATGAAGACTTTACACAATTCATAAATAAAGATGGTATCAGTAGTGCCAACATAAAAACACAGGAAGTAGATTGTTCCTTTACAATCTGCACTGCTCAAGTAAAATGACGCCTTCCCACTACATACACACAACAAGAGTTCATCCAAAGTTGATGTACAAGTTAATGTACAGAAGCCAAATGTTCAGACTCCTGCTGCGCTGATCATTTTACATGGGGTCCATCTCCCTTTGCTGAATTATGAGAAAGAGCAAAAGCAAAAATCGAGTTGTTAATTTTATGCAATGATAACCTAAAGGTAACTTTTACACAGAATGAGTGACACTGCAGTTCATCTCACCTGAGCTTTGTTGTACTTCTTACTCAGTCGCTTTCTGGTGAAAAACTACAAACAAAAGAAAAATTGTGATGTAAAAACAACAACAACAAAAAACAAACACAAAACAACGCCGATTTATTTAATGACATTTAGGCGGGGTGGTGCACTCACCAGAACCAGCAGGCCGATGACCACAGCCAACACAACCACAACAATGACGGCGATGATCCCACCAGAAAGATGCTTCATGGTGAAAGTTGGGGGCTTCTCATCCACGTAGTACACCAGGATTTCCTCCATCTGCAGGCTCTGGCTGTCCACATTGACTGTAAAATTGCCCTTGTTAAGGAACAGTGGCAGCACCTTGACCTGCACGAGAAGAGGAGATAATAGGAAACAGTCAGTTAACAGGTCTTTAATGCCTTCTGTGAAACAGAGTTGTCCATTTAAGAATAAACACTACATACATCCTTTTCCATGTAGTAGGCCATTGTGGGCAGGTCAATGGGATTTCTTGGTGGCTTTTCAACATCCACCACAATCATCCGAGCACTGGGGTCATACTGTGGAATTACAAACAGGAGTCTGTTAGTTGTTTGCATTTGTCATTCCTGCCTGAAAATTAAACGAAAATGTAAAAATAAATAACCCCACACCCACAAATCACAAAGTGGTCACTCACCTGGACCTTTTTCACAAAGCTAGAGTAGTCATTGAGATAACGTTGATTCATGGCATTCACAAGGGAACTTGTTTGAGACAAGAAATGACACTGAAAATCAGGTCTTAACAGTCTTGGTTTTTTTTTTTTTTTTTTTTAATCAGGTGGTTTCATATACTTACACATTCAGGTTGTTAGCATTCACTGAATTTGCCACTGGTTTGTGTTTCAACTGAAGACGGATCCAGCTGGAAAAAAGAAAGTAAAGTCTTTTTTTAGTCCTGAACATTTAAATATTTAAACCTTCCATACAAAGACAGTCACTCAATGATTACGTACTAGGTCTCCACCAGCTCTTCACACTTTATGTTTTTGTCTCCCTTGTCAGTACGACGAACGCCAGCGCTGTTGACACACCAGCACTCCGCTGTGTTGTTACACTGTTTGGCCTTGAATTTGCCGTCATTCTCGCACTCTGGGTCGTAGATGCCATCATTGTCCACAAAAGCAGTCTCGACGGGCTTTCCTTCGATCGAGCGAGTGCTCTGGCCTGTTCTAGCTCTGTACATCTCAGCCTTCATCAAGTAGCACTTAGAGACCACTGAAGGTAGAACAAAGCAAAGAAAAAGTCCATCAGGAGCAGGCAACAGCTGAACAACCCACAAGGGGAAAGGATGCATGAATGAAGTCTGTTGGCTCCATCTTTTACTTACAATTTTTGCATTCACCCAGTGATTGTGGCAAGGATTCACTGAGCTGGAGTGTACACTGACATGGAGGACCATCACAGACAGCCCACTTCATGGTATTACATGGACCTGTGTAGCAAAGCACACATTACGTCATTCAGCTCAAAACACTATTTGCACTATAAATATTGATACGTCATCTAATTCTTATCCTTTCAACTGTTCAACAGATCATATACTTGCACACAGCAGGGCTGCCTATGCTAAATGAGTTGCGGGTTCAGTACAGTCCAGTTCCAGGAAGGATTTATTGTGCGGTGTTTTCAACAGGCTCATAAAAAAACCAGAGGGCCAAGTACAGCAGGTCGAGCTGCAGGTAGAGCGGCAGCGTCACCTCACACCTGGGCGTTGGTCTCTCCCAACCCCCACTCACCGACCAAAACCACCTGCGTTTGACCTCCGAGCTGCTTTTAACCTCCTTTTTCCACCAAATATTACACCGACTGCAGTAAAGTTGAGTTAATAAAGCCCACTCCACGTATTCACCTGTTGTATCTTAACGAGCTCTACTACCGGAGCTACAGTGTTTATTCTCGTTTTACTAGTAGGAGGAAGTAGAAAGAAGAAGAAATAAACTTACACTGAGCTGCGGCTCCCGCCACGAAGGCAGCGACAAAGACAGCAATCCACATCTTCATGACTGAAACTAAAGAAAGGTAGAAACGAATAAATGAGCGGGTTTCCTCTCGCTGCTGTTGTTGTTGCTGCTGCTCTCTCAGTCCGTCTTCCACAGAGGTCCAAAATGGAGTAAAGCGCACAGCGGTGGCACTCGGACTTTTTCCGCCCTCTCTCTTCCAGGTGTGTCCAACCTGTGTGTCACCAAAAATTAACTTCCTGTGTCGACGTCACGGCCGGTTAAGTCCTCTGGTTGGTCGCTGCTGTCAAGATGAGCTTTATAAGACCGGGGGCCCGTGACGTCACTCCAATTTGCAAATTGGAGGGGCGGACGGTGGGAAACGCACCTGTGCCCGGTATGACCATATTTGGTCCTGCGCGCTCTCGCTCTCGGTTTCTCTCTGACATGTTTTTATTTCATGTTTTTATTTCACATCCTCATCAAATCCACATTTTTCTGTAACTTTCTGTAACACTCTTGGCTAAAATAGATTGTTTCATGTCAGAAAATGCCTGCATTCATCTTTTTTGGCGAGTACAGTCTTTTTGTAGTTAATGTTCTTGTTCAGTAGACTGTGGTGTACTTAAAGATATATATCATGTTTCTGGAGGATAAAATATTAATTATCACTTTATTTTTATGTGTAGAGTTCTGAATGTGTTGTTGTTGTGCCATGTAATAACCCTATGGTATATTGTGTAATAACATAATCAAGACAACACAAATGAAAATGATGAGTGCTTTTGTTCTTCTTATGAATTCATCCATTTCTGAACATGGGAATAAAATGCATATTGTTTCAACAAATAAGTCTTTGTATTTTGTTTCTTTCAAAACTGATAAACACTGTGATATGATGACATCATCACTCGTCCCAACAGCTAATCTTACATGACAGAAACCAGAGGTTGAGAACGTTTCAGGTTTTGTGAGTCACTCTCTGGTGGATGACACGGCTGAGTCACAGCCTCAGGTCTGACAGACAGTATCTGTGTGAATCCTCTCACCAGCAGTTTCTTTAGTTTCTGTATGTAGTAGCTGACATCAATCAATAATAGTATTTTAATTATAGTATTTTAACTCACAATGTAGTAGAATCAGTATCCATTAATGTTCACCCAAGTTTACTTGTAATAGTGTTTATTTGTCTAGTTTTGCCATGAATTTGCAACCCCATCTGCTGGACACAAGTTTAAAACATACATACATAGCTACAGACTTCAAAGGTTTCTCCATTTTGTTTTTGTAGTTTTATGTTTGTCAGTTTAGACACTAGCAAAGAGAATATTAAGAAACAGTTTTTGTAAGAGTTCACCTATACACCAGTACACCATCCTCAGTCCTAATACACATATAACAACAACAGCATTATCTTCCTGTTTGACATGTAAGCAGTTTCACATTCATAACAGTTTTGCAAGTCTGCATACCTCACCACACCTCACACTGTATCATATGTATCTGGGCCAGTGTGTGTGTCTGTCTGTGTGCACATATTTGCCTGTATGTTACTCCAGTGACACCTGTGGTTGGGAATTTGCTATGTCCCACATAATGAAACTTACACTTCATACTTACTCTCAAATGACTCTTGAAGGATCAAAATCTGTTGATCAGAAAAAAATTTCCACCTCATCTGAATTGTGTGGTTTTCAAGCATGGACATTCACTTTGAGCTTCCCACAGCTTTTCTAAAGAATGGAGATTTCAGCTCTGATCCAACTTATTTGTATGTTTCTAATGATTGTCATGCAGGAAGACCACAACCTAAAGCTAGACTGGCAGACTTATTGACATTATCCTTCCTAATCATGATGCCATACACCTAAACAAGGTTCCCTGTGCCTAAAGCAGCAACCCAGGCCCACAGTATTATGCTCCTACCACCATGTTTCACTGTGGAAAGAGTTTAATGCCTATCTGAGAAGAAACAAAAGCAGCGTCCATGTCCTCAAGTAGCTGAAGTTTGGACTCAGCAGACGGATGGACAGACTTTTATAACCCTTCCCAACGTTTCAACTGCTCATGGACAAACTTCAGTCTGGCTTTGATGTGGCGCTATGTAAGCAATGGACTTTTTCTTGGATAACGGCTTCCAAGAGGACTTTTTTTGTTTGTTTTGGTGGTTTGGTTAACATTACAAATTAGAAACAAAATGTACCAACTAGGGGCCTGATGATTGAATGGTTAATGGCTAATTACAATACAGAATTATCAGATGACTGAACATGTGTGTACTTGGTAGCTATCTTAAATTCCAGAAGCTGAAAAGTTGCATGTCAGCATGCCTCTTCTCTTATCCTTCTGCATCGCCACAAGTCTATGCTGACCACGTTTTAAAGCAAATGCGTTTTGCTTTCTTACAAGAGTTGAGATCATTTATGCCATCTGCATCAACCAACAATGGAAAGGCTGAAATAGCACAGGTTTTTCTAGGTGCTTTCATGATCAGCTCCTGTCCGAACAGTGCAACATGGAAACCACAGACTGAAACTAATATACTGCACCACAGCCTTTAAGACTTAAATGGCAGTGTTACAAAGATAAAGAACTGCACAGGGCAAAGTGATCAGAAATGTAAATCATAGCAACACGCCATAAAAAGGCTCCACTTTTCCCATAAGTGGACGGAGCTCATAAACCTGCTCAGTATCTGTGACTGCCTTATCTCTCCAGTGGCTACTGCCAAGGATTTATTATCCTGTGTGTCACATACTGCACAAAGGGCCATGACAGTCCAGAGTCATGGATTTAATGAAATCTAAAATAGACAACTGAGTTCTCCCTGGAGTAACAGCAAAAATATTTAGACATTTTAGATTTTGTTCTGTTGTGATATTGATTATGATAAAACATATAATGGGATTTGCCACAAATGACAATGCAGATCATTATTGTAAGACACTTCCTATTTTTAGGACAAAATAATGTAATAACCCAGCTGTGTTACCAAATATCAAACAAATCAGAAGCATATATGAATTTTAAACAGGGTGGTGATGACTGAAAATAAGCGGTACGATTAAACTGGTGCCAGTTCTGATTGTAATGTGATCCACGTGTTTGTAACACCCATGATCCAAACTGATATCCAGGATAAATATCAAAGAATAATCATCACTAAAGGTTTCTAAATCCCTTTTCTGCCCCAAACAACAGGTGCATGAAAGTCACTCTGTGTACTGTCTTCTTTTGTATGGTGACACAGGCAAATAACAGCCTCAGGCAACTGGTCAACTTATTGTAACAGAACTGACACATAAGCGAGGGATATGGGTGTTCCCATTCCCAGAGGTTTAAGATGTCCCTTTATCTCAAGTTCCAGGGGAAGACACAGTTTGACGACTCTGCAGACAAAGACAGAGAGAAGGAGAACGATCCAGAAGAGGGGAGACCTCACTTTGGCCCCCCAATAAGACAATAAATCCACCAGCTGACAGGGAAATATGAGGTAAGTGAAAATCAATTGTACATTTTTTCTATTCTTCTCATGGTTGGTGACAGTTATCATTTATTTGTGAAGTAGCTACAGCTGACTCTAAACCCTAATTTATTTAATGCAGTTTTCATTAATCTAATTTCTATATAATTAAAGCCTCAAGACTTAATTTAGAGAATGTCTCATTATTTCTAAATGGAAATCAATAGATAAGAAACCAGTATCAGTAATCCTATGATTATAGTTATTCACACCATATGAGATTAGAATGTTTTTAAAGACTTTATGTTATTATTCACTTCTCACTGTCATCTGCCTTAATATTGGACGAATACACATTAAAAAACATGAATGTTTTATAAAAGGCTTTGATATATTTTTTCCTTGGCTAATATCTTGTTCATCTGTTTAATTTAGTTTATGTTTGGTACCTCTCAAAGTTAGATTCTCCAGCTAAGCTAAATGGTTGCTTTATATAGTGTCATATGTTTTTAGTATGTTTGCTGAAATGTAAAACTACTCAGTTAACTGAGTACTGTTAAGATATGAATGAAAGGATTATGATGGTTAGATAGAATAAAATAGAAAACAAGAGAGTGGTTTAAAGCATTGGTTCGTTCAACAGACCTTTCAGATCTTCCACTGTCCTTTAACATCACAGGCAGTAAACATTTCCTCCCACTTTAAATGTTTCTTAAGGTTTCAGGTGTTTCGAATGCAGATGGAGCTAGAGATGAAAGCTGTCATATCCATCTTTGTTCTAGTTGTAGCCCCTCAGGGAGGCTGGATGTGATTTACAGTAGGAAGTGTGTCTCAGTACTCTCACTGCTCACCTAGAGCTTTCTCCTGAGACACAGACAATACTCGTGTATGTTCAGAAGGGAATATTTACACAGTCACAACTAATAAAGATAATTGTCATTATTCTCATAATTACCATGATTCCGCTTAAATGTACTACTTACTCATTGCCTCTAGAAAAATGCGGGTACGGCTGACACATGTAGAGCAATTAGAAACCAGAGCCGCCGGAGTTACCAGTTAACCCCAAATAAAACCTTGAATATAACTTAATTGTAGTCATTCTGAAGAAAACTGTAGCAGTTGTAAATTTTAATTATGATTAATGAAATCAATTATTCCAATGACAAGGTTGGACATTGCACTGTAAATTCAAATGGGTTAACTTAAAAAACTAGCAATATGACTGCCTTAAAACGTAAAATGGACTAGGGATGTATTTTGTACCAACAAATGCTCAGTTAGTGTCGTAAACTTACATGTGATTGGATACTGGATAATTGACTCAGTTAACTTAACTCTACAGTAATAAACTATAACTTGCATCAATTAGTGTGTAGATGCAAAGCATTCAGCTACTGACTCATAAAGTTGTCGTCTCTTTACCTCATCAAAATCATACTTAGCTGCAGAGGTCGAATGATAATGAAAAGGTCAAACCACCATGATGAAGGCCACAACTTGAAGCATGCTGGTCTAACAGTAAACTTTGATGGTTGTTAATTGCTAATTGTTGTTCAGTTCTGCTGGAGGTTTGATCTTCAAATTTAACTGTTACTTACCTGTGTTTCTTGAAAGTTGGTTTGCTTTGAGACAACCAGAACGTAAAAGTTAGATAAAATGTCACATTTATTATTAGATAAAAATTGAAACAAATACATACAGACACAAAGCACAATCACTTTATGTCTTTTCAAAATTTTGATCGTTGAATGTTAAAAATCCTACACCAATGCCACACAACCCCAGCTTACACAGTCCAAAAGGTGACCGTTGCTGCACATCATACCCCTTCCCTCTTCTCCCATGTTTCTCGTGTTGTTTTCGTTCATATAGGTATTTGTAGCTTAAATGTATAATAATAACATTCTGAATCTGAAGTTTTTTTACAATCTAAATGTCTGATGTCAGGATACGGCAATAGTTTTATCTTTGTTACACTAACTGTAAGAGTAGACACCTGACACTGCTCAAGTGGATAAAAGTAGGTTATGGCCACACAAAGTACAGTAAGAAAGGTAACACACACTCTGCAGTTAGGTCAAATTAAGACTTTATGTTCAGTTCCAAGAACAAAACTGGAAGACATTGTAGACCTCATGTGATGTGTATTGTATTATTGTATTACTCCACACGATTTGATTGTTTTACATGTCTTTTTGTCCCCACAGGTTTCCACTCCTGTGGCTGATCAGTTTATTTGTGATGCTGGAATACTGCAGTGCAGGTTTGCTACTGCTTTTTCCAAACAAACAGCAGACATCAACACATATCCTCGCTAAACATGTTGAGAAGAATGTGAACTGAAACACGACCTGACCGCAGTATTTTTTAAGCTCTTTTCTCTCACCCTTATTCTTTGCAGTTGTTGACCCGAAGGACTGTGAGGCAGCGGGCACCAAGTGCCACCCTCAGGCTGAGTGTCAGCAGGTGAAAAGCAACTTCACCTGTGAGTGCCGCATGGGTTACCAGGGCGATGGTGTGGTGTGCAGCGACATAGATGAGTGTGTCATTGGTCTGCATAAGTGTCACTCAAAGGCCAGCTGCAGCAACACCCCTGGCAGCTACACCTGTGTCTGCCTCAGTGGATACTCTGGAGATGGCACTACCTGCCAGGACATTGATGAGTGCCAAAAAGAAAATGGAGGTTGCCACGCCTACGCCCTCTGTACCAACACTGATGGAGGAAGACAGTGCCAGTGTAAATCTGGCTTCACTGGCAATGGCTTGGATTGTACTGATATTAATGAATGCACCAACCAAAGGATCTGCCATTGGAACGCCACCTGCACAAATAATCCCGGCTCCTATCTGTGTACCTGTAATGCTGGCTATAAGGGGAATGGAAACTACCTGTGCCTTGATGTAGATGAATGTTCAGATACTCCTTATGTCTGTTTGTCCTCTCTTGGCTACAAAGGCTGTAAAAATCTGCCGGGCTCCTACCAGTGCATGTGCAACAGTGGCTATGAAAGTAACAGCCAGAGCTGTGTAGACATTAACGAATGTGCGACCAATATCTGCAGTCCATATGCAGACTGTCTAAACACCCTGGGGTCCTACAAGTGCACCTGCAAAAGCGGTTTTATAGGAAACGGTCTCACGTGTGCAGACATAAATGAGTGTGTTGAAAAAAATCCATGTGACCCCAAGGCTATTTGTATCAACAGGTTGGGTAGTTATGAGTGTTCCTGTCTGGGAGGTTTTGCAGGAGATGGACGACAGTGTGAAGATATTAATGAGTGTGCAACACCAAACACCTGCCCTACTACCACTACCTGCGTTAACACTGCCGGGTCGTATTACTGCGACTGTGGCACTGGCTTCCTCTTTAACAAATCCAGGTGTGACGATGTGGATGAGTGCGTGGCAGGCCTCTGCAGCCCCTATGCAAACTGCAGAAATTCACCTGGCTCCTTCACTTGTCAGTGTGCAGCAGGGTTCAGGGGAGATGGTTTCATTTGTGTGGATGAGGATGAATGCTCGCAGCCTAAGCAGTGCCACTCCAATGCCCTTTGCACTAACCTTCCTGGATCCTACAACTGCTCTTGTCGTGTGGGTTATTCTGGAGATGGCGTACTCCAGTGCAATGATGTGAACGAGTGTCTGGTGGATAATGGAGGTTGCAGAAACAAGGCTACATGTGTCAACAACCAAGGTTCCTTTTCTTGCCTGTGCCCTCCTGGGTTCAACTTGGTAAACCGGACATTTTGCCAGGATATAAACGAATGTCAGGAACTGAAGAACCCGTGTGGAGTGAATGAAGAGTGCAAGAACACTGATGGGTCATACGAGTGTCGGTGCCTGGTTGGTTACTACCGCCCTGCCAGCAACATGGATTGTGTTGACATAGATGAGTGTAAAGACAAACCTTGCCATGTGAATGCCACATGTCTCAACACAATGGGGTCCTACACTTGCACCTGTAAACTAGGTTTTGTAGGAAATGGCACCCATTGTAAGGATATAGACGAGTGCTTGGTGGCAGGTATCTGCCACAAACAAGCACTGTGTACCAACATCATGGGGGACTTCTCCTGCACATGTGAACAGGGTTTCGAAGGTGATGGCTTCTCGTGTCAGGATGTGGACGAGTGCACTCTCTCGGACGCTAAATGCCCAGCCTTCTCACGGTGTGTCAACTCCCCCGGTGCTCATGTCTGCTCTTGTTTAAATGGTACAGTGGCCTTCAATGACACCTGTGTGCCACCCAGTCCGTTGTGTGACCCTGCCTGCCACAGTCATGGCCTGTGCCACCGTTCACCTGCTCGATACCAGTGTGTTTGTGACCTGGGCTACACGGGTGATGGGTTGACTTGTTTTGACATAGATGAGTGCCAGAAGGAAAACATTTGTCCAGAAAATGAAACACAGTGCGTGAATACCCCTGGATCATATTCCTGCGTGTGCAGACTAGGCTACACTCTGAATGGGACAAAGTGTGCTGGTAAAAGACTCTTCTTTTATTTGTTTATAAAAAATATGTGATGTTTGAATCATTCAATAAGTTTTTTCCCAGGTTTTATTTCTTTTTACAGAGATATTCTTTGAAGACTAAGCTGCTCAAGCCTCTGTTGTTGTGAACAGAAAATCCACACGTATTCAGTTAAAGTACATTAGTTAGTATTTGCTGTAGTATCATGAGTTTCTGTGTAAACAGTTTACTCATGAATGAAAAAAAAAAAAAGCTTCAGGAAACAAATATACAATGTCAGTAATGGGATAATAGGAGAAAGCCAGTTTTTGTTGCTGTAGGAGATGATTTTCATTCCAGGAAAGGGAGTGACACACCTCCCACTCCTGACAGATCAGTTTCCAGACAATGTGACTTTACATGACGTTACTCGTTTAACGAGGTTACCTCTAATATGACATATTATCATTTGTCATTGATGTTTCTAGATGTGAACGAGTGTGAGACAGGGCAGCACAATTGCAGCCAGTTTGCCCAGTGTGTCAACACAGTTGGCAGCCACTTCTGCTTCTGTCTCAGTGGCTTCACAGGTGATGGAAAGAACTGCACTGGTAAGTATCAAATGCTCATTGTTAACATCTTAAACACTGTTTTTTTTTTTGCCTCCATAAGTGGGCTCTCTTTTGAGATTTCTTTTAGCGCCATTTGGGCCTGTTTCCCTGACACTGTCCCATTTTGGATAAATTATAGACTTTGATGAGTGCCAAGTCCAAAATGGAAGATGCCATCCAGCTGCCAGCTGCACTAACACACCTGGATCTTTCTACTGTGCCTGCCCACTTGGCATGGTGGGCAATGGCTTTGACTGCCAGGATGTGGATGAATGCGAGCACAACTCCACCTTTTCAAACAACTGCAGCACCCAGGCTTTGTGCCTCAACACACACGGGTCCTACATGTGCCAGTGCCAGGATGGCTACCAGGGTGACGGCTTTGTTTGTAAGGATGTGGATGAATGTGAGCTGACCACAACCTGTGGCAAGAACATGACATGCAAAAATACCCCTGGTTCCTACACATGTTCATGCATAATGGACATTGTGTACGACCATGGCACATGCGTAAGTGAAGACGACTGCCTGAATGCTACTAGCTCCTGCCACTCCTTTGCCGAGTGCCACTTATACCAGGGCTCTTTCTACTGCCGGTGCAAAGATGGTTATGAAGGAAATGGCACTGACTGCCAGGATGTGGATGAATGTCAAGATAAAGTCTGTCCTGCATTCTCCTACTGCTTCAACACTAATGGCTCCTACATGTGTGACTGCTGGAAAGGGTTTCATGACAATGGGACACACTGCCAGGACATGGATGAATGTGTGACAGGGAACTTCAGCTGTCCTGACAACAGTACGTGCACTAACACAGAGGGGACCTATGAATGTGCCTGTATGTCAGGATTCTCAGGCAACGGCTCCCTGTGTCTGGACATAAATGAGTGCTCCCTTGGCCTCACCCAGTGCCCTGATTTCTCTAGCTGCCTAAACACAGTTGGATCTTTTGACTGTGAGTGCTTGGAAGGTTACCAAAGCAACAACACTAACTGCGAGGATATAAACGAGTGCCTAGACAACTCCGTCTGCCCTGAGCATAGCACGTGCCTCAATACCAAGGGAAGCTACCTGTGTCCTTGTGACGCCGGATTCACCAGTGTAGATGTCTTGTGTGTGGACATTGATGAATGCAGTGACCCGGAACTCGGCGAGCTATGCATCCATGGCAAATGTATGAATGCTATTGGCTCATATTACTGTAAATGTCTTGAAGGATTCTGGAGTAATGGGACAGAGATGGAGTGTGTGGATATAGATGAATGCTCAGACTCCCTGAACTCCACAGTGTGTCAGCCCTATTCTACGTGTGTCAATGTTCCCGGGTCTTATAGTTGCCCCTGCAATACGGGGTTTATTCTGAATGGTACAGAGTGTCAGGATGTGGACGAGTGTGACGACTCAACTGGCATCCCATGCCCTGAGCACTCATTATGTAACAACACACCAGGGTCCTTCTTCTGCCTGTGCTCTCCTGGCTACACAGCTATTGGCCCACACTGTGAGGATATTGATGAATGCCTCAACAAAACCACCTGCCGCTTTGACCAGGTGTGCACCAACTCGCCTGGAGCGTACAAGTGCTCGTGTCCGCTGGGCTATCACGAAGAGAAAGGGGCATGTGCTGACACAAATGAATGTGTGAATTCTCCATGCCACCCCTTGGCACGGTGCTGGAACACCCCTGGCTCTTTTTCATGCCACTGCCCTATGGGCTTTGCTGGGAATGGCACGTGGTGCAAAGATGTGGATGAGTGCATCACCCTGACCAAACCATGTCACCCTCGCGCTCTGTGCCTCAACACCCCAGGGTCATTTGTATGCGTGTGTGTGCCCGGCTTCATGAGTATTGGGTCACTGTGCTTAGACTTTAATGAGTGCCAAAAGGCTGATGGGCAGTGTCACCCTGCTGCTGTCTGCTCCAACCACGTAGGAGGTTTCAGATGCTCATGCAATCGTGGCTGGAATGCCACCAAAGAAAATGGTTTGGGAGAAGGAGGATGTGTAGACTTGGATGAGTGTGTGTCATCCACAGCCTGCCCTGAGAAAACATTCTGTACAAACTTGCCAGGGTCTTACACCTGTTCCTGTCCTCAAAGCAGCGCAATGTGCAGCAAGATGGCTCAAAAGGGTTGGCTAATATTTAATTAGTAACCTGTTTTAATAATAATTAATCATAAACCAATGTCTGCGTTTTCATTAATATCTTTAAATGTATTCGTCCTGGAATTTTCTGTATTTTTATGACTGTTAAAAGATTCTATTGAGCAGCATGATTTTACTACAAGATGTATTTGTAAACACCATTTGAGACTTGAGTGAATATGAAAATTAATATTTCATATGAGTAAATGTGATTGACTGTCTGTGCTTCCTCATTAGAGAGCACCCTGTACCCGTTCGGAGCAGAGGTTGGTGATAAAGAAATAAAGATGGAATCAGAAGATGGAAATTCACCGTATGTCACACCACCAATGGGTTTCCCTTTTAAGGGGAAATTGTACAACAGGGTTCTTGTGAGTCTAAGCAGAATTACCTTTAAGATAAAAAATATAAATATAGCTGTTCATACACTGAAATGAAAACACAACCCCCTTCATGAAGACAGAAGTAACTCACAGTAGAACACTGTATACTGCTCCAGAGCAAGGATTCATACAGCAATTATAGTGAAACTGAGATATAATAAATGAGTTTAGGACAAGACATGATATTTGTGTAATACTGTATCGTCTCTCCTTTTCCTCCTTCTCAGTTTTCCGACAATGGTCTTGTCCAGTTTCAGTCTGCTGCTGAGAATCATCAGTACCTGTTTCCTGCTCCTTTAGTTAGTGGGTTTCCTGCCAACATGAGCGTGGCTCTGTTGGCCGTGTTCTGGGATGATGCTGACCTCACCATAGGGGATGGACATCTGCTCTATAAGGTTAGAAGTCATCAGTTGTTAAGGTTCATGTTAGACTTTGTAAAATAAAAGATGAGGTCATAGAACATGCTTTTTCTTCTTTTTAAATCTTACAGGAATACCATAACCTGAATATGTCAGATGTGTACTCCCAGATAGTTTTTAACCGTACGGTGGATGAGGTGACAAAGTTTGAAGTACAGCAAAACAAGCCTGCTTTTACTCCTGCCTGGATCCTCAAGATCACCTGGGAGCGTGTGATGCCCGTCTCATTCCAGAATATCAATTTCTCAGAGGTAGAAAGTGCTAAAATAATGCAAACATTTCAATGAAATAGCGGCTGAACATGTATCCTAGTGGTCACTTATGCTATTTGTACAAGCTCCTTCACTCCTTCACTCTGATGTTAAAGAAAGCAGATATTCTCTTGTTTTTACTACACCTACTCTATTTTGTTTAACTTTAGTGCCTCCTTGGTGCTGTTTTATCCTGAATGAACAACACATAGTGAAATCTGCAGCTATCTCACCATTGTTCTATATGTGTTCCTGTGTTGTCATTTGTGCACTGTATTGGAGATTTTCTTGTTCCTGTGTGTTGGGAATTACTGTATTTTCCTAAGTACAGTTACTCTGTGATAACTGGTTCAATGATCAAACTACAGAGAAGAGTTGATGTTTGTGTGTGTGTGTGTGTGGTGTAAATATATTTTTACTGTACAATTCTCATTTGTTATTTTTAGACTAACACTTTCCAGTGTATCCTGACCACGGATGGAATTCGCTCTTTTGCTCTTCTGCGATACGGAGAGATGGGCTGGAATTACGGCCAGAGGTTATACCACGATGCTCTCATTGGCTACACAGATGGAAAAGTCTCCTTCAATGAGACCACTGTCCCCCCAGAAAACCTCTTTGGGCCTGGGGGCAGATACAGGCCCCAGCATGTCAACGGGACCATGGGGAATTTGGGCCAGCTGGTGTACGATTTGACAGCATCACCGGGGTCAGATGTGGATCCCCAAATCAGGTGCCGGTTGTGGGTAATGAAGGAGCCTGACCCCACAGAGTGGACAAAGGTGCTGTCAACATGCCCCTGCACCCGCACACAGGTCTTGGAGGACCTGTCATTTTTGCAGGATACCACTGATCCGGACTCAAGGGTGAAGACATTAAGGGCTCAGATGTGGGGGGGCACGGGGGGGCACACCTTTCAGTCAATCTTGTCCAACAAATACGGCTCAGGGAAGAGATGTGTGTATGACCCAGAAGGTCCCCTGCTGGCCGGGTACAGTGAACGCTACTGCTCCAGAAACAACATACAGATGCATATCGGTATGCCCACATGGTTTCAAATCTCAGAAGACGTTTGCATTAATCACTTGGTTTTAAATGTTTTCCACACACCAGAGAATAGTGAGCTTTTTAGATTTTATGATTATTTTTAGTTAGTATAAGAATCATTCAAGCATAAAGTAAAACACATGGCTGCTGCCGAGCTGCTTGCTTCTTAGTGGACTTTAGTGTAAAGTGTTTAATCAAACATCTCCCTCCAGATGAAGACCTCCTGCCATTCCAGTGGTGCTGTGTAGAGTCTCCTCAATGCCATCTGTACCTTAACAAAAGACCGCTGGACCGTTGCCAAGGTTACAGCTGGGACAGCTTCTCCACAGCCAGGACAACACAGGGTGTAGGTGAGGGACTGTTCTATGCTAAACATGAAGCAGGTTAAAGCCAGCAACCGAACGATTCTCAAACAACATGCTGCACCTTTAATTCAGAGAATTTTACATGTGTTCCTTGCAGCGATGGTTTACGGCAGCCTCCATTTCATCACTTTCGATGGTACAGAGTACTCTTTCAAAGCCCTGGGAGAGTTTGTGATCTTGCGTCTCTCCTCCACCGATGGTTCTAATACCTTCACCCTGCAAGGACAGACTGACAAGTTGCGCGTAGACGGAAAAGGGATCATTGAAGTCCCAGTGGTGGTGCGCTTGGCTGCCTTCCACCAGGGCATCGGCAAGGTCAGGGTGTTTTGTGTGTGCAGAGAGAATACACTGGAAGTGTGTGTGCACTTTACACAGCGAGAAAACAGTGTGTATTAGAGAAACAGTTTAATAAGGAGCATGTTTATCTTGTCAGATTATTGGACGATGATAGTTATATTATTTGTTTTTGTTATTATCATATTAGAAAGTTAATGAAGACTTTACCTATATGGTAAACAAATTATTCACCAGGCCAGAAGAATTGGTGTGTGTCTCTATGGCTGTGCATCCAGTGTGTGCACTCCAGGACTCTTAATCGATTATAATAAAAACAATTGTGTATTGTTTGTATTGTATGTAAGTAAAAGTTAAAATAATAACAAATCAAAACATCCAATTTCTTAGACTGTGTTCCTTCATACAGCCAGTGAACATATACTCAGCCTCCCAATGGTTTTGAAAGGCTCCGTTTTCAGAACCAGCGTTGTTTGGAGCTGGCTCTGACTTGAAATTAGGGTTGTATATATCAACAGCTGCTTGATTGATCTGACGTATTTGACGCAGGTAGCCCATCGTTCAGTAAGGCATTAAGGAATTTGTAGTTTGTGTCTTATCGCCGCTTCATATTGGCCTATTAAAAAAAGATATATATGAAATGAGCTAGATATAGAGGGGTATTGATCTGAATACCCACCCATCCAGATGTTAATGCAGCCTATAATAAATATTTGGTAATATGTATAAATCCTACTTTGAGCTAACTATAATTTGTATGTTTTTTTTTCAGATTGAATGGAGATGTGCAGAAAAAGGAGACAGACTCCGGGTGTTTGTAGATAACGTTGAGGTCCCAGTCAAAATTGGTAATAACAACCTCACACACCTTATATGCAATTGTTTTGTTTTGTTTTTTTGGTTTTAAAACACCATAGTAAAAAAAAAACAAAAAAAAAAACACAGTAGGTATAATCTTGTTCATACGGTTGCATGATTGTTGAGAGCTGAAAATCTATTCCTATTATCCAGTCTCACTAACACAAGCATGTATTTAAGTCCTAAGAGCTGAACGGTGCTGTTTCAAAGATAAAGATGCTGTGACTGTCTTTTCAGGTGTTGCTTTTACAGGTGAGAAGGACTTTGCTGTGCACTGTACATCACTGACTCGCTGTGCAGCAGTGTATGTTGGTGGTCTCCGTGTGGTGGTGTGGTGGCTGGCAGCCTTCAATCAGCTGGCAGCCATTGTAGAGGTTCCCCAGACTTACTACAACCGCACTGTGGGTCTCATGGGTCTTTGGAGCTCTAACCGATCTGACGATTTCCTCATGTCCAACGGCAAGATTGTCCCCTTAGTGGATCTAAACATCTCCTCAGATGAAGGACTGCAGTCCTTTGGCCTGTCTTGTGAGTGGATCATAAATGCATGTACTTAAATAGTAAATTTGTGTTTAAAGCGAAACGTTTTGCTTTTATCTACAGTTTGAAGTATTTTGTTACAAACCCACCACACAGGCATTTTGACTCTCTATACTCAATATTTGATTTACATAATACAAACCCTTTTACCTATTTGGTTGTGTTGATATTTCCAGGGGCTGTCCCGGTCCCAGAAAGCCTGTTGTTCTCCCAGTCTGCACCGGTTCCACTCGGGTATGTCTCCCCCAAGCACCTACTGGGAAGCATCAGTCCAGCTGAGGTGCAAGAATTGCAGAGAACCTGTAAAAGCAGCATGCAGTGTGTCTATGACACGCTAGCATCTAACAACTCTGACCTAGGCCTGCAGACTCTGGATGCCAAGACTCAATACCAAAATCTGACCATTATATACGGTAGCTATTCACACTGTTTTGGTAAGATGCTTGTGTGTGACCACTGACCTCCTCTAACTGGCTGTGGTCTGTCTGTGGTCTGGCAGGTAACATGCCTCCTATAGTGACAGAGCCAACAGTAATCAGCTGTAAGGTCAACTCTACTGTCAACATTAAGATCAACGCTCAGGACCCTAACGGAGACACCATCACCTATTCACTGCTCTATCCCAGGCCTCCACGGGCCTCTATTGGGAGCAGTAAGGCACACTCACACAGTCACACTCACACAGTCACACTCACACAGTCACACACACACGCACACACACACACACACACACACACACAGCTGTGCTAGCTTTCCTCTCATACGCTTGCTTTCCTTGCCAGACGACGGCATCCTGACATGGACTCCCCTCAGCACCCAGCCTATCCAGCTGACCATCAAGGTCAGCGACGCGCTCAACAGCTCCCTGTTCACCCCCATCCTGCGTGTCTGCAACTGCCTTAATGGAGGAACCTGTCAGGATGACATCATCGTTGAAAACCACAAGCAGGGAAAGTTTCAGGTAGTTTTCAGAGTGCAGTTGATTCATTAACCTAACGTACATAATATGGAACCATGCCTGTATGCTGTAATATGTTATCTGTGTATACTGTATGTTCTTCTGTGTCTGTTTCTGTTTCTTCTTTTTCCTGCTCGCAGGTGGTGGGGTGTCTGTGCCCAAAGGGGTTCAGTGGGATGTTCTGTGGGAACGTTTCAGACACGTGTCAAGGCAATCCCTGTTTCCGAGGGGTGAAGTGCGAGCCGAAGTCAGAGCCTGGCCAGTTCACCTGTGGAGAGTGTCCTGAAAATACCTTCTCTACGGGGAAACAGGGTTACAAGTGCTTTGTGCAGGGTCGGTGGCCCTAAAATGACAGTTGTTTGAATTGTTTGCATGTTTTTTTGCAGTCACATAATCAGATTTGGAAAAAATAACATAATCAGCATCTCTGGGATCTGTGTATCTTCTCAGACATGTGCAGCCCTCCTTTTCCCTTCCCCTGCCATAAAGATGCGACCTGCAGCATCAATAAACAAAACTATACCTGCACATGCAAGCTAGGGTTCACTGGAAATGGAATCAACTGCACAGGTAGTCAACATGCAATTCTTCCTTATGAACTATTAAAACCTTAATGCACTTACTTAATACTTTAATTCCATGTCTGAATTGCAGATATAGATGAGTGTGCCACGCTCTCAGTCTGTCCCAATGCCAAGTTTGAGTGTAAGAACAACCCCGGCTCTTTCCTGTGCTTGTGTAGATACCAGAAATCTGGTTCCACTGATGGATGTGGTATGTTCACAATTACCAATGCATCAGTTACACTTGTGTGTTATTGTGTGTGCAGCCAATACCAGGACCCTGGACAGCACATGACAAACAGTGCCATCTAGTGTCCCTGTAGGGTTAATGTAATGTAGTGTAGACAGTATATACTGTGTCATACAGTGTACTACAGTTATTTAACTACAGTTTTAGTTACTAGTTATTTTGCAGATGCACATGCTCAATACAAAACATAATCGGCTAATAAATGCTGTTGCATTCGTGTGAAATGTATTTAATCCCGTTGTGAATGATGTGCTTCTCTGCAGGTGACGCTGCCAACCCTCCAGGTAAGACTCCATTAGCTTTATTCTAGCTGGGCTCTGCCTCCGGTGTTGCCATGGTAAACATACCTATAGATGCTTAAGACGAGGTCATCAAGCTGCTGTTTGTGCTGCTCTGTGCGTGCAGGGTTTAACGTGTTTAGTGCGACTGTGACATGGAAGAAGAACAAATCTGATGGACTCAAACAGGTGTGTGTGTCTGTGTGTGAGTGGGTGGTTGTGGGAGGGGCACATCAATTAGTAACAAGTGACACTAATAATCTAATTTCCCACTTTTCTGTACTGTACTGGTGTTTCTCAGCTGGTGGACATTTTGTCCATGGGTTTCCAGAACAAATTTTACAATGCCAGTAAGAAGAATCCAGCAGTGGGATCCACTCCAGGTTTGGATGAATATCGTATAAACGTGTCCAGTGACACACCTCACTGGTATATCAGAGACTACCTGGCCAGAACCAGCAGTCAGTTCGACATCAGTAGCATTGAAGTTGATGGTAAGATGCTTTTGGGGATTTCTATGACTTTTTATTCATTTAGCAGTTTCGGAAATAAATAGTTATCTCCACTTAATAAAATAAAATAAAAAAAGGTCATCAATAAGTGTTGTTATCATAATACCTGCAGTGGAAATAAAATGTAAGTATAATATGGTTTGTGTGGTGAGTGGTTTTATTTTTGTTGAAAAAAGTGGGCAGTGATAGCAAATGAACTTCCACATAAAAAAATGTGAAAATTACAAATGTATTTCTGTTTTTCATTTTGCTATAGTACTCTAGTATCAAGTGTGAAAAATACTCCAGCACTCGCGTTGCTAAGACTGCCTGTGTGTCCTCGCCTACAGATCTGGATGAGTGTAAGGCCAGTGAGGCGGTGTGCGTCCCGCCTGCCCTCTGCACCAACACTTATGGTGGCTACAGGTGTGTTTGCAACGGCACAGAAGTGTATGCAAACCAGTCCTGCATATTAGGTGAGAGTCTGAGCATGTTTTACATCCACCCTTCTGGGAGCCTTAAAAATGGCATGAAATGCATGCATGCTTTACCAGTAACCACCTTTTCTTAGTGATTCCAGACAAAGAGAAGGCGAATGCTGTGACGCTGGACGTTATTCTGGGTTTAGTCTTGGGTATCGGCATCCCTCTGCTCCTCCTGCTCCTCCTGGTAGTGCTGGCCTGCCTCTGCTGGTACAGGAGCAGGAAGACTGACACTGGAGAGTGAGTAACATGACACAACAACGCAACACATGATTTACATACAGTTTCTTGTACACAACATGCAGCACTGACTGAAACAGAGTTCAGATTAGAGGTTTTAACACCACCCTCCCGGCATACTTGATGTTTTAGCCTCGCTGTGGTAGTGAATACCCAGGTTGTCTCTCCATTTTTCATCCATACAACTATAGTCTTGTGGCATGTGGTGAGCATCGCACATCAGACATGTCTTCTTGTGTGTATTGAGCAGAACAGCTTTTTTAAGACAAAGTCCATAGTCACACAAAACAATAGCTAAACCATCAGTAAGCACTTAAAGTCTAATGAATAAATCTAAAACAGGTTTTTAGGTGGGTCAGCAGCTCCTTTGGGCAGTACAAGGCAGGTCACCACAAAATATACTGCTGCAGAGGATAACCATGCCACACACACACACACACAGACACACACACACACACACACACACACACACACACACACACACACCACACGCACACGCGCACACATACAGTTTTGCAAGGCAGAGTCTGCCCAGAAACAATCCTTTACAGCAACTTGAAGGATTTAAATGCTGTCCTGTGTACTGCTGCTGCAGCACTGACTTATTGTATTTCACTTCTCAGTTGGAGGACGGACTGCCCACTCTCTTACTATATTAAACAAAAACACTTCCTACTAACAGCTTTGGTCCGAGTTATGAAACTGGACTTGGGCAACACTGAACAGCGTTTGCAGAAGGAGCATACAGTAAACCAAAGTTATGAGGAGGGTAACACATCTACACATAGAGAGATACACACAGGTCGTTTGTTTGCTCACAGGAAAGTGGCTGAAATAATCAAGTCTTTCAACATAGAGTCTTAAAGGGACAGTGAGAGGATATTTTTCTATAAAGCTATGATATCTCATATTTACAAAGATACACATTTTAGACAGTACATGTGATACATTAAAAATTGAAACAGCTCAGATTAGAATTACCTATGTGACAGTAGGGGGCTAGTGTGTGTGTGTGTGAATCTGCATAGCACTGTATCTGTTCACATCCCAGTCTACATGTGTCCTTGGCTCCAGCATGTGCGTACAGATGTATGGCATCTGGGCCAGGTGTTAGTGGGCCATAAAGACACATACTCCCCCTGATGAGTGTCCTGCTTTCTCTGCTATCAGTAAACTAGACACACTGGAAATAATGGTTGGGGTTGGGGTTGGTGCCAGCATTGTGGGATTACGCTGTCGGATTGGAGTAAGCAGGAGGAGGTTATGCAGTTGATATATTAATACTTAAGGTCCCAGATGCCTGTGATGTGATGGAAATGGAGCAGCAATGATTTAATTTCGTGTTTCCAGTGTTGATTTTTAACAATGTAACACCAAATGCAGCTTTTCACAGTGTTGTGCAGCATTTTATTTGTGAGTTTGAAAATGTCACACATTAACTGAAATCAAGAACAAAACAAAAGGTCTGAAGAAGCCAGTGGGCAAGTTTGCAAAGAATTCAATGGCAGGAAATGTACGTATTTACCTGGGTCTTTATCAAGGTGGGACAACGATAATGACATGCAATCCAAAACAGCTGAGCTGCAGAGCAGACAGCAGCGATACTAAAGAAGCATTCGGGATGTGTTTCATGTTTTTAATCAGCTTTAGCCCCAGATTTCAGCATCTTTCAACACTCGGAATATCTAGGCTACAGCCTGCATGAATATTCATGATTCACTGAGTGTTCCACAACAACTACTGCCCATCCACACATTTCCATAAACTGCCTGAAATGGCAGCTGTTGTCTACGTTGTGGAGAATGAGAGACACACGAGACACATGAGCCAGGAACCAACTGAATCAAGTACAGAAGTGTGCAGATATGTAACTTTTAGCACAGATACACATACATATTGCTGCAGCTGTACAGTTTCACAGTACATAAAGTCTCATTTGGTCAAAGGTGCAGGCGACATCACTCTATACGCTTGCCACTTAACAGCATCTAGAAAGGATGACTGCAGCTGTCGCTTGTTTACTTCTGCATTCTGATTGGCTTCCGTGTTTTCTTTCAGCCTCCCGCACTCGTTGCCAGATTACATCCAGGAGCAGTACAACCCCCCTCCCTTCAACTACTCTGACCCTGCCCTGCACTACATGACCCACTGCAGCCCTAGGATCATAGACAACATCATACCCAGGCAGCGCCACAGATAACACATGCCAACACCACACACACACACACACACACACACACATTCACAAGCGCACTGCACGCGCAGGTCACGCACGCAGACACTGAAATGCACAGGTTTACAAACACGGTGCAAGCACTTTTGGAGCCGCTGTATACTGTATGTTTTATGATGACAAGATGAATTGCTCTTATTTATATCGTAACAAACGAGTAATTAAAACGGAGTGACTTTTAAAGTCAATTATTTCCAATCCTCTGCTCTGAGCGATGGACCTGCCAAGTGTGAGCTGGAAGTTTTTTTGCCTGGACAACAGTTTACAGTCAGAGTCTGAGCCCGCAGAATTTGACAAGCTCTTGGCTGGAGATGTTGATGTAAAGTAAACCACTGCAGTGCTCTTTAGCTTCCAGCTGATTCGAAGCCAACAGCCTCCTTGATAGCAACATTAGCAATTGTCAGAATACCTGGCGTCGGGCTCCTGCCAAAACCTGGGGTCTCTAAAATCTACACCGATGCATCCATCAATCACAAACACCAAAACATATTTGATTCAATTTATTCAATCAGCATTATTTTTGCAAACATGGCAGTACATAAAAAGAAAAAACCTCAAAAACAAATAAAATAAATAAAAAAAATTATTTCACTGTGATATTACTGCTCATTGCTGGTTTGTATCCCAATTGTATTGATGCAGCAGCAAATGTTTCAACTGGCAAATATCTATTGTAAAGCTGGAATGTCAACGCAAACGAAACAATATGTAAATATAATGTAAATCATTAAAAGTGCCACTTTAGCAGCACTGGTCTGTGGAGATGTTTTTTAAATAGAAGACACGAGAAACAATAGTGAAACAATCCTGTCACTTCATTCGTGTTGGGAGCAGAAAGTTTGGAGATGTTTCTTTACATCTCATGTTAAGCTGTGAGTTTCCACTGAAGAGCAAAACATCATCTTCCTGCAGATCATCCATCTTCCAGGTAAAGGTTCAGCCTCCGTCAAGTAGCGATTTTAGCACATTGAGCTTCACATGTGAGTTGTAGTTACTTCACTTGGGCCTATTCTAAACTACATTAAATGCCACTTTATAATTTGACCAAATGTCCATGGTTGTTTTCCACCAGTGCAGCTTCACTAATTAACTTTATTTTACCACGTCGTTCCAGTTTTTAATTTTCCCAGTCACCTGCAGTTTCTCCTCCAGCCACCAGATGTCAAAGCTGAGTCTTTCACACAAGGTGGATAAATCACATTTGTTTATGAGCAAGGTTTGAGCAAAGAGGCACACACACACACACACACATACACACACACGAGCGTGCACGCAGACAACCAGACACCTGCTCTGCAGCCTTCATCTGGAAGCTGGCTGCCCCCCCCCCTGCAGAATGAGATCATCTGAGAGGGGCGCGGAGCGAGGCGGCCCTGCAGGTCCCTGCCACTGCAGAGACAGACCTGGCCTTCGCCACAGCCAGGGTCAAGGACGGGACGCTGCTAAAACACTGCTGCCCCTGTCGCTTCAGTGTTGTGGTCACACACCGAAGGACACACTCATGCATACAACTTGTCCTGCATCACCTCTGCAGTGAATTAGTCTGGTTTCTCTTTCTGCAGGATTGATTGAGCGAGTAAACTTGAAATTAATCATAGTGGATTTGTAGAGGAAACGTCTGGAAAAAATAAAATCCCAAATAGAGCTTCTGACACCTGTGAGAGAGCGAGGCACAGTGACCGCTGAAAAACAGCCACTGAGGCTGAAATCACCTTGGAGGGAGAGCTTTGTTGTGCCACACTTCTGGAAGTTTCCAAGAAGCACTGTTTTCATGTGCTGCTGAAGGCTGCAGTGTTTGAACTCCAGCGCCACGCTGACTGCAGTAGACAACCTGGAGGCGAGCCAGTGAAGGAAAGAGGGAGGCAGCGAGAGGGACAGCGCAGGAGATCGAGTCAGAGAAGGAAGACAGGAGGGGGAATCAAAAGGGAAAGAGTGAAGATAGCAGCAGGGGCTGTAATTAACAGCCATTATGTGGTTTTGTCAAATAGAACAACTGGCATGCAGGTTTACAGGCAGTTGATGACCTAGTGCCAGGCCCAACAAACACACGTTAGGAGGGGGGGGGGATAGAAAACTAAGTGCATGCTTAACACTGTATCCATTTCATCACAACATGATTGAAATAGGCAGGGAATAACAGTCCCGACCAAATCCTCTTATCCGATTTGAGGCCATTAATCATTTCTGCCTGATGATGTAATTTGGGGAAACAAGTCATTTCTCAGTAACAGGTAGGCCAGAATGCAGATGGGATTGTCTCATATGCGGCTAGCTTGTTGTTGGACTTTATACACCTAATGCCCTTATTGTCTGGCTGTAAAACCATTCATGTTAACTGGGAGTGGTTTGTCCACTGGTGGTGCCAGACCTTTGGCCAGCGTGTGCTGGAAAGTATTACTGGTAATCAGGAGCTGTCAAAGGTCAGTCACATGTAACCTAAAATAGCATGTAATTCATAAAAAATACATGCTTACACATCCACACCCCTCGCTTGTTGTATTTGCCATCAGTGCATATATACAGGAGCCCCGCACAAAGGCATGTAGGCTAATCCTGCACACACGCTCGAGAGCAAACAGATGCACACACACGATCACTAACCCAACGTATAAGGGGCTTTTGGTCTTTTCAGTAATAATAGGAGCTTGACATCCATCACACACAAACAAGTGCCATTCTCTGCCGTGAAAAGTGATCGTCTCCCTCTGCATGGAACCAGCAGGTGCATTACAGGGCCTCATTCATTAATCATGGAGTGCACGTCTTTCAGTTACACAGGTAAGCATCTACTCATATTTGTCACCAGTGCTTTATTGTTCATAGTCCCAACAGGCCACAAACATTAGTCCCCTCTTCATTTTTTCCCAGTTTCTTTTCTCTTTTTTGCTTGCTCAATTACACGATTGCGCAGCAGCAC
Source organism: Anabas testudineus (assembly GCF_900324465.2). Taxonomy (NCBI): domain Eukaryota; kingdom Metazoa; phylum Chordata; class Actinopteri; order Anabantiformes; family Anabantidae; genus Anabas; species Anabas testudineus. Next base: position 3,464,499 of record NC_046624.1, read on the forward strand.
CTCACTGCACGGTCTTCACCACGCACTGTAGTGTATGTCACGTGCCGTATGCCAAACTCGCCTCTATTGCCATAGACCCAACTGATGCACGAGGTTGCGTGGTTCTGTGGTGGGAACACCGCTTAGTGTTATCAGCAGGAGTGAGGTTACAGGCCACCGGGAGGTGACATTAATGAAGATGGAAGGTTCAGACGTCAGCGTTGCCTTTGCTGAACTAAGTGACCTTTGACCCCTGTGCACAGCAGTACAGAAATGAAAGCTGCCTTTTTATAAAAGTGTTCAGGGTTGGGCTGTGTCTGATAAGGCCATATCATGCGTATGTGAGGCAGTTATATATTCACAGAACTGGAAAGAGGAGGGAGACGTAATAGGAATAACAGTGGTTTGAGCACAGTGTGCATGAACGGACACACGTAGAATGATCTGAGTAAAAAAAACAATACTACAGAGTTAACATAACACCTGATATTCATAATGCAAAAACAGCAGTGTAACATATACTGTATTGTCCTCAGTGTTGAGTTAAGTCTTCCTCAGTTTACATCATGGAGATTGGTTTCAGGGTTTATAGACCATTAAGTCATGTCTCCTGGGTTACAACATGCACTATCCATATTAACCTCCAACCTATAAAAGACCTTTGACCTGGAGCGGGTCCTACGAGACCTGGGAATCCTTGAAGAAGCTCTTAAATGAGCAACACTGAACCAAACAGCTGATTCTGCACAAGATCAAGGAGGGGTCTATCATTCGAGCAGGAGAACAAAGTATAGAGCTGTTCCGATTATGAAATATTTATGATGCAACAATAAACCATTGTCAACTGTTTTATTAGAAAAATCCACTATAGATGTTGCATAACACATAGAATGAGTACCGGGGGAGAAGCAGGAAGTGTTCAAGGCCACTACATGTTTAGTATGTGAGGTCATATTTTACAGTACTTGCCAAGTTTCTTCTCACAGAAGCAAAAGTTGGATTCATACACCTCCACATACGTTCATTCACACATGCTCCAGCTTATCTGGTTCTTGTGACAGGTTTAGGCCTTTGCACCGTCACCTTCGGCATTACATAAGCTTGAACAGCCACAAAAACCTGTAGCAAAAGAATCAGAGAGGGATTTCAATGAAAGGAATCCAATGTGTTCCATATTAGGCAGTTTGGGAAAAAGGTTGGCCGACTCCGAGGCTGCTCAGCAGATCACGTGACACAGGCAGCATCACCTCTGCAAACAGCACAGATGGAAGTGGGAACCACTTTGGATCCTTATTGCTTCCATCTACATGTGCGATATTTTGCTCTTCACAATCCCTGCTCTCTACTTACAGTGTGACATCCGTGTCTAATAATAAGAGAGGCAAAGCAGAGCTGGGAAGAAGGAGGATGGGGTGGGGGTGGGGGTGGGGGGGGCTGTTTTGGGACATGGAGATTCTAGTACATTCTCTGAGTGGTTCTTCAAATGATTTCTCCTTGCACATCTCTGTCCACCCTCCTCCTCAGCATCTCCCACGGGATCAGGACAGAGACAGGTGGTCACTGGGAGACAGGGGAGCAGTCAAGCATAAGCAATCAGGCTACCAGATACTCCCATCCACAGCAGCAACACAATTAGACATCAGAATCCACAGTCATCTGACAGTGACGCCTGCTCCAGACCCAGTCACATATCACACAAGTGAATGTGCACGCGCAAACACACACACACACACACACACACACTTACCTATTACAAACTATTACATCCAAACACCTCATCTCATTATGCATAACATTTCAAAAGAAAACCTGGACAGACAACAGGAGGAACGTCACTCTGTAGTAACCTTGAGCCAGAAATATGGGCTATGGGTTTCATTATGCCACTAAAACACAACCAGTGTGATCAGACATTAGAAAACTTTACCAATAGGAAATGCAGAAACTCGTGCACAAACTGGGTCACTAGCAGCCCAGTATGCAGTCTCTCTGCAACTGTGCTCCTGGTAGCTAATTACTTATCAAAACCATCTTAGTGGGCCTGCTCAAAGATGATGCCCATATGTACAAACACCATGCAACAAGCGTGTCTGCTGCGCCTGTGGGACAGGATGTCTATGGACAAGATGCAGCGGCAGCGCAGACCATGGGAGTGACGCATTGCAGGTACAAACGCACCAATCAGAGAGCGCGATTTCTTTCGGCTACGTGTTGTGCCCCATCACGTAGTAGCAGAAAGTATTCATACGCTGTTCTCTAGACCACCAGCGATTTCTAATATAATCTATATTGTTGAAGTCGAAACTCCCGCGGCGGTCGAATGTGGCTATTACAAATATTCCTTGATTTATCCCGCGCAGCTGATGGCTTCTGCAAGTGTGTTTTAGTTAAGTTAGGAAAGGGGAGGAAAAGGGAAGTCGGCGGAGTGGTATTGAAAAGAGGAGGGGTTTAGGGCAGCCGTTAAAGGCGCGTCCAGTCGCCTGTTCGTCAGTGTGTTCGTAGACACGGTCAGACACGGTCAGACCGCTCAGACCGCTCAGGCTTCGTTTCTTACGGATTTTGTCTTGAACCGGGCGCTGCGTCTACATCGAAATGGTAAACACGACTGCATATTCTCTTCGGTCTAGGAGCGGCTGTCAATCCTCAGCAGTCACTATGTTGATGTTTGCGCATATTGTCAGGAAAACCTAACGCCACTAGTGGCTAAGCTCAGCCAACGTAAACGTTACGCTGAGCGTTAACGGCCGTAGTGCTCGCTAAATAAATGGCACGAACGCATGGCAGCTTGTTAGACAAAGATAACGTTTGGAGAAGTCGCGTTTTTCTGTCTAAAAGCAGCAACACCCGTGTGAATTAACGTTACGTTAGCGAACAAGTTACAGCTGAAACTGTGCATGAGCCTTACGAAAAATGGTTTATTGTGCAACATCCAAGCTAACGTTGCTTTGCTGATCTACGACGGTGGTTATCAGATATGTAGTTGAAAAGAGAAGTACCGTGTGTGTATATATATATATATATGATGAGTTACCAAGTGCTGCCTTGCTTGTGACGACTGCTTTATTAGTCATTCTGCTAAGTGTGCAGTGTTGGACTTAAGCTAAGGTCTGTAACCGTAAGCCGGCACACGGCAGCAGCTAGCAGCTAACTTTAGCCAAGTTACCGCCAAATTAGAAGACGTTCATTGTCTATTGCGACGTTGGTTGTTCTGCTTTTAAGGTGCATTTTAGGTATTTCTGTTTTGACACAAGTGTAAAAAAAGCCTTGTGTTGCTGCTCTGTAGTTTTACCAGATGCATGCAGTATCGTTATTGTAAATGAGTATGTGGCCTTGGCAATATTCTGAATTGAGTTTTGAAACGAAAAGGCTCATTTAGATCAAAAGCTCTCTAATAATGTCTTGTTCTAATTTACAGGCTGATCAGCTTACAGAAGAGCAGATTGCTGGTAAGACATCACTGCATTGATCTTCTACCTTCCCCGTATCCTGCAAAGTGGCCTGCATTATGGATCCTTGCGTCTCTTACAGTGGATTTATACTTTTGCCTTTTAAGGCATTCCACCCGGCAGCCTGCTGGTCATAAAACAGGAATGAATGATGCTGCTGTTGCTTACTGGCTCTGGAGCGCAAAAGGACTCTCATGGAAAACTTTGCATTTTCATGGTTTCCCGAGTAATAAATGATGTAATCGGGAAGGGCTGTGTATTCTGGCAAGGTGTTGGCTGTCATCTTTTACATGCTATACATGAAGTGTCCTTTGCCTAGGGTGTATTCTCAGTGGATGGAATGCTTAAAGAATTGCAGCAACAACCCTGAGGCTTAATATACTATTTATCCTGAAATGAGACATGTTGTAGTGTAAATCATCCAACAGGAGTATTTAGTACACTGCTGCCAGCAAGTGCTTAGACACTGGTTGGAATGTATGCAGTTAATGTCTGAAATGCGGCACAGTTGTAGTGGTTTCTCCGATTGTCTTTCCGCTTCTGTTGGCTTGATTTTAGCTAGTCTCAGGTTTCACAGTATGGTGTTCATATTTGTACTATATTTAATGGAATAAGCTTTTAGGAGTAGACCCTTGCTGCAGGGTTTGCTGACATGCCAGTTTTTAGTATGTAAATTATAGCATTCAGTTGACTTGGACTTGAACAGGATATTATGCTGCATTGACAATTGCTTTTGATGGTCATAAGAATTCCCTGGACACATTTGCAGTTGGTGCAGATGAGGCCTTTCCTCAACAAAGGGTGTTGCCTGTGTGTTTGACCCTGCAAATGGCAGGGCAGGTTGTAGTTTTTATGACACTGGCAAGCTGCTGCATGCCACTACACATTGGCCTCATCACACTTAATGAGTGTCATCATTCTCATCCCTTGCGGCTCAACTAAATTACACAGGCTGTCATTCGCTGCCGACTCTCTTATGCAGGGTCTCATGGTTGCTGTCCTTGTTTAGCTGGAAACATCTGCAGCTGGAAGTCGACGTTTACAATAGTATGCAATTGCACTCTAAGCTTTTGCTAGGAGTGTGTATGGTATGATATGATTCGCAAAGTTTGTTGTGCAAGGTGGGCTGATATTTACATGTACCTTGTTGCTGACATCATCATACCCCTTTTCTTTTGCATATCTTGCTATAGGTGAGCTATCTCAAGCTTACTAAAGAAGACCATCTGCTTTTGTTTTTTGTAACCAGAATTCAAGGAGGCATTTTCGCTCTTTGACAAGGATGGAGATGGCACCATCACCACCAAAGAGCTGGGCACGGTCATGCGCTCCCTGGGCCAGAACCCAACAGAGGCTGAGCTGCAGGACATGATCAATGAGGTGGATGCTGATGGTAAGAAGTCAGTTTAGCTTTTAAACCTGGTAACCACAGAGACTATAGATGGATGGAAATCATCAGAGGGATACCATTTTGTCTTCAGGAAATGGCACGATAGACTTCCCAGAGTTCCTTACCATGATGGCCAGGAAGATGAAGGATACAGACAGCGAGGAGGAGATCAGAGAAGCATTCCGTGTCTTTGACAAGGTAAATGCTTCCTTCGTGTGTGGCAAGTTTTTAAGAATTTTTTTTCCCCCCTCAGTGTGTTTACTGACTTATCTAATTGTCAGGATGGCAATGGGTACATCAGTGCTGCTGAGCTGCGTCATGTGATGACAAACCTTGGAGAGAAGCTGACTGATGAGGAAGTGGACGAAATGATCAGAGAAGCAGACATTGATGGAGATGGACAAGTCAACTATGAAGGTTGGTAAATACTATATTTTTAATCTGCTTGGTTTATTTGTTGGATTCAGAGTTATGATTTTTTTTTTTTTGTTTCCCCCATGTCTCATCTCTCTTGCAGAGTTTGTACAAATGATGACGGCGAAGTGAAGGCCTTGTACAGATTTCTATATAAATTTGCCTTTTTTTTGTGTAATTTATCTGTAAAATCTTAATAGCCCCCCCCCAAACCCTTCGTCCCGCCCCTTCTGCTGTCCAAAGGAACTGCATGTAAACTGCATAGGCTCTTGTCCCCATGTCCCTTTTTTCTTTTGCTGTCATGGTGTTTTGGAGTGACGGAACAGTCATAGAACCAGATGCCCGTGGAGGCCCCTGGGAGCCGGAGAACTTCGAATCTTCCTGTCTGGTGTGCTCGGGGCCCCTCCACGCATGGCGACATTGAAAACCTGTCAGCTGGTTGTCACTTGGCAACACTGTTGGCATGGAAACAATGTAGAGGAGTTTAAACTCTGCATGGACTACGGACAAAGTATATATGGAAATCTCTCAGCATTGCACTACTGCAAAAAAAATGACACGGGTGTATCTCCTAGGTACTCGTACAAACTCTTTTTGTATCTGCTGTTCTATATACCAGAAAAATGACTAATCTTAACCATGCTTTTTAATGTTTTACTCACTTTTTTTTTTTTTTTTCTTTTTCTTAATGACCTCTGGTCATGCCTCAAATAATCCATTCCAAGTTGTATATTTTTGTTTTCCAATAAAATTTACAATCTACCCGGCTTTGAAAACTGTCTTGTTTTCTCAGTTCTAATGACCCTTGAGTTTGTATACCCTTTAATAATTCCCATTTTTGTATTGAAGATGCTCCGTTTTTGATAGCTTTTTTTTTTTTTTCTTTTGTTTTTTTTCTTGTTGCTTAGAATACACATGAAATGTTTACCGTTTTAAATTTAAAGTGTCCCCTATTAATTCTCAAAAGCACTGAGGAGCATCAGCCAATGCCTCTTATTGTTCAGATAAGCTCAGATCAAATTTGTATTGTCATTAAAATAAAAGCACTCATCGGGATCAAAGGCTTCTATTTTGAAGTGCACATAATGGTACTCGATATTAGACTAGCCTTGTACTGTCCAGCTCCCCTATTGACTACATAGACCATGTGCTGTCTGCTACTGTTGGCACAGAATCATGTAGAAGCTGATTGCCTCATGTCTTACTTGGCATTTGTCCCCAATCACGAAGTGCAGATGATTTGAGCGAACATCAAACCATGGTGTAAATAGAGGTGTACCTGTACTTTTTTTTTTTTTTTTTTACTTCTGATTATTGAGTTTGTTACAGTAGCTTGCAGAGATACTAAGATACTTTGTTATTTTGATGAATGACAAAATAAAGCTCTATTGTGGACCTCTGCTCTGTCTCCCATGTGTTTTATGTGAGCTGTGCTCAAATGAATGCTTTTGTTATTCAAAATCCTGTCATTGCTTCATGCCTAATGGTTTTTATGTAATGGTTTTGACTGCTGGGAGTAGTAAGGGCTTTAGTTGTTTGTGGCTTGGCCAGTCAACCGTATTATTCAGGGTTCCCCGTGGATGCAAATTAAAACATTTGGAGCATTACAAAATACACTTAGCAGCTCAGAACAACAGTGGCTATGATGTAAAGAAGTAATTGTCTTACAGGGGACCTTTCCTTTATTAAATGTAGCTAAAACTCAGCTATTTGTCTCCTTTACATAGCCTGCATGAGACCAACCTTCAGTTCCACAACAGGAGGCAAAGAAACAGCACGACCCACAGCAATTTCAGGTGTGAATCAAGTGGATCTCATCTTCCAATTAAAAAAAATATATCACAAGACTTTAACAAGCCTCATTGTTATAGCAGTTTACTGTTAAAAAAAACGTTAATTAAACGTCTCTGCCCTTCTCAGCATTTACACGTCCACATGTAGAAGAAAGGTGAAATACTGTACATCAGGTGCTATGATAGTCTGTCTCCCTGTGTCTCATGAGACTTCCTTCACAAGTGGCGTAAACATGAATTCTTTGTTCCATTCAACCATTTGTCCAATGTAGCCTAGCAACAGGGGCGAATGTTGATTGATTTTTCACTTGAGGTGATGGTCCTTCAGTCCTGCTGTACAGAGAGAGAGAACAAGGACAACATACATTATCCTAGTATGGCCCTGGAGGTGACACACTTCAGTACTTCTAGGTAAGGAATATATGTGGAACTTGTAGTTTCCTTTAACTCTTTCATTTTAAGAATTTGTGGAGTTGTAGGCGCTCAGGAGACAGCAAATGATGTAAATACTTTATACTTCAAGTATCAAAGGAGAGGCAGACAGCCACTCTGACACCATCCTGTAGTATGCGTTGATAAATTTGGGAATTCACTCTGTCGGGCCCAGAGATGGCAAAGCAGCACCAAAACATGATGCTCCCTCCACTATACTTCACCACTGAGATGGTGTTTTCATGTCAGTACACAGTGCTCTTTGCTGCGCATTCTTCCTAAACAATTCACCCTTAGTTTAATCAGTCCACAAAACATCTCCCCTGTAATGTTTTGAGGTGTCGAAGTACTCGATTCTAGTTTTGCAATCTCTCCTTTGAGATAGCAAACTCAAAATGTTGGAGTGGTCAATCAACAGTTATGTAAGTTAAGTCATGGTGTCATTGACTGGACTCCAACCAACCTTGGTTCTGCATGGTGAAAACATTAAACTGCTATCATGTTTTTGTGCTATTAGTTACAACAGATTGTTTATGACTGCGCAGTTTATACATAAATACTTACAGCAGCACGTCCAGCGTGTGCATGTGTTTTGGTGCTGGCTTACCAGCACCGAAACTGTTTTACTCTCAGTCAAACTGGTCAGCGAGTCTAAATTTAGCCCTCCACCAGGCCAGCTTGTTGAAAAATTGATCGATAGTGCAGTCGCTGCTATAGTAACAGTCGCAGTTTTAATGGTGGTAGTCAGGTGTCACCGGATCTCCAGTCAGGCACAGCGACAATGAGTACAGTGCTGCATACAAGCACATGGAAAAACCAAGCTGTCTGTAAAGTCACTGACATGTCCAGGGGTGGCAACAGAGCAGATAAGGTAAGCATCCATCCTTCAAGTCCTCATGACTCTGTGTAATTAACAAGGACAAGCAGAACGGGTGAAGCACGGGATGATACATGTGAGCGATGCATCAACAGATTGTTGGCATAGTAATGTCATCACAGCAGAAATAATCTACTGTGTTTTGGGCTTGTGTTCTGTTCTTATCTGCAGGGTGATGACAAGGTGGATCGCTGTGGCCGAGGGAGCTGGTGGCTAGTGACGCTCAAAGTAGGTGTCACGGTTTCATAGCTTGTCTCCAAACCAGAGGCAGCTTCACCGGCTCCTGCTGGGGCCCAAACACTCACCAGCTTGTCAGTTAGGTTACGTGCAGCCATGGCAGCACTGCGCTGCCTTCAGGTAGCGTCCGGCAGCTCGGATCTGAGAGCAACACGGAGCCCGAGCTTCATAAACATACTCCTGTTTCTGTGATGTGAATTGTCTTGTAGTCGGTATCTGGCTTTTATTGCATAGCGCTGCCTGTCACCGAAGTGTATTATCTGCCAGACACAATTCAAACACACACAGTCGTTCATCATGAGAGCACACAGCCCTGCTTAATTAGGTGTTTATCTTAAAGTGACCTCAGCTGTCACGCTCCATTGTTCATTAGCTTTCTAATAATGGATCCCAGACAGCTAACAGGTCGGGCAGCTTCATGTTTATGCCCACAGCAACCTTGTTTGCGGCACATTCCCAGTGCAGTACGTTTATGGATTACATAAGCTCTGCTTGTACAAACAGGCATTTTATTATCAAGTGCCGGAGAGTAAATACATGGCAGTAGATATAAATTAAAATAATTATAATTAAATAGAACAGCAACAAGAATTTACCAAAAGGTTTCTGCTTCCACCTTCCTCCAGGACACACCCGTCCCCGGTCTCTATCACATTCGAGACTTCATCGAGGAAGCTGAGCTGAACCCTGTGATGAAGACCTATGGGTTTAAAGGTGTGGGGAGAAAAGCCCACATGCTGGGCGTACCTAAGGGGGATCTGCTGCTGCCAGGGGCGTACGACTACACCGACTCCACCCAGGAGGTCCTGATGCGCCAGGCGTCCTATTCTTTTAAAAACTGCCCACGGCCCAGCATCACCACTCTTAACAACAGGGACAAGGTGCGTTGCAGATGAAACACCCTTTACCAACCCTGGTGACACATTCAAGTGATCACACATAAAAGAAACTGTTTCAAAAGTTTGGGAAATAGAAGGCCTGCATGGTACTTCCGATTATTGCACTAATCACCAAAGGCTAATGTTATTTAAACTTATTATTGGTGATCTACATCACAGACCTTTACGCCATCCTAATATGCTCATTTACCAGCCATGGGTGTAATATGTAATTTTTATTCATTGTGCATTTGTGTGTTTGGCTGTAATATCTACTTAGTGCTTGAAAGTGCAGCAGGTGCTCTTCCTAATGCACCTGCATCCGAAAAGCTAATACGACTGTGATGGAAACAGAACCCTGCCTGCCGTAGGCAACGTAGCACATCAGCCACCAGCCAAAAAAACGTTAACGCTTCTTTATATTTCCTCCCCTGGCCAGCATATAAACACTTCACCATGCGATTACAATGTGGCGGCAAAACCAGTGGAGAAGACTCCCTGCAAGTAAGCACTCGACAAACAGCCTCTGTTTAAGTCTGGGATCACAGCGGAGCAGACATGAATCATCCCTTGATCGCCCAGTCCTTTCCTCCTCACATAGTTTCTCCTTGGCTCTCTCATCTTCCTCGCAGCTCAAAGATGGAAGAGCAATCAACAAGCGGCTCTTTCATTTCCTCTTGCTTCTGATCATGCACGGCCTTATTCTTTTCTTCACTTAGCCTTCCCCTCTTTTTAAAAATTTGACAGCCACCCCCTCCCACACCCCCCTCCTCTGCTCTTCTTGCAGGCATGCGATGTTTCGGTCGACTGTGCAACGGATCAGCTTTCCGCCTGTGAGTATCTGGTCACCAAGATTAGTTATTAGAACCATTCAGTCCTTCGTAACAATACGCTATTGTCCACCACACAAGCTCTCACTTAATGTGGATCTGGTATGTGCTGTACACAAGCTAGTTATGACAACCACAAGGGTCAGAGAAAACTGATCCTGCAGGCTGTCTGATTGTATCCTTTGCCCCATTTGAAGGCCTGTCATGGGACTGCACTGGCTGACCAGTCAGCTTTAGTTCATGTTGCAGAGTGCTGGAGCCTGAGCCATGTGTCCATGCTGCTAGCTGATGGATATCTGAGCCGTGCTGGCAGCTGCTGAGTGTTGACAGAGAAGGAAAAGGCGCTAAGAAATCCCGAGGGTGTTATTACTGTAGAGTTGGGAGCAGTTTTCTGCTGTTAGTGGTGTCACAGCAACTCTGAGACAAGTTTTATTGTCAAAGGTTAAGCAGCTACACAAATCCTGCAGCGGAGAGGACTGAAAGCACAGATCGTTCACTCAGCTGACCTGATGGAAGCGGACAGACGCCACGATCAGAGCTGAGGTGTTTTAATGGTTTACGCTGAGAACAGCCCAGAGATGAGAGACGAGAAATTCACATGTCTCTGAGCAACTGACTCAGCCCCGAATAAAACCAAATAGATTTCCACGCATTCAAATAGAAGCTTGAACTGAGCTGCAGATGTTTGGGAACACAACAAACAAAACATTTCTGTTTTCTGATTTGACTTAATTTTTGCATCCTGGGGCCCCCGTGTGTCCCAGATTTACACGTTGTGCTTTTTTTTTTTTTTGCAATACTGGATGCACGTGCTGCTTGGAACAAACAATTCCCCTCCCATGGAGACTCGAGCCCGTTTGAATTAAAGTCATAATCCCAGTACGTGAATTAATATCTTACAGAGTCGACTCACTGCATGAAAACACGCTGATCTAAACACCTGTCTGGTAGTTATTATGGCGCTGTCACTGCAGTGTTGGTCGCTTTCAGCCACTTTGGTGCAAACTGAAATATCTCATGCAATGAAATCTAGCTCAAAACATCACCAAACAACTTCTCCTTTAACTTGACAATTTAGGTTTGATTTTATTTTCTCAGAACAGAGTTTAGTAGCGTGAGTTAATGTTTGGAAAGGTATGAAACTGAAAGGTTTCTGCTTCAACAGGCAGAGGTTTTACAGACGTTCACATTGTGAGCCAGTTGACTACAGTAGGTGACACTGGAGAACATTTCTAATGTACTGTGGCAATGTAGGAAAGTAGGCCAGGTGCTTTGGCTCAGACACACACTCATACACACACACACACACTCATCTGTAAATGAGCTGCCTGCCAGCTCCTGTGGAATACATGCATTAGCACCTATAGGTGCAACAGCGACAGCAGACCAGTTGCAGAAGATCAACTGAACTCACAACTGGTTTCAAATGGTTTGTAATGGCACTAGACATCCTGTGAAGGAGCAGAAACAGAGGACAAGACGCCTTCCCGTCTCCCTGTGTCAGAATCAGAGGGCGGCTGAAAATGAAAGAGCGGTCCTGTGTACAGGGACAGGAAGACAGCTCTGTGTCTGCTCTGTGGAGGTTGGAGGGAGGGGGTGATGCTATTTCTGCATGGCACACCGCTGGTGATGACCAGTATGTGTGTTAGTGGGTAAACGCAAAGGACAAGTGAAAGGCAAGGAGAGAGATGGAGACTGACTTTCAAGTCAAATGAAAAGACACAAAGTGTTGGAAATATAACACCCTATAATAATAATAATAATAATAATAATAATAATAATAATAATAATAATAATAATAATAATAATAATAATATTACGGTGTTGATCAGATGAAGTAACTAATGTTGTTGAATTATAATTCATATTCTTATTGATCATGTTGGACAAAACACATTAGTAGTCTATGTGGTAGTGTGGTGGTTAGTACTGTTGCCCCACAGAAGCATCCAGGATCCAGTCCTGGGCTTGGCTGGGTGTACCTGCAGGCACCAGCACCTTTAAGAGGACAATGAGAAAGGATAATGCATGCATGGATGGACATACTGTATGTGGTCTGATTAGCCTAATTTGATTACACGTCTTCATCTTCGTGACCGTCAGGGTCTGTCTGTCATTTTACCTGTTCAGGTGTGATGTCAGTAACTTCAGTCAGTCTATCAATAATGCTTCTCATGTCCAACCACCTCAGAAGGAAGGACCCGCCCCAGGTCTGTATAATCCACAGACCAGACCTGAAAAAGGGATCACTTCCTGCTTTAAATCCACCTTGCCTCGGCTCCAATATGTGCACTCGGTGAGTAAAACACTCATTATTCACTGTACATTTCCTCTTAGATAGTTATAATTAGCTATAGTTACACACAGGTACAACACATCAAAATGTTAGTGAAATGTTAGCTTAGTTAGTATTTGGATTATTCCACTACCACTACATAACAGGACATAGCAAAGAAAACATGCCTCATATACAATAGATAAGAACTGAGAACAAAGAAGGATACAAAGGCAAAGGCTTAGGCACTTTAAATACTTATATGTGAAAAAAATATAGATTTAATGAAAAACTAAAAATACAATGTGTCTTTCAAACCAGCACATGTGCATGTTAGGCTGTACTGTCTGTGTCTTCCACAGAAAACCCCAGGACCAGGGGCCTACGAACCTCACTGGAAGTTGGGTGACCACCTGAACACAGAGGTCTCGGACCCCTCATTTAGCCTATTTTTCCGCAACGTTCCTTAAGCGTGGACTTCATTTCCCACAATGCCTTGATCCCGCTACCATGTACGTGCGAGCGTAGTTGCAGCGTGAACCTGCCTTACTGGTGAAATAAAAGAACAAAAGAAAGAGATCTGAGTTATGAAAATGTGTGGTCTGCTAATGACTGATGAAGCTACATTTGAGCTCAAATTGATGCAGAATGATCTTATCTGCAACAAAGGGTACTTTATTCCACTTAACTTCCACGTTCTCAGTATTACTTTCTCCCTTCATCTTTCTCCTCTGTTGGCAGTCATGCTGCTTTGCCTTCCTACTATCTCTGCCCTGCAATGCACTCAGGAGGAGGAATGCTGCTCAGCCATGCGTCACATGCACATAGCTTAGTGTGGCATGCTGCACCCTCAGATAACACATTCAGTATTAGAGGCCAAGGCAGTGGCACACAGTAAAACAGCTATTCTTATCGCTACCTAGTCCACATACTCGCTGTTTCTTTTGATGAACCCACGATGTTTGCGACGCGGAGAACAGCAACAAGAATCACCTGTGATGTGCAGATTTGTTACTGGTTATGATCCTGGACAGTCAGTTTCTTAATCTGTCATTTATTTAGAAGAGAACTACAAAAATGGCTCCACTCAGCTCTTCTTCTTTGATGGATGTGTGTATAAGCTGATAGAGCTCATACAGTGAAGCCGTGTTTGCAGTGAGGTCGCAGGAGAAGCCCGGTGCACTCTGTGGAAATACTGCAATTAAACAATAATTTCCCTCTGGACAAATACTGTATCTTATAATTCCTGGCAGACTGTAAACATTGAAGTTGCAGCTTGCTGCCGGATAATATCGCACATTTGTTGAAATGTGGAGTAATGCATGGAGTAGTGATGTCACAGCTGCCTTTTAGCTTTGGCGGCGAGTTGTTCTACCCAACATCTTATGAGATAATGCACATAATGAGCCACTGCAGTTTACTTTGCACAATAATCAGGTGGAGTTATACAGAACGTTATCATAGCACATCGACTTTAATCTCAGCCACTTTGTTTTTTCTTCACTCGCCGACGCTTAAAAGCTTGAAGAGGTTCAAGAGCCGGAGCTCTTATTCTCCCTGTCATTATTCCGGAGACAAAGGAGCGCGCACTTCCAGCCAGAGAGGAAGACAATCTTATTATCATGGGGCTTTGCACACAGCCTCTGGAGGGCTGGGCATCTGGATCTTGTGAGAAAAGATGCAGTAAGAGAGATGTGTGTGTGTGTGTGTTTGTGTGTACATGACGAGCAGCCATTCTGCTCATGGTCAAACCACCAAGCCCCCAGTAATCTCTCTCCCTCTCAGCCCTGCGTCCATCCTCCCTTCACATCTCAGTGATCTCCACAGTCCACCACTGATCTCTGACATATGCCCCATACTGACGACTTAACACCCTACATCTCCCACTGCCTGCCTCAACCACAGGCACGGCTAGCCACCAGCTCCATCGCTGTCAATCAAGCCCCCCTCACCCCGCAGACATGGCTTCAAATACACATACAATCGCACAATGCATTGAATGCATGCACGCATGCAGGCTCTTTTGATCCTTTACTTTTTAAAAATGCAACTGTAAACTGATCTGAGGAGGAAACCTGTGAAGACATGCACACAGTAGTAGACTAATAACCTGAACATCACATTTCTATTTTCATTCATAGTGTATTTAAAAGAACTCTTCTTCTGAAAGATGATTGTTGTTCTTGCATCAACACTCAGGATGGCATCATTAGGCTACAGACAGCCCCAGCATCAACCTCAGTCTCTGGGAAGAGCTTCTCATTCAGGAAACAGTGAAGCACATCACTGAGGGTATACATCTGGAATAAATCTGGGCTTTTGGCAGTGTACAACAGGAGGGGACCTTGCTACTCAGTGGTACAGCTGGACCAGAGTCAAGGACGTCAAATTAACAGCCTACTTAGGACAACATGCTGAGAAAGTATGCCATTGCACCAGAATGATGACGAAAGCAGGCCGCTGGAATTTCTTAAGAATGCAAGGCCACATAAAAATACTCATCATCCGATGCTGGTGTGGGACAAATACCATTATCAGCTGCTGAGTCCTAGTGAAAGGTCGGCAAACAAACGGTGAAACAGAGCAGCCATTGTCCATTCACTGACATTGGGGTGAACTAAAATGGCCTCCCAGTATCCTTTCTCCCCCGCTGTATAACATGAGCACCTTGCGAAACTCCAGCCGGCGAACAAAGAGGTGGCAGGTTCAGAGGTGCTGCTCCCTCGAGTCCACTTTAAGTCCAGGTCGTATTCACTCTCAGCACCGCACTGAGGGTGATGACTAGTCAGCAGAGGAATTTAGCAGGCGGCGTGACAGGCCAGGAGGGTGTGCAGGTATCCTTTTACCCCCCCCACCACCTCCACCTCCTCCACCACCAACACCACCCCCTCAAGCTGCTGACAGACACATCGGAGCAACGTTACACTTCTATTAAATGGCATCTGAAAGTTTAATTAGCTCCAATGGGCGACTGTTAGCGAACAAGGGGGCCATTGTTCAAGTGGGTAATGGTGCTGGCACTGTGTGTGTGTGTGTGTGTGTGTGTGGATGTGGACCAAGAACGCTGGTGGGCGATCAGGTGAGCAGGAGCCACTGATGGAAGAGGAGACACTGCCAGCCGAGCCGCTGCTGCTCCCTGCAGTGTTACTGGACTCCGGCCTCATAAAGGAGCATCAGAGCATGTCCAGAAATCAGTCGGATGGCTACAGCTCTACTTTCGTATCATTAAACAGTGTGATTCATGGCCGCCTGTGGCTACCAGATGTTTCAGAAGATGACCTTTTGTATTCACAACTGCACTGTATATTTTACACAGTAGTATGGAGATTTTAAAGGAACAGTTTGACCTTTTTTTTTTATAAGGCGTACTCACTTTCTTGTTGAGTCTATGAGAAAATCAATACCACTCCTCCCTGTTAATAGGCTGGCCATATTTACACTTGTTTATATAGTTGATGTTAATTAGTAAGGTTTAGAAGTTCCAGTAGGAGTAACCCTTAAGTAAATATGGAGCTACCCAGCTAATCTAGCACAAAGATTAGAGACGGGGAAACACCTAGCTGGACTCTGTTCACAGTTAACAAAACCTACCTACTACCTACAGCATCTGTTACATATGTCAGTTGTTTAAACTCTACAATCTGCTAATCAGTGAGGCTTATAGGTGATGCATAGAACTGTTTCTCAAGATTATTCCTATAACTACAACAAGTGCATTCACTGAGTTAATGATGATGCATTTTTATTATGTAGTCTGACTTTTGTTGAACTGCCCAGAAACACAGGCTACAAAGGAGCTGCTGCACACAACTTTTATTGACAGTTTTTACAGTAAAATCTTAAGAAAGAGCTCAAGTCGTCTCAGAGAATACAGATTTGAAAACAGGAAATGCTGTTTTTAACGCAGTATTTCTGTTTACTCCACGTCTACAGGCCACATGAAAGCATTGTTACATTGAACTCACACCGAGCCCTCAGGGATGAAATATACTGTACATCTACAGTACCATTTTATTTATAAATGAGATTATGGAACCACATCTGATCCTCATAACCTCAATGACACCCCTCACCCATCCATGACTCCCGGGCCTTGTTTGGACATAACAATGATGGTTTATGGTTTCCTTCTTGGCACCCTACGCAGGCACCACCCAGGCCGTGCCCTCTATATGCCCCTACAGAGAGCTGGCATCAACCCACACACACACATGCACACACACGCAAGCACACACACCACTGTGGCCTGAATACCGCTTCAAGTCAACTCTTCTCTGAGACAGTTTCAGCAGAACTGGAACATCATCAGATTCATAAAGGAGAATTTGTTTCAGGACTGTTGCGTAAGAGTACATTAGTTTCAGCTAGGTGTACCTAATAAACTGCTAGCTGAGTGTATATATATGCACGTGTGTATGTGTGTGTTTGTGTGTGTGCAGTGACTTTTGGTCCAACAAACTGAGCTTCATCTGCCCATTGTCATTCTGAGAGGCTTTGCAGCGGGCTGCTTCCTACATTAATCTGTCTCCTTTTACCAGAGCTGTCAAGAACACATTGTGTGTGTGTGTTTGTGTGTGTGCAAGAGAGAGAGAGTGTGTATTTAATCATGTGTACTGTACCACACAACATGTCCATGTGTCTCTCATTGTCAGCGAGTGTGCATATTTGTGCACGTGTGAGCACACCATGTAATATTTCACTCCTTACCCACAGGGATTAGACCATTCATCTCCCGAAGGCCCCGTGTAGGTGTCACACACAGCGCTAATGAGGAGAGGACGGAACAAGGGAGCGCCAGAGAGCGAGGAGGGAAAGAGTAAAAATAGATTTTTCAGATGGCAGAAAGGAGGCCACGGTGATCGATAATTCCCGCGCGAAAATCGAACCCAGTCAATAAAGGAGGGACTTTAATACCACAAGAGATGGAAACGTGGGCGATAGTGGAGTTTTACAAAAAGGGTGAGAAATCAGGGGTTAGTCTCTGTAGCCCTGCGGAGACGGAAATGGTTAAGAAACGGAAAGGTTAGCTGAGAGCAAAGCCAGGGACTCTTCCCATAACCCCCATTAATTTACACCAGCCTGAGACATTGATTATAGCTGGCTCTTACCTCACGTGGAAACAGCAGACATCAGACTTTGTCAAGCCTGTAAAACCACACAACAGGGACATTATCCGCCTCTCGCTGTGTGTGTGTGTGTGTGTGTCTTGTCTTTGCCTGTGTGTGTGTGTTGTTCTGCAGACCAGATATCTCTCTCCGCTTCCCCAGTTACTCAAACAAGGGGGATGGCTGCTAGGCAACCAAGCCACATCACATCACATCAGGCAAGTCGGGAGAGAGCGAGAGACACAGAGCGATAGAGCCGGAGAGAGAGAGAGAGAGAGAGAGAGAGAGATCGGAGGAGGAGGAGGGAGTCTGGAGGCAGAAAACTGTGCTGGCAGTATTACATAAGCCGGCAGCCCAGTCCCACTGCTCACATTAATGTGGTTAGGCACTCGGAAGTGATGTCCATTAGTCACAAGTGACAAGGCAGGTGAAGACGCGGCGTGTAGCAGTGATTTTTAAAAGCTATTGCTGTTTATAATGGAGAACATTATGAAGAGATGAGTCAAAAACAACAGCAACAACAACAACAACACATGTTATGAGCGACTAAGTCTCCTACTGTACCGTACAAACACAATGAAGAGGATGGGGACTGATAACACCCCCAGAGAGATGGTTCAAAACAAACAAACACACATGCATGAAGATATAGATGCTATATGGAAACAAACAGACACAATCATACTTGATGTTGACATATGGAATCATAAGAGAACGCTCGTTTGAAGAAGTGAAGGTAAGGAGTGTGTGTGTGCATCAACACGATCATCAAAAATACATCAAAGGCAATAGTAAAGATGGAGTAGGAGTGTTGCTACTGTGACTGGTGAATCTATAGCTATACATTATCTGTGTATGTGCAGTTGTACATATAACACAACAACATACAGTACATTTTATATAAAGATGTAACCAGCACATCTCAGTGACATCCAGTGATCCTGATCATTCTAAATATTCTAAACATCTTTACCAGTGACTTCATAGGACATGTACATTGATACAGTGCTTCCGTTATAATAGTTCTATATTTTTCTAAACAACATTCTTTTATCTCTTCTGTTAATATCTATGTAGCTTATTAAGAATGCACACTAGAATCATTCACATTTAATAGCTTATTTTGGAGGAAAATTTGATAATAATTTAAGTCAGAAGTGATTTCCTGGTGCAAGGGGACTTTTTAAGGGAACAGCTTAGAGTCACTTTCTTGCCAGGCTGGATGATTTTATCAATCCCTTTTAAAAAGGTGGCGCTGCATGCGGTAGATTGTTGGCTTAATTTAGCATAAAACTAGCCTGGTTCTGTTCAAACGTGGAAACCACAGAAGTCTCTTAACCTCTACACAGTTGATGAATCAAAAATAATTATATTTCTTTTAAGAGGTTTGCAATTCATACAAAAGTGGTAAAATGTGCAAATATTTAGGGTTTATTTCGGGTTTTATGTGTAGATCGTTATATTAAGCTAATACATTATTTAATATTTACAAAAATATCTTAATCAATTTTGGAAATCCTACCCACAAGCACTGACTATAAACAGCGGCTGCAAAAATAATCAGCTGATACTTTTTTACAGTTTCGAACAGTCTAGAAAGTCGTATTAGAAAATGAAGATTTAAAAACAGTGTATCCTATTTCTGTACTTCTAGTCAGTCAGACAAAACCAATTATTTCTGCTTGACTTGTGCATAAACTGCAAGTTTCATTTCTTTCTCCAGCGTCTTGATTCACAGAGGTTGCATACAGCATTGTATCTTTAAGGAACAGATATCAAAGTGGTACTGAGATATCCAGTGAGGTTTTGCACGGCGGTATGTTTGCAGCACCCTGTATCAATCTTATCATTTTACACCTGGCAAGAAAGCAAACACTTCTATGATTCAACCTATTGACTTTAGGATCGTTTTTCATCCAACACTGTTTTGCACTGTAGGTGCATCAGTGTAAAGTGATCCAGCAAAAGGCCAGTTTTTAAACTCTAATCCAAACTCCACCTCATCCCAAGCTCCTCACAGCTCTCTGGGGATTATGGTGAAGGGTCGGATGGGACAACTGGCCTCCAGCTCCAGGGCTGTCAAGAAGCAGTCGGGTGCTTGGCTGGAGCCCCGAGACTGCAGGGCCTCGCCCAGGCCGCTCCATGCCTCGTGGGAAGTGCTGTGGACTTGAACTGCATCACGCAGGATCTTCTCCCCGAGGTGGACGCGCCCTGTATTGACCAGCAAACGTCCCTGGATGGACAGATGGATAAAAGGAGAAGGATAATGATGTATCATATATCATATGTGTATATGTGTATGTCGGCTTGTTAGGGTAAGTTCGATTTTCCCACCCTCACATGTAATAACTCAAAAACACATGATGGCTAAGAAGATTTTCGAAGCTCTAGCAAAGTATAGAGTTTGGAAATATAAGTATTTAAACCGATAGAGGTGTAAGTGGAGCAAAATCTTACTTTATTTCTTCCTTTTTTTCTTTTTTTATTCTTCTTATGGCTGAAATTGTCCTAAAACTGATTAGACTAACATTAAATTTAACTTCAATACCTTGTCCCAAATATCTTTTTAAAACAGTTTTCATGGTAGGATAAGATCAAGTAAGCAGATGGTGGGTTTTTACAAAAAAAAAAAAAAAATCCAAATCTTGGATTATAATGCCTGCTGTCCTGTGGACTAGTTTAGTAGGACAAAAAACAAAAAACCAAACAAAACAGCATCAACAACCATCAGGACTGCACCGTGTCTGGAGGCGTATTCAGCTGGAATTGAACAACTCGTGAGATTAGGAGCAGCGCTCTGCAGCATGTTTGGTAGTAGGACACACAGACACACTAGAGTAATGAATGTGTACTGCAGGTCAAAGGATGCATTTATATGCAAAAGGTACGTTACTGTTATACTGTAATGTTGTAGAGTGAAATCAGAAACCCAGCAACACCAAAAACAAAGCAGCTTAATCTGGAAATCTTAACCCAGAAGACAACTGTGGCCCAGAACAGATGTGCAGCCTCCTTTTTTGAATTTGTAGATTTGTATTGGAATATCACAGTTTGCCTTTGTTTTCTCTTCTTAATGAACCTGGCTAATCTCTGGATTTGTTATTAACCCGTGTGATCATCTTCACTCCAGCTTGTTGTCATGCTGGACCTATTTTTAGCAGTGTTGCTGAGTTCCCGTGTCTCCACAATGGTGTTATTATGATAAACGATCGGGAGCACAGTTAGATCTACAGCATGTGCATTGAAATGTGTCTTTGAAATAGAAATATGTATGAATAGAAATATTATATGAAGAGGTCTTTTGAAGGGGTCCTGTGACTCAGACTGGTTGAACAGCTCGGCAGGAGTGAAGCAATATTCACTAGAGTGGTACCCAAAGTTGTGAGCTGTAGTTTTCATTTAGGATCTTACTCGTTACATAACTTTTGCAGCTTTTGGCAGGGGTGTCTCCTGCACACCCATTTTCTCAGTGTGTAAATATATACTGTATTTAGGAGGCATAATTGGAGGTACTTACTGAACAGCTTGCTTAAGCACCGTTAAACACGTGAGAGTCCAAATCACCTCCAGTTCTGATCGAACCAGTAGCTAGTGTTAGCCTGCAAGCCAATTATGACATAAATGTAAATAAGACATCTTTGGAGTTTCCAGGAGTTGCATTTTGTCTCTTCCTTTGAAGCAAACTGCCCCACTCCTGACCTCCAGCCACTGTGCTGAACATGCAGCTACTGGACAAGTGCCCTCACACTTCATCAGGTTCCTGATACGAGCAAACAAACCCAACCCTAAAAGGGTTCAAGTAACAGAACAAATTTCAAGTGTGCTTATTTAGTCAGCAGCTTTGTGGGAAACACAGAAGAATGATAAAAAATTATCTTTCCACTATAGCAGGTGTGTTCCTTTACAGAACATGTTATTTTAGTATTTATTTGCAGTAGTATGTTGGGTGACTCAGGCCTTGGGTTCTGCCAGGAAGAGTGGATATTCATCTCCAAATTTCCATTACGATATGCACACAGAATAAAATGGTTGTGGCAGGATGTGTGTGTAAACACGACCGTATGTGAGAAAGAGAAGGATATTATGTCTGATTTCTGTGGTGACCATGTCAAAGGTCAGGCAGGACTCTGCGTGAGAGTATGCGTGTTCTGTCTCTTCAGAGTTCAGCTCAGTCGGGGCGCGGCGTGTCGGAGCGCCCAGCAGAAATGGGCGTCACGCAACTGACCGAGAGCATGGAGTCAAGTCTGTCTGACACACAAAAACATGCCGCGCAGGCACACACACACAAACAAGCTACAGTGTCACATGCATACTCAAGGTGACAACAGGCAGCCACTCTTCCACTGTATCATCCCCTGCCTTACTTTGACTATCTGTTACACACACAAACATGCTCACACACACACATACACATACACACACACTCACGCTGAGCTGGCCTGAGGTCAAACAGACGAGTCTTGTTATGCAGGCTCTGCTCACAAGCTCCAGATTAATTGGGCTGAAATTCTCATAGCTGTCTAGGGGCTCTGATGCAACTTTCAATAAAAGAACACACAGACACACACACACTCTCTCTCTCTCTCTTTCTCTTTCTTCTTCTCCTTTTCCTCACTGTTGCTGTGAGGAAAGCACAGAGGAAGATAGTAACTCTTGGGTACGGCAGAAACCTTTCACAGGATGTACACAGGTTTACCAGCGTGTGTGTATGCGACTATATGAGGGTGTGTGTGTGTGTGTGTGTGTGTGTGTGTGTGTATGCTTGAGGTGAATGACGTATCTCTTCCTGAAATTTTGGCTGCTAGTTTCAACATCTATGTCTTGCGCTCTTGTCTGCAGACTCACATGAGTTACATTGTTCTAATTGTTTCTCATTGTTTTTTAGCGTAAACACAGTCCAGTTCTGGGCTCACTCTTTCTTTCTCTCTCTCTCTCTCTCTCTCTCACACACACACACACACACACACACACACACACACAACACACATTCTTCCAACTGTGCCGCATGTCAGTTAAGCTGGATTCTTCTAGGTCAGCAGCTCAGTCAAAAACAGAACTGTATACACTGATACAAATGCAGGAGAGGCCGTGCAAGATAGAGACATGAAAGCACACGCACCACAACACACACGTTTCCATATAAAACACATAAAATAGTGTGACTGATGTACAGTTGCTAGAAAATGGGATCTGATCTTCATCTAAGTCAAGAGTATTAACAAATATGTTTCTTAAATAATAACACCAAAAATCTGCTCTTTCAAGCCTTTTTGAGAGCAACAATATAAACTTCATAGTGCCAGTGGAAAACCTATGTAAGCCCTTTGAATAATGCTAATTCAAGCTACTTCGACTGACAAAAATCCCACTAACTTTTTGAGTTTGCTCTGCACAAGATCAGTGTGCTTATGTGAGCCACGCCTCGTCAAAAGGAGCTTTCAGAGGATCTACGATCAAGAAATGTTGACTTGAGAAATTCACCAGTCTACAGTTAGACAAACAATCTACAAATGGAGACACTTTGGGACTGTGGCTATTCTACCAAGAAGTGGACAGTCAGTCACAATGACCCCAAGAGCACAACAAACACTCATCAATGAGGTAAAGAAGCAACCCAGAGTGACAACCAAAGATTTTTTACTGGCTAACATCTGTGTTCACCACGAAGGAAGTTGCTGCCACAGCACGATTGGCAAAATCTTTACTGGACCGATAAAACTATATTAAACTATTTTGAAAGAACAAGCAGCAATACATTTGGCGTAAAAAGGGCACTGCATATTATCATGAAAACATCATCATGATGTTTTCATGATTTGTGTCCGCTTTGCTGTATCAGGGCCTGGCCAGCCTGCAGGGATTGAGGGAAAGATTAATTCCCAGGTGAATCAAACAAAATTCTTCAGGTTGATGCGAGAATATCTTTAATTCAGCTGAAACTCTCAAGAAGTTAGGTGATGCAACAGAATGGCTTCAGAAAAACAAACTTCGCCTTCTTGAGTGACCTACTATATAGTCCAAGTCCAGACCTCAACCCAATAGAGATGAATAGGAACAACTTGAAGAGACCTACACACAAGACGTCCAAAGGATTTTTTTGCTTGTTCTAAATAAAGACATGAAACATCACTATTTTTTTTTTATATTATTATTTTGGGCACTTCATGTTTGTTAATACCTAATAATATTTGTTAATAATGATATTTGTTAGAAGATCAACATTTTATGACAAATTATTGTAGAAAACCATGAATTTATAATACTTTGTCTTGCAACTGCAGGTGTTTTCTTGAGAATGAGATGAGAAGAGTGAATCTCAATATATCTCACATCTGAGTTGATCATGGTCTGTGGTTAGCTTAGCTTAGCAGGCAAAAACCTAACAAACACCTAGCTACATTCAAAGACCTCCAAAGTTTAATCTTTACATGATTGCATTTGTGATTTATGTTAAGTTTTCTGATAAAGCAATTTGTCAGCGCAGTGTCCGTGGCTGTATATACAACTTCACAATGGTCCTTAAACTGAATACATTACAAAATCAGAACTTTGTGGATCTTGCAGTACAACATTGAGTTTTGTGACATAATTAAAGACATTATGGTTTGAAAGCACTTGGTTAAAGTCAGGGAAAGATTGTGGGCTGGCTTAACAAAGAAAATGTCACTTCACACACACTGTCTGTATTAAACAGAACCATGACCTTTCTCTAACCCTAACCAAAGTGTTTTTGCAGCCTAAACCCACCTGATTGTACTCGAGTTCGTGCTGATCTTGTCAGACTTTTTAGAAGACAGGGTTGTTTTTCCACAACAAAGATTTGGTTTACAGAGGATTGAAGAAGCAAATGGCAAAAATACGATGTTAGCAGCCAGGTAGCAAACGTATTCCCGTTTCCCCTCATCAGTCAAACTCTTTATGGAATGAAACAACGTTGTTTGCTGTCAACGAAATGTCATGAGGGAGTAAACAGGCCAGTTCAGAGAAGACAGGACAAGCTTAGCAAGATACTGTGTCAGTGATGAGTGTGTGCTACAGTAGTTATTTCACCAATAAGTCCTACAAGAAGGTGGCTAAGTCACCAAACTTAAAGACCCACACATTTTGCAGAGACGCGTGGATCAATCTCACAGTGCCCTCACTGGCTTGATAAAGTAGATGCTCTTCATGTTAATCAACTTTTTATCTACTTATTTAAACTTATAAATCCACCAATCTTAATGCTAAACTTTTCTAACTACATCCTGGGTGCAGCTTGAAATCTAACATGCAAACATGAGACTGAGATCGATGTTTGCATCTCAGTTCTGGAAAGAACAGTATCTCCCGGTGTCCACTCGACACTGAACCCCAAACTGCTTCAGCTGGTCAAGCCATGGTGGCATGGTGGCAACGCACAAGAAAAGACAGAGGGACCTGGAGAAAGATCAGACCTATGAGAGAGTGACTGAATAAATGTGTGTTCAAGAACATTTAGATCACTAGCGAGGGTTTCTGGCATCATGCTGATAAAACTGGTATCTAATGGTTTTAATTACTCCCAGCCATCTGTCTCCAGTTTTACCTCAGCTGATCCCATCAAGCTTGGCAGCATAGGTTTGTTTCTTGGTGTGCCATTAAAAACGCAAGTGAACTGAGCTGAGTGAGCCAAACTGTGCGAGTGGGCAGTGGTGTTTGCATCCATCTCTCAAGCTAATTTAAGGCAAACTTTTAAAACGCTGCAACAATGATAAATAACATTTAATTAAGTATATTTGAATCCACTACACAGAGGAAAAGGAGGAAAAAAAGCTTCCTGAATGTCACAAACACACCCAACAGAGATTTGATTATGGAATTGATTAACACTGGGGAAATGAGTTTTTGGCCTTTGTTGTCAACTGATATTTCATATTTCATACTGTGCAAAGACAAAAGAGTACATGGTGATATTCAGATGTTCCAACTACAGCTAAGTAGCCACCGCAGAGAAAAGGAATCATATTTATTAAATAATATCTTTATTACCAAAAAGTAGCCTTAAAACTTTTTATTACATCATAGTTTGCGTGTAACACATACTACCCCAAGTTTAAAGCCACCCACTGATTCCAAGTTACAGAAGCGGCTTTAAACAGATGTTATAATGTGATGACTCAAAATCCACGAGTGACAAAATGGTCAGATGGATCAGTTCCTAGTAAAAAAAATAAAATAAAAATCAGCACACAAATTAACGTCTTCTAGATGGTGTAGAGACAGCTGAACTCTAAATTTAGACTTGCAGTCTGCTGTTGTCAGCCATGCTGCCTACAGAGCTGAAGAGCTGAAGAGCTCTGTAGGCACCAGATAGCTCACCAGACATACTGGAAAATAAGAGCAATGCAATAAATTAAGTTCAGGTATGAAGTTTAGAACGTTTTAGAGGTAATTCTGTGTGTGTATAGAGTAGCTTGACTGTTTCAGATCAATCATAATGCAATATGGTGCCCAGATGGCTTGTTATGTCACCTAACAACTGTGTTGAACCTCTGTAGGCTACAATCTACTACATACGAGTACACAGTGTAACACAGTGGCCTAGTGCTCTGGCACTCAACCATCAGGGGAGCATGGACCTTAAATCCCATCAAGTTAAGTCTGGACAAACAGGGATAGATGAATTGAGTGGTGGCTGTTGTATTAACCTCAGTCACATTGACTTGTATTAACCCCTTGATGTACCACTCACATGTGTCCATCACAGAGCTACAGTCAGCAGTTGATTAGCTTATATGAGCATAGAGACTAGAAACAGGGGGGAGAGAGATGTGTGCACCTAATGGATTCTGCGTTTAGCCAAGAGAGTAAAATCGATTTCTTCATCTGGACCCTGACATCCTGTGTCCAGGTCCAGGTCCAGGTCCAAGTCCAAGTTAGTTGAGTCTGAGTCAAGTCAGAGTAAAACAACAGTCAAATTCCAAGTGAAGTCTGAGTCTGTGAGTCCACATCCAAGACTATTTAAATCAAATAGAGAATAAAACATCAAGACAAAAATGAAAAACAACATATTTTCAAGATCACTTTCATGTGTGTAATTTTGGTGATTTTAGAGCTAGTTTGTCGTTTAATACCGTATAATTTATAATGACCCACAAGCATGTGCAAGGTAGAAACACTGTAGGATCACATTACTGTAGATAGCATCTTCACTCAACACTCTCTAAAGACATGACAGCATGTAACCCCCAGCCTGAGCAGGGTGTTGTGCTTCTATTTGATGATGAAAAAGTGCAGTGTAGCCACACCAGGACCAGTCTTTTGACTTTAAAGTGAAAGTGCAACTTTATATTTCTGATATTTAAACAAGTTCCCTCAGCTTTGGTTTAAAGATGGAAGGAAGGGCATTAAACTCAGAGGGAAAAATGCTGAACTATTAAAGTATAGGGGTCCAGTGGCCAATCCAAAGACTCCAAGATGAGTCCAAGTCAGCAGAAAAATGGACGACAGCCCTTGTAAACATACAGGCTAGCATTAGTGAATCTAAGTATTAAAGTAATGTTTTGTCAGCATTGGCAATGTTGTCATTAATACTGCATGTTAAGCCTCTCCACAGAAAGTACATTTACTTTGAGGGATTTCTACTGTGTTTGAGTATTTCCATTTTCTGCTGCTTCATAATTTGAGTTCACTACATTTCTGAGACAAATGCATCCACAAGACTTTGCTGAACCCCAGTGTGAAATTCACAAACTCCACAGCAGTCAGTAGTAAGTAATTCAAGGTATTTTGTGAGAATATGTGAGGAAAAAGAAATCAGATACTCAGTATGTCTAGAGTTGATTCCTGTCATGCAAAGTACATTCTAACCTTTCTACTGAATAGGGCAGATACATAAATATGAACCAGTGTACAAGTCAACATGGCGCAAACAGACACACACACACACACGTGCATGCACGCCTGCATACAGACATCCTTAAGTGACGAGATAGCAACAGGAAGGGAAAAGAAGAAGCAGGAGGAAGAAGGAATAAAAGAAAGGGTTGATAGAGGAGCCACAGAGGAACGAAAACAGGAGGAAGAAAACAAGGCAGGAAGGGAGTATGGGCAAGTGAGAGAGCGCTAAACTGGGAACAATGAATAGAGAAAGAGAGAGAGAGGGAGATGAAGATGGAGAGAAAAAAAAGAGAGGCGTCAAAGAAAAAGGAAAAAATAAGTGAGCCCAGATGAGCCATACATAGCAACGGAGGCACCAGCCAACTCCCAGTAGTCTCTCTGTTTGCTCCCTCATTTTTTTCCTTCCTCTCTCTCCCTCTATCTCTCTCTCTCTCCGGTTATCAGAGGTCTTGCTCAATAGAATATATTTCCCTGGTTGCTAGGCAATCCCATAAAGCGGAGAGAATGAGCAAAGTGTTATAAATAATGTATTTGCATTATCTAATCAGCTGACAACCACCCCCATCCACACAGAAATGAAAAGAGCAAGTGAGGGAGAAAGAGAGAGAGAGAGAGAGATGGGGGGCATTTGATAACTGGAACGCGATTAATTCAATAAGTCCTTCAGAGTATGCATACATATGTGAAGTTGTGCATGAATATGCTTCTGTTGGAGAGCAGGAAAAGTAAAGTGTGTGTGTGTGTGTGTGTGTGTGTGTGTGTGGCTGACTCACAGCAGGCTCCACTACAGAACAGGAGGGATGAGATGTGGAGGATGCTGGGAGTGGGTCAGATTCATTTCATACCATCGCCAGAAGCAAGGCTGGGCCGTGTTTCAGGATCAGCTACTCAACAGGACACACATGCTCCCATACACACACACATACACCAGATGCCAGACATACACACACGTCAAGCAAACACTTACCATAATGAGGTTAACAGCACAGACAGACAAATGTGCAAAAGCTGACATGGCTAATACCACGAGAGACCAATGGAGGAGATGCTTAGTGGAGCCTGTGGACTGTAACAAGTAGCTATCCAATTCACATGTGCACGAATAACACACACACACACAAACACACACACACACACACACACACACACACACACACACACACACCAGACCAGAGTCCTATACTGGTTTCACTCACTACCACACCCTCATGCATCCCAAAATACTCTGAAACCAGCAGCTGACCACAGCTATGAGTCACGGTCTGATATCACTGTATCCCCCCTGCCTCCCACCCGTCCCCTGACACACATGTGGACACAGCTAGTGCTAACACGTAAAACTGCAACAAATACAGTGATGTGTGCTGAATAAGAGAAAAGGCGGCGGTGGCGTGTTCATATGAACCGCACCTCAGGGGCTGGTGAGCTTGCAGTTGTGGGTTTCCCTTACTCACATTTCCCCTTTTCATCTACTGTGGCTACTGCGGAGAAAATTACTACTACTCTCCACTCGGGTAAGCAGGCACGAAGCTTTGCAATGCTGTCCGAAACTTCCCTGTGCTGGGCCATAGATCGAGGCTTTTGAAATGCATCTGCCATGGTGGACCAGGATGTCCTGTACTCACAAGTTCAAGTAGAAGAAACAGCAGGTTTAGTAACTTTAAGGGGTAGAAAGCAGCTTTAATAACATATAATATGTTGAAATGTACATTTATCCATCTCTGATGTCACTAAGGTTAATAGTTAATGAATGCCCTACATTACTTTAAAGTGTTTCTTAAACTGTTTCAGGACACTAATATGACACACTGTAACTTAACTTAACTGAATTCAAACATTGGCTATAAAACATTACAGCTTTGTGTACAATACGTTTTGGTTCATAGCCTCCCAAAAGGTAATGTTATATGATGTGCAGTAGCAATGAGAAGAAACGACTTACAAACAGCCTCTGCAGCTGTAATTTAAAGGTGGAAGATTGAGACAGGCGGTGTGTTTTAAGAAAGGAGCGATCAATACAGTAAGAACAAAATCATTATTAAATTAAAATTAATTACATTAATTAATTACATATTATTCTATATTAGTGTCACAATTGACAAAAGGTATAAAAGCGTCATCTGGAGAATTTTTGATAAATAACTTTTTTGAATGTTGATTTTTTTTGTGGACAATACACAACTGAGCAACATCATTTTCACTTGTAATGACAATCAAGTTCTTTATATAATATATCCATAGTATGTAGGCTTACGTACAGGCTTACAGCTTACAGCTGTTTTTGTTTGATAAATAATCAAGCAGTAACCAATGTTAACTAATGGAGCTACTGGCACTGGCTGTATGGTAGATAGATCTTAGTGTCTTACAGTCATTATAAATCATGAATTCAATGAATTCAAATATTAAAGTAAGTGTTGCAATTAGGTTCTTGTTCAAGTTTGTGGGGGTGGTATGGTTGCTTGACTTACAAAACTTCTAATCTCCTCTCGATTTTCACTGAATTTCATTCAATTTCACAAGGAAAAGAAGGAGTCCAGCTTTTTTATCTGTACTCCTAATGACTAAAAACAGCTGCAAAAGCTCTTAAGGACATTCAAGGAAAGTACAGTATGTACTTTTGCAGAATAATAGCTCCAGTGTAAGAATATCAACCAAGAATATAATGAGAATTCCCCTTAAGGCACAGCAGAATAAGTGGGCCACCGGCACACAAAGTGTCCACAGCAGACACAGTATAAAAATAAATGCATGAAGCCAGTGCCACAGAGTAGCAGCAATTGTAGGTTGTACTCTGGCAGGCTGATGCAAGTCAGAAATATGGGCAGCACTCCAAATAAAATGTCCCACACATTGTCCCACTTGAGCTCATTGACAATATAAGGTGCAACCATTTGCCACACTGCTCCGCTGCATGTGTTATTTATAATTCGGGATTGAATGCAACACTATGCAGCAGCATTTTTGTCTTGCACTGGGTCTAATAGTTCCTAATACTGCTGCCTTAATCCAAGTGCATGCACACAGTTCACTCAAAAAAATGCAAAGTGCACAAACCCGGTTATGACTGCGTAAACACATGTGCACACACGCTCACACTGAGAGCACATCTGCCCTGTAAGAGACCCAGAGTAGGACACTGCCAGCTGGCTTTGTTTCAACTTTTCACCCCCTGGGATTGGTTCTCCCACAGGCCAAATATGGAAGCGATGTGTACCTCTGTCTACCCCAAGGGGACTACACTTCTACACACACCGACACACAGATACACACATCCACACCAAAGTGCACAGTAGGAGCTAAAACATTAGCCTTATGTGGTCACAAGGTGGCTAGTACTTAAGCCAAAGAGATATCAACCAGCACATCTATGGTTACTATGGAGACCACAGTGATTATATGTGCGTGTGTGTGTGAGAGTTGGATTTGAGGAATATCCCTCCCTGGTCCCTTCACCTGACAACAGAGAAATTTCAGAGATCAGGAAAGTTGTGCTTAATCCAGTGGATCATCTGCAGGTCGGACTGGGAGAAAGACTCAGCGAGGGAGTGGGTGGAAGTGGGCGAACGAGGATCTTTACAGAGTGGAAGTGAGAGAGAGAGAGGGAGAGAGAGAGAGGGAGGACTCGCTGAGATGAAAGAAATGTGGGGGAGTGAACAGGAGAGAGAGAGAAAGCGAGTTTCTGAACAGCGTTGATCATTTGTGGGTTATGGACCAAAGTTTCTATTTTCTGAAATCTGATGTTTGCCCACAACAAATTAACACGTCTAAGAATAGAACGGAGCTATAATGTGATAATTAAAACTATAATGACAGCAATCCTGACACAGCACTGCAAATGGGAAGAATCATTCCTGCCAAATAATCACATAAGAAATATATTAATCTTTTTAACATTAACATAAAGTTAGCATCTAATAACAGCTAAAAGGCTGTGTTTGAGGTTAACACAGCCTTTTTAAACAGCCATTTCAAAGAGAGTGATTTTAGATATTGATTAAACAGGCCAGCTGCCACAGATATTCTACTTGTTGAATACTTTCAAAGCTAAATAATGTTAAACGCATATATATTCTTATGTGCGTCAGTGTGTGTTAGTACATGTATGAGTCAGACTTGAGTCTGAAGCTGTCTGTAATAGTGCACAGATGGTGTAAGCATATAGTCTGTTCACTCTGCACCTTAAACAATGATTAAACAAGAAATCTAATAGACTAAATAACCACTGATTGCTGTAGTTCAGCAGTATCTAAAACTTCCACAGTCTCACCATGTTCACCAATATGCGCTCTCCTGTGGGATGGATAGCCAGGGCCTCGTCATACAGGTTTTTGGCTTCGTCCAGGTGGCCCCGGAGCTCAGCAAGGCGGCCGCGCTGCAGGAGCACTGAGTGTGAGTTGGGAAAAAGCGAGCTGGCCTCGGCTATGCAGAACTGGGCCTCCTTAAGGCGACCGTCCGCCATGAACAACTCGCCTGCAGGAGGAGAAGGACAAAGGGAAGAGGGGAGGATGGGTGAGAAAGGTGAGAGAGAATAGAGATAGGAAGTTATAGTGAATGAAAATGAGGTGAAAGGGGAAGGACAGGGAGGAGTAAGTCCAGGGGATGATTGAGGGAGCGAAATGGGGCAAAAAGAAGAAACAGCGGAAAGAGGAGGAGGAGGACAGAGAGGAAAGGGAGCAAGGGAACAGAGGGCACAGGAGTTAAGGGAAAGAAAAGAGGATATGAAAAAGATGGGAGGGAGGGAGAGCAAGGAGGAAATAATAGTTAATGATGAGAGTTCAACAGCATCATATGAAAATGTAAACTGTGCAGTGCTCAAATGCAACCACTACACACTACACACACACACACACACACACACACACAATCTCACGCACAAAGAGCACGAAGTAGAGAGTGGGAGCAGTGTAGTGCCTGAGAAGTCATGAAAGTCTTGCCTAAATATGGCCATCATGTACTGTACTAAGGCTGCCTGCCTCCTTCCTTTGCTGCTGCTGGGAAGATGAGGACAACTCCCAGAAGCACACACACACACACACACACACAAACACACACACACGCAATCACGCCTACAAGCACCACATTGTCCAATAAGACCTCGTGCACAGAGCCGGCCAGATGACTTGCCCCCGAGGCTGGAGGAGACCAGTGTGTGGACGGCTTGCTGGAGTGAAGCGCTGTCAGTCAGTCACTCTCATGAGCGAACACTGGGTCAACACCCAGACAAACCCCGAGGAAGGATCCCCTCAGCTCGAAACACTCTAACAGCCCAGAGAGATGGTGAGCTGTGCTGTGCAAATACCTCGTCTGCGCTGTCTGCTCCTGAGCTCTGTGTGAACCCATGTGTGTGTTCAGCAGCAGATGTTTTGTTTGTTTACCTGTATCTCAAAGATGCACAGATGGGAAACACATGCGTGCATGCTACCTCTGCGAGATAGAAAAAAGACCAATTTCCAAGCCCGGGGGTTCCTTTTCACAGCTTCATTTTGGGTAATAAAAGATTCAGTAAATGGTTATGTAAGAGATTTTTCTGCTCCTCACCTGAGCTCCCACAAAAAACATGCAGTGTCTGCCAGTATACAGTGTGTTTACATAGTTACAGGTAGGTGTTTGTGTGTATAAGTGTATGTGCAGCCCTTTCTTTTCCTTTGTGGCTAATGAGGATGTGAGATACAGACAGGAAGTGACCGATGAGACATGGAATGCTGGGAAGGAGAGGAGTATGACGGGCTCAGCCTTGAGTGAGGGGACACACCCCCCCACTCACTGGTCTCACCCACACCCGCTTATTTAAGCAAAAATGTAGGATTTTTCCTGTTCTCAGCAGAGAAACATCAGGGTTCAAAGGCTGGACCAGGAAAACAACCTTCAAATTACATTAGGCCCCAGGGGACGCGACCCTTTGGCCTCTCTTCCATCTGATCCTGTGCTGTAACACACTGATATGCTGGTTGCATCATTGCCGTCGCTGTATGGATTCATTCATTCCCATGCTTCATCCACTCCAGCTGAGTGGATGGATGGATGGATGAAGTGTTGTTTGTGGGAAGCGTCTCTCTACTCCTCTGCCTTCATTTCCTGCTAATGCTCTGCTCTCTTGTGATCTTCCATGTGCTTTGCAGCATATGGAAAATCACATAATGGGTGCAAGTAATAGTGCATCACCATGCATCACTGCCATTTGTCTGCAGGTAGAGCATGCACTATGTAAGGATTCAATGGAACTGAAGAGTCTCTAACATTTTCTTTATTTTCCCTTGTTTGTGAAGGCATAGCTTATAGAAAATGTGAACTGGAATTGTCTGAAAACCATGGGCATCTCTTGCATTTGGCAAATCCAGAATATTTTATTTTAGCATTTGCCAATGGTTACTCATAAAACTCAGTAACACTGAAACAGAAAACCATGGAATCTGATTACTGTCGATCATCAGTTTCCCACAAAAAGTTTCACCGTAACGTTTTCCAGCTCTTAGTCAATAAGTACGTGGGCAGAGTTTCCCTGTTCAAACTCTCACTTTTGGAGAATACACACTGTATTATTAGAGTGAATAAAGCTTCCCTGTTGACAGAAGAATCCAAAGTGAAAAACTGCATTATAGTCATGTAGTCATGTGTTTCGCTGTCGTACCAGCCTGCAGCCAAATGCGTTCCAGAGTGGCCCAGAT
Source organism: Anabas testudineus (assembly GCF_900324465.2). NCBI lineage: Eukaryota > Metazoa > Chordata > Actinopteri > Anabantiformes > Anabantidae > Anabas > Anabas testudineus. The sequence goes on from NC_046624.1 coordinate 3,498,681, forward strand.
GTAGGTGGGTCCTTGGCGACGAGTGGAGCTGATGTCCGACACCTCAGAGAGCGCCGCTTCCAGGCGAGAAACTGCAACTGACGGAGGGCTCAGCGAACCTGGCACAAGTAAAGAGAACAGATGAACCACCATGAAGAAGATTACAGACTGGTTCAGACACACTTGCCGTTAGTGTTAGTTGTAGTAATCTCTTTAAGGGTCGGTACTATCTTTGCTGTCAACTTGTTTGCAAAGAATCCTATGAGGATATTACATGTGACTGAATGGAATTTGTACAGACCCTTGATCCTGCTAGAAACACAGGTGTGAATATGAGTCACACCATAGATATTTGAACATCTGCGCCCCAAAACAGGGCTGCACACGCTTTTTATTTAAAACATGTCAAATGCTAGGGGATTAAGACTGACCTACGTATCTCATTAGTATTTTCTCAACACCAAAGAAAAATGAGGATGTTTAATTTAAAATAAACCAAATATGTACAGTGGTTGTTCCTTATTAGAAAGATTTTAACTAGCAGGAGAACAGACCAGTAGAGGTGTCCTGGAAATCAGGCAGGGTGAGATGGATGGAGGGTTTCCTGCCTCCAGGGCTGACCTCTGTTCTCTCAGCCATCGGTATACTGCTGCTGTCATCTGTCTCGCTGCAAAACACATTCACCAGTGAAGATGCGAGCAGTACAGTGCAAACATCCAGAAAACAAATGTTAAATATGGTGTGAAAGTATCAGCAGAATTTAATAGAGAAACAATTCTTGAAATTGTTGCATTGTTTCGAATGCAACAAATTCTACAGCGCCCGATAAGCAAAAGTGCACTGGCACGGTCACCTTGAGCGGCTGACATCGTAGCGGCTTTGCCAGTGTTGCAACATGTCTTCACAGGTCTGCAGGGCCACAGCCGGGCCCAACAGGGCCTCTTCAAGCTTCACCTTTGTGAAGAGTAAACTGGAACACAAACAACATGTTTGTTTAATGTCACGGTGCTTTTTTTATTTTTATGTTTTATTGCCACATCATGTTCATATGTACCCTTATCATAAAGTAAAGTGGACCAAAACAGTGTGTGTGTTGTTGTACCCATATGGAAACTAATCTGTAAAGCTGAACAAAACCTGCCAAACCTGGAGCCAAACCTGCTTTTATTGTGACTGATCACATTAGCTTAGAACTCACAACATGAAATCCAGATTAAAGACATCCAGTACTTTTAACCACTACTGGAGAACTGGATCTCTGCAGACTGCTCCTAATAGCTGAAAGTATCCCAGTTGCTTATTTTGTTATAAAAAATAAAGAAGAATATAAGCGTGCATACATGTACACAGTCATGTGCTTGTGTAGGTGTTCAGGCTTCTGTTAGCTACATTGGACACATCAACGTTTCACAGATGCATGTGGATTGAGTCACACATAGATCGACAGAGAGAGGGGGTAAAGACATTCACCAACTCCATGCTGCGTGTGTAAGTGTGCATGTGTGTAATGGCCATGTGTGCGCCGCAGTAGACGTTGATGAGGAAAGGCCATAAAATGTTTCCGCTCAGCCCTTTTAGTTGAAGACAACTGGTTAAGTGATGTGGGAGTCTCTGATGTGTGTGTATGTGTGTGTGTGTGGTAATTGCCAGAAGGGGCTCTCAGAGGATGCAGTCTGTCATGGGCATCACTCATCCATGAGTGTGAGGCAAGAGAAAGAGAGAGAGAGACAGACACTGTGGCGTTTGCCACATCTGACGCCCGCCTGCCTAGCTTTTCACTGCCTCCCTGTTTTTCAAGGCTCCTCCAATTACTCTGTACTATCCTGTCAGATGGTGATGGGTGGGGGTGGGGGTGGGGGTGGGGGGAGCTGGAGAAAGGGAAGGACTCATGTCAGGGGAGAAAACTCTTGTTGAAATGTGCCTCGTTACTGACTCATGGGTCAATGGACGATTGGGTGCGTGTGTGTGTGCGCGTGTGTGCGGCGGGTGTGAGGAGAAGATGGAAAAAGAAAAAAAAAATGACATTGTATGTGTGTGTGGGAGGAAAGATGTTGGATTTTCTGATGTGCGGATGACAAGTGCTCCTGAGGGACGTTGTGTTAAGGATACGCCTGCCAGTAGGGGTCCACCAGAGTGTGTGTGTGTGTGTATGTCTCTAGGCTCCCCATTACCACCGTGGCAAAGCGTTTAGAAGCACTGTGATGGTGCAAGCCCATTCTAATGTTGAAATATGACAAGGTGCATGTGTGTGGGGGGGTTACGGTTTATGAGCTGTATAAACAACTGACTTGTCACGGACTTGTGTTTTTAATGTTTTTATTCGTACTGTATGATAAACCAATAAAAGTAAATTTGCCATAAACTCACATTAAGTTTAATGAGCCTCCATTATTGTTTTAACTTGTCTCTTTCCATCGTGAATACTGCTGTCCTCTACAAATTGTCTTTTACAACGCGTCAAGCCACATCATTTGTTAATCACTTCCTCCGAAGTTTCACATTAAAAGTCAAATGTTAAAAACAAGAGGTTGTCAGCAGACTGAAATGCACATTTTCTTTGAGTTGCAGGTTTTCTTGTTTTCAATTTTTTTTTTAAGTGGTCAGGGATGTTTATCACATACAGCATATCCTGTACTGTCTTCAGTTCTATCTTTGAGACACAGCATTGTTTATGCGAATAGTAAATTGTTTGAATATTGCTGCTGTGTGCGATCTTGTATCACATGATTTCCTTTTCGTAAGTGGGCCCATCATTTTTGGATTGTATACTGTAGCTTTGCGACATGTAAAACATAAGTGACAAAAACCTTATAGGTGGAATCACTACTTTAATAATGTTTTCAGGTAAACTTCCTAATTTAAATTGCTGGTAACTCTACCACAGCTTAGACTATAGTGCACACAACCCACCCTCTTTACTTTAAGTTTAAAAGAAAAGGAAGGGGATTGCAAGATCAAGAAAAATAGTTCTATAAAAAAAAGGAAAAAACACCAATAAAGGTCATTCACATTTTAAATTATTCTTCCTGTACAGTCTTTAGTCTGCCATGAGTACATGGCTTTTGTTTCCTATAGAAATCTCCAACTGAATCTTTTCCACCTTGTTTTTCACCACTTGATCACACTCTAGTGTTGTCCTCGTCGCACCAGAAAAAGCAGATTTCATCAGGATTACAGCAATCGAAACCACACATCAGATTACAAAGGCTGTCATTTCCAGCCTCCTGGCACGGAGCCTGGTGTGCAAAGCGAGGTGTTTGAGGGCGAATGGCAGCGAGCGGTGTAGCTCAGCGTAAATGATCAGTGGTGGCCAGGTAAGAGTGGTGGGCGCCAGCGTAACTCCGTATAAAAATAGATAATAATGTTCCCTTGAAAAAAGTCGTACATCTACAGTATTACTCATTCTGCACTCCCACAGATCAGAGTGTGTGTATTCTCTACAGGCACACAAGTACATACAGAGTCATAATGTGCACACACACACACACTTTATCACACTGTGCAGACGTGCTTACATTGTGTACCAGAGCATAAGCCAGGCATGCAACAGCAAGCTAATACACACACTTATACAGATGCACACAAATGTCACACTTATGTTGCAACATCCCATTAGACGAATGCAGAATCCCAGAATCAAAGGCTGGAATTAATCATTCTCTTTAGTACAAACTGAAAGACCATGATCACTCTCTCTCTCTCTCTCTCTCTGTGTCTCTTTTTCTCACTCGCACACACTCACACAACCACCCCTCACCTCCCCACCCCCCTGTCCATCTCTCGCCTCAGCTCTCTCAATCTGTAACAGCATCCCATTTCACATTGAAATGCATGCCTGTTTACTGGGTGATTAAAATTTCAAAGAAAAAGGGAGAAGTGGAGACGGAGAGATAAAACAGATGAGACGCAAGTAGAGGAAAAAAAAGGAGGGTGAGAAGGAAAGAGAGAAAGAAAGAGATGGAGAAAGAGAGAAAGACAGAAGCCGGGGGTTGAGGATGCGGGAGAAAACGGGAAGAAGGAGAAATTCGGTATGCTACAGTGAGCTGACAGTTTGTTGTGGTGCAGAGAGGCAGTGGCTAACGAGAATCACACACAGTCATGCACACAGGCAAACACATGCATGTGCAACCTCACAATCTTGTGCACATGTACAAGATTCACCACCACAACACACAAAGACACACACATGCACACACGCGCGCACACACACACACACACACACACACACAAGTGTCGCGGAATGCCCAGCACCATGCACGCTGCAAGCTTTGATGTGTGATGCTTGCTCACACATCTAAGGCACATGATATTCAATGAGCTTGTTATTGAGAACACACCTCCTTTGACCCTCTCTCTCCAGGTAGAGTTGTGCCTACTACTTTTTATGCACATTTAACAATTTGTGTATAAAAAAATGAGTGGAAAAAAGTAAAAAATCTTAAACTATGACAAAAAAAAAAAAATGATTGAGTGTATTGATAAGGGCAATGGAAATTATGATTATTATTATGATGTTATTTATGACATACTGTACATGCAGCATTCTAGCCTGTAAGGGGGCCCATGCCCCGTCCACCACAACATTAAAACCACCATTTATTATAGTGTTTGTTTTGATAGTAAAGCAAGTTTATAATTCTGTTTTGGTTTATTTCAACTTCTGATGTTTAAAGCTGCAATCAGTACTAATAGCTAATGCGTTAGCAAACATTAGCAATCAGCAAACACTAACTTAAATATGTGTCTATGGGCAGCAGATAATACATCCTACCCATGAAAGAAAAATATGTCTGTCGGTTCATGTCTGTTCTTATCTTCACTATTGACATGCAAGTTTGTTTATCAAGTATTAAATATTACACACATAGTGTAAAATTTATCAGAGGTTTGTTCAATAAAAAGAACTGCCTGCTGCTAATGGAGACATTTAAAGACACAGTATGTGACTTTTCTCAAGTATTTAATATATTTAATAAGTAAGAAATACGCTCCAAAGCTTATGTTATTGTGGGGAAGTGCTGCTAGGGTTTTAAACAGTTAAATTAAACATTAAACAGTCTGGCAGCAGTGCTGAGATAGTCTTTCCAAAAGGCTTTTAAGTGAGGCTCACTCTTTTAACCAATCAGAGAATTTCAATCATTTCTGTTTGTGTAATACTTGAAAGCCTCGGCAAAGTGTAGTGTAATGTAGCTGAAAAATCACAATTATCATTCTGTGTGCATTCAAGTATCTTCGTCACTACAAGAGACATCTTTCAAATTACGCAGTGCAGCTTTAAGTGATTCTTCAAAACCATATTGTTCTCTCTGACTTGAGATGTTATATTTCAATGTAGTGTGTGTTTATGCACTGTGTATGATGTTTCAGTGAGACTTACACTTACACAATTATCCTGGACACAATAACATAGCAACTGACTACATAATGGATTTGTAGGTAATAATTCATCAACATTTGAATTCAGCTGTTCCAGTCAACAAACTAAACACAGATAGATTTATGTCTCTCTTTCTCTCTGATTCACTGTCTCTCTATCGCTCCATATCAACAGTTTGGGAATAACAACTGATGCTGTCTGCTCTACCCATATGACCTCATGGTTACCGAGGCAATGGGGATTCCTGGCGCAGAGAGCAATATGATTGGCTGAGCCCGGAAAAGAGCTCTTAAATGGGTCAAAGCAGTCAAGTGTCTCTACGGAGGAGGTGTGTGTGTCTAAGTGTGTGATTGTAGACAGAGAGAACAGATTTCAATCTTCCTATTGTACATACAGTACTGATCAGTAAAGCTTGTGTAATTATAAAACCATCATCCTCCCTGCATCCACCCACTCTGTCGCTGTGTTTTCTCCTTTCTGCCAGGCTCTTACATCCTTCCTTCCCGTTGCTGTTTCATCATTTTTCTTGTTTTTCTGCATTTCCTTTCTGTTTTTCTCTCCCCTGATACACGGATGTACCCCAGCTGCCTGTGCTGGGACCGTGGAGGTCAACACTGACCCCAAATGGTAGCATTATGAAATGCTTTACTGGGCTTTGGAATGGAGAGGAAACACATCAGAAAGATGATGCAACAAGCTTCCATATCATTAGTGTGAAATAACTGGTGTGGAGAGTTAATGTCTGCCCCTGATACAAGCATCTTTTTCCACAGCTAATAAGATGTTTTAAGTGTTTATGTTTGAATGAATGGGACCTTGAACCTTGGTCAGGTATGCGTCTGGACAAAGGTGACATTTTGGATGCATGAGTAGAGACACCCCTAAATTCCTGCCTGAAAATGAGCAGAATGAATTTTTTACATGTTTTAACTTACTTGAAAGACAGAGTAGTTTCTGTCACAGGTTGTCTCAATCAGGACACCAGCACCACTGCTCGGGTCAGAAGTACAGTGTTAAAAGAGGCATGTGTTCCGCAATGCAGGCCTCCACTGGCACATCTAAATAAGGTGTTAAGTGTGTGTGTGTGTGTGTGTGTTTGGCCTCCAGCACAGTGGAGCTAAGACACCCTATCCTTACAGAGAGGACTAGAGTTAGGACAGAGCCTTGCTGCATCACTCACACTCACGAAACTACTTTTACACAAACTCACACACTGACGTGTGATCACAACACAAAGTCTGAAATGTTCTGCGTCTGATTTTCCTCAGTTCACCATTTTCTGTTGAGTGTGACTAAGTGGGCTGGCTCACTTGAAGTTGTCGGGGTGCTGGCTGAGGGCCAGGCCCAGGGTGTCCAGGGCATGACGGTGGTGTTTCTGGGCGCTGAGCAGCAGGGTCAGCAGGTGGAGGGCGTGTAAGTCGTCGCTGCGCAGAGATAAAGCTGCCTGCAGGGGCTCCATGGCTGCAGAGACCTGCCAGACATGCACAACTTATAATGTGTAATGTTTTCTAGCATAAAAGCAAATATCTGTTTTCAATTACCCCAACATGTACAGTAATACCTATTGTTTGTTTTGTCTTACTTGCCGTACTAGTGCCAGCTCCAGAGCCAGGTACATGGCAATCTCAGCATCCTGGGGGTCTAATGAATGAGCCCTGTAAAGAGATAGATGTGTGTTTATGTTTATACAGCAAAGGTTATAACGCTGGGAGATAGACTTTCTTCATCACAGCATTTGTGAGGCTCTTCTTCGACATAGCCCTGATCTGAGCTAAATGCTAACTTTAGCATCCTAACATAATAAACATAATGATGTTCCACACAGTAGTTAGATGGATTGCTAGCATGGCTAAAAACTAAAAAAGGTACACACTGCATACTGAATGTGTGATGTGAGCAGAATTACAACTGATCAACAGCAAACCCTATGGTGTAAATAATAGAAGAAGTGGGACCTACTTGCTCAGCGCTTGCAGTGCTTTTTTGTTGAATTCATTCCGATCTGCTTTCAGAGTGGCTGCAAAGAGTAAAAGGTCGGGTTTATTGGAGGGAGGGAATTATTGTGAAAATGTTGAACTTATCCCTTTAAGATAAAGGCGACCAACTACTGTAGTAGTAACACTTTGGATGTACCACTCTTCCTTCACTCCTCCTAAGTGGTTTTGTGTCCTCTTGCTTGTCAGGGAAATAATAAACACAGACGCTTTTATGCATTTGAACAAATGGCTCATGCTGTTGATTTTCTGGTGGTGACAGTCACAGTAAGGTGTGTGTACCCGTACCGTACCTTCAGAGGCCTGTAGACTGCAGCTGAGTCCCAGAGATAGGTAAGCCCTAGGCAGAAATTCTCCGGCTTCCTCCCCCATGCACACCACAGTCTGGGACAGAGCCTCCGCTTCATCAAACTGGACACACACATACACTGGTTTAGTGTCTGTGGGATAGTTTAGTTGGATATGAGGCATTAAAGTGCTGAATTAAACTGAATTATTCTGCTATCACACAAACCCAGCCAAACTAATAATCTCTAATATGAAACAAAACCAATAAATGACTGACAGGCCAGGCCTGTGTAACACTGAAAGGCAGATGTTGCTGAGGTGCAGCAGGAAATGGAGGAGTGATGGCTGAGTTTACTCCGAATAGATTCAGCTGAAGGACAACACAGACTTTGCTGAAGGACACACGCCTACACACACACACAGAAGCTTGCCCCCACACGCAGCAGTAGCCTGCAGACGGTGTGTGTGTGTGTGTGTGCCTGAGCCACACCGGGGTGCTCTGAGCTGAGGAGAAAGTGTGTCACTTTGTGTGAGGTATGCCAGGTGGGTAGGTGGGCGTGGGGGGAGGTGGTGGTGGTGGTGGTGGTGGGGTAATGCCTTTGACAGCACGCCAGCGCAACAGCAAGCCAACTGCTCCGACACCCTCCCTCCCTCCCTCTCCTGCTCCCGTCCTCTGTTCTTTCTCTGAATCAAGTCCTTGTGAGTTCAAAGCTAAGTCGTTTGAACACGCAGCCCGTCCACGCTCACTTGAGGAGGATTACGTTGTTTTTTTTCTTTGCACCCTTGAAGGGCATGAGAGAAGAACGTACGGCTGGTGTCGAGTCAAAGACGACTCTTGAGGAATTCAGAGAAGCGGCTTCGCGTTCTGATCACCGGTCGTGCAGTTTGTGGTGATGTCATGCGTTTTAACGGGGTTAATTTGTCCCACGGGCTGTTTCTGTTCCATATACTGGACATGTGGAGCAGAACTACGAAGAGCTAGAAAAAGAAGAAGAAATTCTTATGGTTTGGTGTGTTGGATAGTGGCCCGATGCAATGAGCAAAGAAAATGTTGCTGGCTAGATAACAGTCCAGACTGTTCAGTGGAGCTGATGGGAGATAATTGTGGCCTATTTATGTAATGTCCCACTGCACTATGGCCATAGTGTCCCATTGTGATTAAGGCTGTAAGCTCCTTAGTGTCGCCTGCCATGATCTCCAGCCACTGACAGATGTGCTCTCTCCATTCGCCCGTTAGTTCCCCTTTTCTAATCTCTGACCCCTTTCTCTGCTCTCTCTCTGTCTAATTCACCCTCACGCATTCTCTCTCTCTCTCTCTCTCCCTCTGATGATGTGACTTTCTCCCCTCCTGCCCAGATCACGAACAGCGGGACCATCCAAGGTATCTAACGGTGAAGTGTATCTGCACTGAGTGACCCCAGTGTCAATCCCAAAACATTAGTGACACGATGCTGCGTGTGGACTACATGTACACACACGCCACTTTCCCAAACGTGCGTCCACACATCATTCGTCACTCATGCTGTAAACCTCCAGTGAGTGCCCTGCAGAATGCTGTGACACAACTTCACCTTTCAATGAACATGCATGGATTACAGAAATGATTGTCCGTTTACACGCAGCTTTGTGATGCGTCATTAGATCCAGATGGAGAATGGATTGTTGCTTTATGATCCATACTGATTAGAAAGCACAATGACAATGTTGCCAATCTTATTGTTTGTAATCCCTGAAGAAAAGTCACTCACTTTTATTCTCTAGTCACAGGCTGCATGTCATTGAGTCGTGCACATTGACACTGAGAGATTTCATGTCCCAGACAGAGTTAGGAGTTAAACTAGGATCATCAAAGATCCTTAGATCCTTAGTTCGTTCTCACATGTGTGTGCATGATTCGGGATCTCACCCCTTGACCCTCACCTGTGTGTGTGTGCATGTTATTATATGCAAGTTTATGTAGGCGTGTTTGTGTGTATTCACCCAGTGCAGTTGACCAATGCAGACTTTAGCAGCCAACAGTGGCAATGAAGGATCCTCTGGTCTCATCCTGGCACATTCTTTAAACACAGACACAGCACCGACCCCCTGGAATACATACACCCACACACACACACACACACACCCACACACACACACACACACACACACACACACACACACACACACACACAAGCAAATGTCAGTGACAAATTGTGATAAATGTGCGCACAGAGGCCAGTTGTCGTGCAGCCTCAGATGACATGGTTCGCTTTTAAGCGAGTCTATCAAACACACATCAACTGTCCTTACACAGCCCTAATAGACCCATTTAGACATGCAGTCACTTAATACATGTAGGTCAATCATTAATGGACCACATGCACACGAACATGTGCTCACACACATTCACACACACACACACACACACACACACACATCAAGCCAGCCCTAAATAGAAGCGGATCTGACGACACTGAGGCGGCCCCTTCTCCTTCTAGGGAGCAGCCTATTTCTAGAGCTCTCCATTGATCTGCAGTGTCACTTTATCCTGCAACCCAGATCAATTTTTCTGTCACATACACACACAGACACGCATGCACACACACACACACACACACACACACACACACACACACACAGATATAATGCATTCCCCAGCCCGTTACCCTAACCCTAACCAAAACCTGATTCAAACTCTAACCCTAAAACCTAAAACCTAGTTTTACCCCTAAAAATGCTCTTTAAACTTGTTATGGTGAAAATGTCCTCACAAGAATGGTATTTTTATGTCCACATGAGAATATTAAGACATGTCCACACACTCTCTCTCAGAGGAACAGAGAGACAGCTATCCCAGCTCCTTCTGATAGCTCCCATATGAAGAATGTGCAGTTGGTCAACTTTATTTATTTATCTATCTGCAAATAGATGCTATTTGCTTTATGCTATTTTAGTACTATTTATTTAGTATCAGAATTTAGTTTACACAGTAAAAAGCTGTTTGCTACACTTCTGGACAAGGGCGGTATGTGCGTACAGGATAGAAGCGTGGTAGAAGACGGATGTCTCCTTTGGGTGTGGTGTGGTGTTTGCAAGTGGCTGCTGCTGGTATATAAGGAGAAATGAGCTCACCTTCCCGGCTGCCATGAGTGACAGGCCCAGCTGGTGCCAAAGGTGAAACTCGTTGAATGAAAACTTCATGGCTCGCTCCAGACACTGAAGAAGACACACACGTGCACACACACACACACACACACATGTTTCAGTTATGTCATTTTGTATTAAGCACAATGTTTAAGCAGAATGAGACAGCCCAGGTAAACCTGCAATGAACTGTCCTGGCACTACACCAGCAAGATCATATTTCAATTAAATTTCAATTAATTTAAATATTTTAACTTAAGAAAGAGAATTTATTCAACCAAACAGAGTCACTAAATTCAATCACTCAATATTTCTACAGTAGCTTAAAAGGACTGTAAGTCACCACTCACCACCCACTCTGTGCTGTTTCAGTCCATAATGATGTGATTGATGTGTGTGTGGACGAGCTGAGGATGGCGTGGAGCGCCGCTCAGTCAGATGTTGTCAGTCTTGCAGAAGTAAGCTAAGCCAGGACAAAGGTCTGTGCGCTATTCTAATGAAATAATGTGCACTCATTAGAAAAACCGCTGACCATTTAACATGCAGACAAAGATGTCGTGCTGCACAGAGTATCAGCCTCTGCGTGAGTTGATTAAGTAGAGAGAGTTATGGAAATAACCTACGTATGATTATATGCTTTATAAACATCTTAATGGGGACTGATCCAGACTCGTTAAACACTCTAACTAACCAATCGGAGAATTTTCATTATTTTAGCTTGACTAGTATGTTCGAAAGCTTTGTCCTTTGGTGCCATTACATAACAATGACTAAGTAAAGTGCTGGGAAGAGTGGTCGAGCGTAGCAGAGCACAGCAGAGCACAGCAGAGCACAGCAGGGCAAGGAGAGGCAGAGGGGGGTGATTTCTTTAATGTCCTTTAATAGCCACTGTACAGAGCTGGTATTTCATTCATTTGCCACAAATAGAAAATAAACGAATGAATAAAAAACTATGTGGAATGAATGAATGACTTCACTTGGAGCAGTTTACAGCTACAAGTAGAGAGATATTTCAATACATTAGGGACTTTTATTACCATTCATTTCGAGTACATGTGCTTCCCAGTGTAGAACCATATCACATGTCTGCGTTTTATTTAAGTCCATTTATTGATATAAAAATCAGAGCTTGTTGCAGACACATTGTGAATTGATTAATAAAACACATTAAATATGTAACTGATCAATGTGATACATCACATCAGAGATGAATGGCACTGAGTAGCTAACATCAAACTTTTAATAAATGGCCCAAACTGGCCTCATATATCAGCAAACCAATCCACAGCTGTAGATGGAACAGCCTCAGTGTGTGTGAGTGTGTGTGTGTGTGTGTGGGTGTGTGTGTGTGTGTGTGTGTGGTCCTTCTTATAACATGACTGACCCTTTCCATGAATCAGTCAGACAGGAGGACAAATCTAATTTGAAATAACCTCTGCCTCCCCGGCTTCCCACGCTGCAGAGTTTGCACTGGGAGGTAAAAAAAACATAATATGAGGAAATGAAGAAGTGGAAGAAGTAGAAAAAGACGGACAGCGAGGGAAGACTGAGAGGCAGAGAGAGAAAGACACACATAATCCCCTCACTCCAAGTGATAAGGACGTTCATTAAAGAATTTGCCAAAGGCGAACCGTTCACTAACATGTCTAATTTCTCACTCGTTTGCTTTCCTCTCCTTAGACCTCCAGCACAGAGTGTGTGTGTGTGTGTGTGTGTGTGTGTGTGTGTGTGTGTGTGTGTGTGTGAGCACACCTCAGACAGCATAGCATACTGCCCTCTCCTGGCCATGCCGATGGTGAGCAGGTCGTAGACAGAGGTTGCATCCTGCAGGCTGGCGTGGCGAGCCTCGGCCTGGTCCGGCAGGCGACTGATCACGGCCTCACTGCTGGTCTGGACAGACAGAGACAGTGAAGGTGAAAGAGGAAAGAGGAGAAAGGACAAAGGAAGGAAGGAAGGACTGAAGATTTCAGCTAAAAGGTTAAAAGGTTCTTCAAGAAATGTGCTGGAACATGAAACACACAGAAAGCAAAAAAAAAGCCTAGGACGGACGTGTGCATGTGTGTGTGTGTGTGTCTCACCATGGACTCTGTGATAAGCAGCAGCAGCACAGCCTCTTCCACCACGTCCTGAGGGCAGTAGCAACTGGACACAGCAAACAGGAAATAGAACCATATGAACAGGAAGTCTATCCCTCACACACACACACACACACACACACACACACACACACACACACACACACACACACACACACACACACACACACACGGCTTGTCCCGATCTAGACTGCCAGATTGTTGCTAGTGTCCAGTTTCTGTCTCACTTTTGGTGCTGTAACACAACACGGACCACCCTGGATGTATCACTACACAGCAATATCTCAAATGTCACACACACACACACACACACACACACACACACACACACACACCGGCTCCTTCATTTCTTCCATCTCTACTCCTCCTGTCCCTGTCATTCATCACTTTCTTTTCTTTCTTCCAGCTCTGGTCGTGTCTGCGTCAGACTCCAGCACCAGACTCCAGTGTGTGGCCGTTACAGAAGATGCACCTGAGCCAACTCTGAACAACTCTGAAGCAGCCATTCTTCAGGGTGAATTCTCCTCTCCTCCCAATCTCAGACATGGATTTAGATCTTCACTTATGATAGTGTGGGCAGGATTAGTCATGTGGCAGTGACTAAGTATGGCTAGCGGGGCTTGAGCAGCGAGCATAGGATCCCTGCAGAGAGGGAATCATGGCGATACAGCTTAATGTGCTGATGTAGATAACCAGTTTGTCATGTCAGGATTGGGGTAGGGGATTTTCATGCCTTGTGAATATTATGTCACTTCACGGCACTTTATGTCATCTTATGTCATGCTGTATCGTCCCAGACAGCCATATTGCTGTGGCCCAGCAACACCTGCCACCTGCATCCAGCCCACATACTGCAGGATGGCACTGGGTCACAGTATCCATCTTTTTATCCTGAGGCGTTCCCAGAATAGATGAGACCTACAATCACTCCTACAGAGTCTCCTACTGTATCAGTTGGATGTTCCTTCAAGAGGAAACTCATTTAGAAAACTTTGTTCAACACCACGCTGACCCACACTGGAGGGCAAGACCACGAAAAACACTCCTTCACTCCGAACCCAAGGGAGCAATGCAACAATTTCCATAGCCAAAGACTTGGGGACGCTGATTCTGGAGGAGGTACAAATTAGTCTGATTGTTTTTTTTAAGGCTGTGTGACCTCATCCAGGGCTTTCAACCCTTGAAACTTTAAACACCAGTTAAGCTATTGACAAGCAACAGCCTTTTGTTGTCTCCCACACTAATGCTTGGCACTAATTTACACTATTCATCATTGTACAAATATAACTCTACAGTATATATATATATTGTTCATATCCATATAGGTGGAGTTATAGGAATGTGTGTGAAATAAGGAGGGTGTGATGTGGGATCCCTCACATTTGATGACCCAGTGTAAAGTGGCAGCCTATAAGAGCAAACCTGCTGGTTTCCCTATTAGATAATAACAATTTACTTTCCAAAAAAAAATAAAGGTGTTATTTGACTTTGCAGAAATGTGGCTCAGATTCAAACCACCCTGACGATGACTCATAGTCTTAAATTAGCACAAAATAATACAAGAACCACTTGAACAAAGAAGTTTGGCAGCAACTTTTGAAATCTGGAATTGTTGAGAGGACGTGGACAAAAGTGATTCACATGTGCTGAAAGCAAAGCCCGACACCTACAGAGATAACTGCTGTATGATACGCTGGAGCAATGCAATGAGAGGCAGCATTAACCTTTTTAAATGTTGGTAAGGGTGAAGCACTTATGCTGATGGTGCAGCATTGGCAGTGTAGTACAGGGAAATATAGACATACAGTGAGACAGCTGACATAAAGGAATGTAAAAATCTAACTAACCAGTCAGTGGTGTAACGGTGCGGCGGTTTAACGGTGGGATAGATGGCGTCTTTGGAGGCGGCGGCGCCCTCCCTGTGGAGCCAGGCTGAGGGTGGAGGGCCAAGTGGGGGCCAGTAGCTGTCCTCACTCACTGAGCTCAGCAGCACCTCTGCCAGCTTCCTCGCTGCAGACTAAGATGCAACCACAATGCATTCATTGATGAAGCATGTTAAAATCCTGGTGCACTGGCACGCTGATGGGCTTCTGAATTAAATGGTAATGATCCAGACGGCAAATTGATTAACTGAGGGAGGTCGTAAAGGGACGGTGGGTGAACGTTTATAGCGGTGAAGAGAAGACACTCAGTTGACACCTCACCTTTCTGATGCTCTGAGACCCTCGGGACTCCACCACCCTGAGCACCCTACGCAGCTGGTGAGCACCCTGTGCAAGATGACTAACACACACACACACACACACACAAATATGAGTGAGACTTACTGGTGGCGAATGTGTAATGAACACAAAAAATAAACAGAGAATATGTGACATGACACATTGTTCTAATATGATACTGATTTGCATAATGATTAACGCGCCCAAGCTTATAAACAATAGTCCTGCATAGGAATAGACTCCTGCACTGGCTCCAGTGATTACTCCGAGCCGGGTGTAGCTGATACACTGGCAGATGAGTCCAACACTTGTCCAAACAGTCCATTGCGGGTCCAAGTCTAAGTGCAACACTGACACCTGCTGCTCAAAAATGAAAATGCGTCTTCGCTTCCCTGAGGTCGAGCTTGAAAGCTTGAAAGCTTTTTCTGGATTTCCTCCTCCTCCTCCTCACTTTCTAAATCAAGACAAAATCCAAGGTTTCCGCCATCACAGACATGGATGAATCAGCACAGACTGCAGCCATACTGCATAACCAACGACTGAGCCATCTGTGATTGTGCAAGACCATCAACCGACTATATAACACTGATCAATTTGATTTTGCCGGCTGGAGCAGGAACATAACCTGTAGAAGTCGATATAGTATCGGTATGAGTTGACTTCCACCGGTGTAGTACTTTTCTGTCACGGTGACATGTGAAAAGCGTCTATTGAAGCTGTGAGGAGTTTTATTTCTTCATTTCTGCATTTTGACGAATGATTTACAGAGCAACAGTGCAGTGCATGTGTACAGTTGGCAGACTCACCCCCTGTGCAGCAGGCAAAGATAAGCACTCTGTAATGCGGCCTGCAGGAAGTAGCCCAGGTCAACGTCCGCAGGTGGAGGGAGCAGACTGGTTTTGGTTGTCTTTCCATGAGGCGTCGCTGATATCTGCAAATGTTAGTATCATAAAGCTAATGTGAACAAACGACTCAGGGTCTTACTGTACATGCATTCAGACTATTGCTCCAGCATTTTGTCACTGGAGTAGGACAGAAGACGTCTTAGAGAGAACCCACAGAAACAAACAGTATGTAATGGTCACACAAAGTGAAGCAGGCACCAGTAACAAGCTGTGGGGAAGCAGTGTGTCTGTCTGCTCAGGCCTGCTGACATCACACAGTCCTTTAAATCACGTATGGAAAACTCACGTTTAAGCCTTAAAACTGCAATTTAAAACATTAACTAGCACTAGCCTTGAACACTTAAACATCCATTCACTCTCCTCTGTCCTGTCTTCTCTGTCCAGGCCAGGCTGAACTTGACTACGCCCCGCCACACACACGGTGGTGTGTGTCGTGAAGTTACAATAAATTACTGTGCTCTAAACACTCCATGGTCCATGTTGTTCAACATTATTGGAAACTTTCCTGAAGCCTTTATTAGTTCTCTCAGTCACATGAACACCCATGCTGCTCCCTATGATCCCCTCCCCGTCTGGTTTCCTTCCTCCTCTTCTCTTTCATGCTCTCTCTTGCTGGACCGGCGACTCTCCTGGGACCTCTGTTACACTCTCCTGGGTGTCTCATTCCAGACCGCCTAGATCTGGATCTTCATCCTGTCTCTCCTTGTCTCTTGTGTTCATGCTGTTCTTGTCTCTCTCCCCTTCTCTGTATTTAGTAGTTTTAGGACTAGAAACTGGATTTGAAGCATCATCCGAATGGAAATACTTGGAAATACGATCGTATGGAAATACGAACTCTGGAACAGGTTCAATGTTAGTGACTCTACATGAACATATACATACGCATAAACATGCACACATGCCTTGCATACTGTGCGTGTCTAAACATTTACCTTATCAAGCTCCTGCAGGAATGACAGAGCCGCATCACAGGCCCTGAGGTAACAGGACAGACTCTCCTCCTCCCTCTCTGACAGACGAACCCGAGACACTGCAGAAACAGTCTGGTGGTCCAGAGACTGACCTGAAACAACAAAGAGAGACAACTGACATGAATTCATTCATCACCTATTGACAGCGAAATCGAGATCAGCCAGATCCATTATCTTTACTGCCTGTCCTATCAGAGCCTCAGGAGTGCTGGAGCTGATCCCAGCTGACACTGGGTGAGAGGCTGGGCTACACCCTGGTCTACATGCTGGTCTACATGCAGGGTGTGACGGCCTTAACCACAATTTGGCTTTGTGTTGTCCTTCTATAAAGGGGATCCACTTTGTTTTGTGTCTTAATCTAAACTACAGTTTTATTGTGTGGGAGAAAACCACAGTTCCCAATGTATTAAGCATGTTTCACTCGTACTGTGTTGTGCAGACAGATGCATTACTGATGCACTGATACAGATGAAGCAGGGTGGTGGCTGTCCAGATGCATGCTGCGATGTCCCTCAGTGCACTTACTGGTACAAATAAACGGATGGAGCAGGAACTTTTCTAGACCACAGGAGGCCTGTGACGGTCAGAAGCCTCGGGCGAGTCGCCAGCACTAATCAAATAAGCAGACAGCTGCCAATAGGCCAGACATCATCATCCAAATATTCACATGTGATTTCATTTCCCCAGCACATACACAAAAAGCATGGGAATGAGCAACACAACCCTCAAAGGATGGGATCTGTTTTCTCATGTAGGTTCTGAGGCGTCATGGGAATCCACTGGAAATATCACTGAGTGGGTTTCAAAACAATCAGAGGAAATCAAAATAGGACAGTTACTGTAATAAACCTCTCCTCGGTTTCATGATCATGAGGTCACGTCCAATTATCAGGAAATAGGGAGCATAATGACACGATGATGACAAGTATAACAAGATTGTCCGGCGCTCTAAGGACTGTGCAATACGCTGACCTGCGTGAGCATATAATTATCTTGGCATTCAGTGTGTCAAAATGGAAATACTGAAGCATCAGACTGGAAAAAACACACATTTTTAAAACGACCCTAAAATATTTTTGCTATAATGAAAAAGCATTTTTGGATTTCAGACAGCTTGTGTGCATGTGTGACTCTGACTAACACTTAGTGCTTTTTTTTTGATGTGTGAGTCACAATCATGGTGTTTTTAAAACAGCATCTGTGCGGGACGGTGGGAAATCTGTTCAGAGAACGGTTTCTCCACGTTACTTCACTCTGAATTTAACCAGTCTTAGACCTTATTGCCCCCACAGGTGTCTTCAGGAGAGAAACCACAAAGGTTGCCTTAGTCGAGCACTACTCAGGGGTCGAACTTTCTAAACTCCCAGTTTCCCATCATCACTCTCATTCACAAGCTGAGGTTGAGACTCAAACAAAAAAACTAGGAGATTACCGACATAACTATCTGTCCAATCAAGCTGATGTTTTCCAGCCGTGTTCTATTCACTTGCACAGATTGGAGCTCAGCCCGCTGCACTCCCTTGCACTTCCACTTCCAAAACCCATAAAAGGACAGTGTGATTTCGAGGTCACAATAACTTCTTGCAAAGGGATCAGGAATGGGATTCTCAGGGTAATGTACGCGTGGAGGTGCTCAGTCTGTCCCAGTTACAGCAGACACACCTCCTCTAGGTCTGTTTGAATTGAAAGTAGGTTTATTGCACACTTGTTGTTGGGTGGTGTTTAAGGTGGATGCTCTCTAAAGCTGTCTAATCAATATGTCAATCAATTAATGAGTATAAGATCAGACTCTTCATCTATATGCACTGTTCTCTCTCTGTCAGCTGTTGAAGCTGACAAAGTACTGTGGGTTTCACTTGTGGCCACACCCTGTCAGCCATGTTAAAGCAAGTTTTTCCTTTAGCTGTCAGCACCAAAATACACGTTACATCAATTAGTGTGGTGTGGCTTGGGAAGTCTCAGCCAGTAAAAAAATAGTGGCTCAGTTTTATACAATTAAAGTCTTGTTTTCATAGCTTCTGGTTGTCATTGCTGTCAGTTGCGAAACTGTACCCGTTGTTACTCAAAAGCAGGGTCCCAGACGGTGCTTGTGCATTTGATACATTCAAGTTAGCACGCAGACAAGATACTGATTCTCTCACATGAACCTGAACCAGGAGATGTTGGAGGTACAAGTATTTCTCTAGCACCTTTCATCACGAAAGCCTCAGCCAGCAAGCGCAGGTGATAGGTGGGCTGGTCCTCCTGCGTCAGCTCATCCAGCCCCACCCTGGCACACATTCCCTGGGCATCCCGGTAGCGACCTTGAACATAGTGCACTTTGGCCATCAGCAGCAGAGCCTCATTCAAGTACCTGGGCTGGACAAGAAAAGAAAGAAACAGTTGGCACTAACTTGCAGCAATGCAGAGGAAGAGATTTCTGTCACACGCTTCCTGTGTTCTGTGCGGTAATGGCTTCAGTGCTTCCTTCATTAGGGCCAATAAAACAGCCTGCATAGATACAGGGAACCGTCTACAACTATTTGATGGTCTGATGGAACCAAGAGTAGACTTACTGTTAGACGCCCCCGGCTCAGGATGGTGTTGAGGTGGCCCTTGGCCCTGCACAGTTTGGGCTGCATCTTGTCCACCAGAGGGGTGGAGCTCCGCAACAGGTCCATGTTCTCCACCAGGCACTCCTCCAGCAGCGCCTCAGCCATCAGCAGAGTTGCGTAGTCATCTGGGGGGGGGCGGGAATGCAAAAGTTAAAAGTGAGTTCGCCGGAGTAGGTCTAGGTTCTGGGTCACAGGTCATTTGTTTCTGTAGCCAAAGCAAACCTCAGTCTGTCCATTAAAAACAGCATTTCCCACCAGCTCTGAGACAGTAGTTCAAATATGCTTGAGTCCTGAAGTCTTGTTAAAGGCTACAGTTTCCATTTGTCTCATACTTTCCATTAAATAGCAAACATTGTAATACCATGAAAAGGCCTCCACGTCCACCTACACTGAATCAAAATATCAAAGTTTACTCTTATGATAAACTAACTGTGCTTTGCATCCAGTGTCCAGTAAGAAAGCTCTGTTTTGTGTACACACACGCACTCGATTAAAGCCTTCCTGTTTAGCTTGTTCCTTCAGTGTGAGCGTGTTCTGATGCCAGCTCTGTGCACAATGTTTATGTCTCGATATGCTCGACATACTCGCCTGTTGCTTTTATCAGCACAGAAAAGGCTATCAGTGAGGGGAAGGTAACACTAATGATTTTAAGATGGAGTTGGACTTTACGAAGAGTGTGTCGCAATACAGTAACCAAGACAACCAGAGATAAAATATTCCTGTTTGAGTTCAAGATGACTGATAAAGTATTAAACAATATACCCCAAGGAGTCATTTTGTAACATCTCTATTGCTTTAACTTAGTCCCACACAGGGGCAGAGCTGCAGGGGGGCAAAGAGGGCCAAAGAGGGCCCCTGATCACTTTTACACCATGAAATTGTAGTAGCACAGTAGCAAAGGAGCATGATCACTGTACTTATTCAGAGAACAAATGCTGAAACTTAGCCATATCAGTATGTTAGAGCTGGCTTTTACATTTTGATACTTTATATGGTCAAAAATGTTTATTTGCTGGTTTAAATGCCCTTAAAACATACATGTGGTCGCCCTGCATTCTAAAACTGCACAGTACACACACATGATTTTTACCACATACAAAAAAAAAAAGCATCTAGCAAATGTCATTAAAAAAAATATGTTCACATGCTGTTTTCAAGCCTTAATGCTGCCACAGAAAACTGCTATCACAAATTCCACAACCAAGTTCCTCCATCCCTGATCTAAAACTGGCTCTCTGTGCACACACACACACACGGTGAGATCAGCTAATGTGACTTCAGTGCACGGAGGGAGAAAACGCGTGAGCTCAACAACAGCAGAATCACAGTCGAGTCACCTGAACCCATATTTACTTTCACTGGGGTGAGAGGTTGGAGGCAGGCGAATGAATGACTTACTAAAGCACTAAAGCTTTTTTATGAGGCGCAGAACGATAAGTGTGTTTGCATATGCACGGTGTGGAATGATGTCAAGGGCAAAGGCAGCCAGTGGTGAGTCCACTGGTGGTGGTAGTGTTGATCCTGTGTGAAGGGTGTTAACCGTACAGTAGCTCCCATCATGTACACATATCAAATCCATCTGGCAACCCCCTGCTGACTCCTGGTCCGACCCAGGAGGACAGATATAAGAAACCTATCATTCATAGCAGAGTTATTAATGAATGATTTTGTGGAGAAAAAGCTAAATGCCAAAGAGTACATTAACTCGATATATCTTGTTGAGAGTCCAAAGTCCAGCTTGTTGTGTACAGCAGCCTGAAGGCTCTGTAGTGCAACACATATCTATGAAACACAGCCAAACAGTGGAGCTAAGTAATAAGTTGAAACCCTTTAAAAACATATTTCATACACAGTTAAACCTCAGTGTGCAAATCAATTTACTCCACACCATGTTTTATAAATACTTTAACCCTAAAAGACTTTGGGAAACTTCCTGAAACTAATGAAACTTCCCTAAACAAAGTGGAGCTTCAGACTGTGGTGCTCTGACTGTGATGGTTGTGTCCTGCAGTGCGCAGATCCGTCCACCCTCAGCCTCCAGGTGGAAACCACTGACACTCACCGTCCTCGTGGATCCGCGCAGCCTGCATCTGCTCGATGATCAGCGGCATCTTGTCCCACTGGCACTCGGCCCGGTAGCGCTCCAGCTCCGCTTCCAGCCGGACCTGGGTGAAGGAGACCCGGGCTGCCATCGCCGCTCTGTCCCGGTGGTGACTGTACTCCCCGGACACGATGGGAGTAACTGCGGACTACATAAATGTGCAATCTTAGAGTGCGGAGGGGTGGAGGGTGGAGGGTGGAGTGTGGGTTATTATAGCCGCAGAAGGTCATCACAAAGAAAGAAATAAATCCAACTTTTATTGCATTTTTAACATTGACTCTTCAAAGTAAACGACTGTTTCCCACCTGGTTCCATCACAGCACACACTAACATGCAGAAATCTTCTTGTCTAGTATTTACACCTGTCAATTAAAGTTTCTTCCTGAAACCCAGGGGCGGTTCTAGACCCTTTTCAGGGGGGCTATCAAACCATCAACATGTACTGAAAGGATCTTTTTTACTTTTTAAAATAAAAATGAAATAACTAAGAAATGCAATTCCCTGAATGATGGTGTCAAGTTTGGCAGATAGATCAACAGTTTCCCAAATGAGAGACAAGAGTTGCTAGTTCAGGCGTTTTATTTGTCTCCCAAATGAAACCAATGTAAAACTGAAACATACAAAAAAAAAACAACAACGAAACAAATATATATAAATCAACCATAATAAAATTGACAGCACATTCAAATATCTCTGTAATAATTAGATATATCCATTATCTAATAATAACAGTATGACACGTTCCTCATCGTAGTCAAATTACAATCAAAGCGTGCCATGATGTGCTGAAAACACATAATTCAACTCCCCATTAACAGGCTAACAGGGATTAACATCAGTAGTGACGTTATACAGTAGTGAGGGCTAAACCCCCCCCCTAAGGATGAAATCCTAGAACTGCCCCTGTTTAACGGATGCGCCATGTTGACAAGATCTGTAGCTGTTTGGAGAAAGGGTGTCTTCCTCTTGAGGCCCACATCCCTAATCTTTTCCCACTAACCCTCTAACTGGATCAGGTAGAGGCTTAAGAAGCAGCAATGCAAAGAAAACCGGACTCTTACAGCAGCAGAGTGCTGTAATCCAGCTGAGGCAGAGCACATTCACACAAGGTGCCGTGTTCTTCTTTTTATAGTGCTCATTTCATCGGTGAATTCAGTGAAACAAAACAAAAAGCTATGTGTAATTGCTTGGCTTCAGCAACACTGTCAGACTGAAGCTGGCTCTATTACAAAATAATACATCTGTCAGCTATTGCACTGTGACGCAATGGGACTGTATCAAGCACATGGATGCAGACAAAGAATGCACAAAATCAGTCTTTCAGTTCACGCTAACAACCCTTAAAGGAAGGGGAGTATGATCATGTTAAAGGGAGGAAAGGAAATAAAAGACAGCTCAACAATAATTAGCATTTGACCTATGAACCAGAGCTAGAAGGGGAGACAGGGGTCACGGGCTACCAGGGGTTGGACTGAAAGTCTCTACTTTATGACATAAAATGAAACCTCAAGCCTCCTGAACAGAGACATAGCAGCGTCATTTTCTCTCTGGAAAGTTGACATTTGCTGGACATAAATCCACGCTGGTCCTTCTCTTAAGTCAGTGAGTTGACCACACAGCGCTGTAACGAAAGACTCGCCTCAAAGCTGCCTGTCGCCTTTCAAGATAGACACCCTCCTATGACACGTTGTACCGAAAAGAGCCATTTGTTAAGTCATTAAAAACGAGAATGCGAATATTTCGTCACTGTAAACGTGGGATTATGGCAGTAATAGTTAATCATGTTTTGTTTTCTTCAACCTTTATTAAGCGAGGCAAAGTGAACAACTTTTTTTTTTTTTTTTTTGCACAAACGCTATTCCGCCCGTCCTATGACGACCTGTGTTTTTCTGTGTGCTAAAGCTGTAGCACGTACAGGATCTACTAAGAATACAAGTTCTTCAGTGGACAGCTACTATCAGCTGTCCAGCAATTTACCAGAGTACGTAGGTTAGTGACATGAACCCTCTCGCCCCGGTTTCATACTCTCTGGTAATTTGAACCAATCAGAATGAGCTGTCGTGTCCAACAGAATCTACGGCAAGCCGGTTGGTTCTTAAAGGCTGTGACTAATCAGTGTTGTCAGTCCAATTCTAAAACAACATAACAGTCCGCGGAGTCAGGTGAAGAGAAATAGTCTACTCAGTAGGTATCACAATCTCATTTTTACTAGTTCTGTCAGAGTAAGACATGATGTTAGACAGGTGCTTATTATCTTAATCTAAGTTGGTCCTCAAGTGAAGCTTCATTAAGCTCTGTAGCTAATGTTTAGTGTTAGCTACACTCATGTTAGTGTGAGTTAGTCTGTCACTGACTAGCTAACTACCTGCGTTAACCTGCCTCATTATGTAACACGGTTTATGTTTATGTTTCTTTTTCACAGAAACAAGAACGCTATTAGTCACTAAACAAGTCTACCTTTGGTACTGTCATTTGTTAAGATTACTGTTTAAATGTGACGTTTAACGTCACGTTTAATGATACGGTAGTGTCGTAGTAATAGTGCTTTTGTACAATAGTTATGTATAATCGTGATTTTATGACCTGTTGGCTCATTTCTTAGCAATATGCTGCACTAGCTAGCTGGAGATACAACTTGAGTGTGTTGCAGTACTTAAATGAAGGTGCAGTGTGAATAAAAAGTGTCAGTGAATACATTACAGAGTGTAGAAATGTAAAAGTAGTGAAGGTTAGCAGGTTGTGTGTTGGCCATGGATACAGTATACTCTATACAGCACAGTAATGTTGCCTGCCCTCATGTCTCATGTCTTATCTGTCTGTGATCTGTCTGTGTGCCCAGCAGAATGAGGACTGGCAGCTGCGGTGTGCGCTGGGAGGCTCTGCTCCTCCTCCTGTCCTGCTGTCTGCTGGGTGTTCACTCTCAGGTGCATTCTGATCATCAGCAGCAGCAGCAGCAGCCGCCGGTCGCAGAGAGCGGAGCTCACGTAACAGGACACGGTCACGGTCGCCTGGACAAAAACATGGTCCAGGATAAAGAGTGAGTAATTCAGTAGCTCCTCCTCCACATTGGGGTCATTTACACTTTCCAACACTATGGTTTTGATGTCTTTGTCTTCCAGTCACATCTTAGAGCACTTAGATGGAGTGATAGACAAACCAGAGAAAGACATGACACCCCAGGAGCTACAGCTGCACTACTTTAAAATGCACGATTATGACGGAAACAACCTCTTGGACGGGCTGGAACTAGCCACAGCAATCACACATGTACACAAAGAGGTAGGGCTGTGCGTACACTACCTGTACACTATGCCTGTTTACCTGCTTAATGCACTTGTTACATGAAATATTTTATGTTGTCACATTTCTTCAACACAAAGACGCTTAGTCATTTTCTAGGATACAGGAAACGGAGAAAGAAGAAATAAATTCTAAACTAAAGTTAACTGACTTTTTAATGGATAATCAGAATTGTTATTGATTAATTTTCTCCATTAATCAATTACTTTTCATTCTCTTGTATTTTCATCAGGAAAGAGGAGAAAACAGCCAGCCCATGAAAGAGGAGGACCTCATTGCTCTCATTGATGATGTTCTGAGGGACGATGACAAAAACAATGACGGCTACATAGATTATGCCGAGTTTGCCAAATCACTGGAATAAAGTGTCTTCGTGTGTCATCATGTCCACCACAACAGCACAGAGCCTGCAGAGAACAGAAGGACCATCAGTGACGGGAAGGATGCCTCACATTATAAAAGAGCCTGGTTTGGTCTTGCCATCGTCTTTAAGATGACGAGTCAGTCTATTCTTTACTTTTTTTGTAATTCATGAAGCTTTTTGTTCCTTCTAAGCTCAAGACAGTTCTCTTTCCCCCAAATTTGCTTTTGCCATTAATTTAATAAGAATGAAAATAGGTAGTCAGTTTGATTCTGGTGTAGCTTGTAGTTCATTCTGTACCTTCTGTTTTTGGAGGTTCTTTGAAAATCATGCAGCTTTAAAATGAGCCAATTCACCCATCATCACTAACAAACCAAACCTTCTAAACCTTTACTGGTACCATGCAGACATCCTCTCAGTTCCGTCAGCTTGACGTGGTTTAGAGATCTCTGATTTCTGTCAGTGTCCAAATACAGTAAAGACCAGGACTTTTTTCTACCAAAGTACAACTGACCCAAACATAATGACGTCTGTGGGCTATAGAGCAACTTGGACGCTGATTCCCCTCCTCTACACTGAGGTCTCAGTTTCCTATATCTCAAAACGTGCACAAATGAAACCCATAAAAAAAAGCAGTAGCACAGAATGTGATCACTCTACATGGACATTTTCAAACTGCACTGTATATGATGGACTTGATTACCAAGAATACTTTTACTTTTTAATACTCAACTTAGTGGACCAAATGATTCCTACTGTGAATCTATTTAATTCGCTGCGTGACGAGGAGATTAACTGATTGTCGTCATCTTGGCAGCAGAAAGTGGCCTTGCTCAAATCTATAGTCTAAGCCTATGTAGTGTGTGTAGAGCAGAAGCCCTTGTTGAAGGGTTTATTTGGGGAGGGAAGCCCAAGAACAAACAGAATAGTGTAAATTGAATGTTGTGGCACATCAGCACATCACTTGGTAGTTTTCGTGATCATCACAAGAACAGCTGGAGCGCCGTTACTCTCACTGTAGTCAGTCATGTGACATGAACGTGTAAAGTGAGTGGAAATCCTCACGCTGCTGTATGTCCTTTACTGAATAAGCTAGACTTAAAGCACACTGGTTGATGCTGCTTTCAGTGCAGCTTCTAATTTCAGTAAAGCACTTGTACACAATACGTTTGCCTCAGACATTAACTGCATTTCAAACAGACACAGGTAAGACTGTGTTAGTGTTTCTTGAATCCACCTGTGATTTCATATGGACGAATGTTATATTTTTGCCATGTAGTATTGGTTCAATCATTTCAGGTTGTTTAATGCAGATATAAAGAAACACAGGAGTCTCTGTGTTGTCTCCTGAATGTAACACAATAAAAGATGTAATCTACCAACTTCAACTTGTGCAGCTGTCTCGTGTTTTTTAGTCAAATCATGGTGCAGTGTCCGGTCTGATCACGTGACGATCACAAGTGTTGAGAGTTCAAGCTTTCAGGGTTAAGGTAAGAGTTGGAGTAAGGAGACTAAGAAATGTAATATGTCAATGAGATCCCTGAACTACTGCTTCCAAAGATGAATCTTCAATGTCAATTAAAAGAATAGTTTAATACATAAGAACAAAGATCCACTTCATACATACATGAGGTGATTACAGGATATCAAACAAGTTCAGTAGTAGAGTTAAAAGAAGCACAACTGCAGGTTAGTATGGAAAAGCAAGAGAGAAACAGAGCAACGTGTCTGATGATAAAAAACAAATTCACAACATGTAATATGTCGGTTACGTCTTAACTCCAGTGGGAGGCGGGGTCAAGAGGCTGCATGGAGGCCAGTGAGAACATGGATGAGGTGAGGTTGCTCCTCAGTGGGCTATACCAGTCGTCATGCTGGCGCTGGGAGCTCGGCTGCGTTGGGACGTTGGGGCACGGGCACTGGCTAACTGTGCCTGGGTGGCGGGAGTACGGCCCAGAGGGCAGCATGGGGGAGAGGCGGGGGATGTGTGCCAGGGGCTGGCTGTAGTACTGTCGAGCCACGCTGGACGACTGGACGTGCATGCCTCCCAGCAGAGCCCTGTGGCCGGACATCACACCCAGAACCTTCTGAGAGGCCCGCTCCTGCTTACGCTGTTTGGCTCTCCGGTTCTGAAACCAAACCTGCTCAGACAAGGAGGGGGGTGGAGGGGTTAGAGAGAAGGAAAGGTTAGTGGGCCTGCAACAGCAGCCCCTGACAGCGTAATGCAACTCAACAGTGGAGGTGCTGCATCGCTCATGTGGAGTCCATGTTTGAAGAAAGCTGTGTAGGCTGTCCCACCTGAATGCGAGCCTCATTGAGCTTGGTCATGCGGGCCAGCTCCTCTCTGTAGTAGATGTCAGGGTACTGGTTTTGTCCGAAGGCCATTTCCAGCTGTTCCAGCTGCTTGTGGCTGAAGGTTGTGCGGTGGCGTCTCCTGGCAGAGGAAGGATAGGCCCTGCTCCGCCTGCTGAGACCTGCAGCCACGGAGGTCTCACACACTGACCCCTTCCTCACCGACTCGCCTATATCTGTTTTCAGAATGAAGGAGGGGAAAAAAAAAAGTTGAGGTTTTGTGTAATTGCTAAAAAAGACGTCTGCTTTTTGGAGACAATTCTCCAGCTCCTGTTTCTTGACTTCCTCGTGTTTTCCCAGGTTGTCATGATACAAAAATGCGGCCTGAAGTTTTAAGAGCGCATTTCACCAATGAACGTCTCAAAAAAGAGGGATTACTCTGGCTTTATGGTTCCCACCGCCATCAGGCAACCTGAGAGCCAGAGAGCTTTAGCTGCCAAACCCAAGCTCGTGAGAAAGAGATACCAGAAACTGGGGGATTTGACCAAGATTATTTGCACAATTGCTAACAAAGTGACTAATCTGTCAAATTGGTGCACTCAGCTGACCTTGTCTGTTCACACCATGGTGTCGGGAAACAACACAGAGGATGCAGATATGATTGGTGATAGTTTGATTTCTCTCATTAGCTTTTAGAATAAATCTGATTCGGACTGTTTCAGACATTTTTAGAATAAGAGTTGACCACCATTTCACCCACCAAGGGTCAAATAAGGTCAAACCACAATTTACATGATGCTGATTGGCAGTTTCAAAGATAAATACACAATCAGAATCTGTGTAACATGTTTTTGGTGCCAAAGTTTCATTTATAAGTGACTATAACAACATGTTGTGCTGATATTTTTAAATTTTTCAGTTCAATTGAAATTTCTGTCTGAAAATGTGATTCCCCTTTAAACACTATCTTTAACAACACAGAGTAAACCATCGCTGCATCCCTGTAACAACAACCTTTAACCTAGATGAAATGTTCTTTTCGACTCACCTGCACTGGAGCTGACAGTGGCCATGTCGGAGTAAACGTCTGCACAGTCCTGCTGGCTCCTCGCCGCGTCCCCTGCTACCTTCACCTGGGCCATCACTGTGTCTCTTCTCACGAACGGGACAGTCTGCACTGTCTGAGCCCCCACACAGACACGACTGACCAGAAAGGCACCTGCCAAGTCCATGTCCCACCCACCTGCTTTACCTTAACCCCTTAACCTGTGTGGAAGTCAGCATCGGAAACTACAAGAATCATATGTACTCTTAACCTAGATCCATTCAAGTCAAAGGTATTTTTAAAACGCCAACAGAAGGAAACCAAACATGTTGCTTCCAGTTGTGTTCAATGTCAGCAAGAACTTACAAAGTAAGAAGAAACTTTGTATTTCAGCTCCAAGCAATTGTTTTCAGATGTCCATAAAAAAAAGGAAATAAATAAATTACTTGTAGAGAAATAGATGTGCTGGTCGTGTCTGTTCTTTCTTTAATAAAGCAGGGACACGTTTGCTTCCCCGATCTCGTTAGACCTCAGCTCATGATAAACAAAGATTCAGGCTTAAAACATTGTATTAAGTAATATTCAAATACTATTTTTTTTTTATTATTTCATCAGGTGCACTACTACACTAAATACTGCACCTGCTACTTATTAATATTAATATTTCTACTACACCACATTTGAATGGAAAATATTGTTATATTTTAAAGTTCTCAAACAATAATAAAATACACAAAAATAACACAGTTGCAGGGATCGTTCTGATGCTTGTTGGTTTGTTTTTTAAGAATATTGACTGATTTATTTTTTTTTTCAATTGAAGTTGAACGAACTGATCATCCCTTTGCATTTTAAATCCACTGAAGAGCTGTTTGTGTGCCTTTTACATACAGGAAGTAAATAACTGAGTGATTATTATTTTGATCAAATCCTTGGTTCCTTCTGAGTAAATCTTAGGCGTTGCAGCTGCCTGTGTGACCACCAGGGGGCCCTAGGACTATGTCAAAGAGACAAACTGGGAGCTAAAGGACTGAACTGCAAAAGGAAGAATCCTTGTGGGTCTATATTTTGATACAGGGGTTGAGTGTGGGGACCACCCAGCTGAGTACACTCACCACTGGTTTTCCACAAACACAACCCCTCCGCATTTGGATCCCAGTTTCTTGACTGACAGGGCACCCCGTCGACTGGATTAACTCGGCTGAACTCTTGTGCAACCTTCCCGGACTCCAGCTGCTATCAGCAGTTCCCATGATGCTAAACTCAGTCGTGGGCCAGTGTGCAGGAATGGCCCTCTCACACCGCGCTAGATACTAGGAAGAGACCCACTAATGTCCTACTCAGCACTGAGTCATGACAGGGCATGGCTTTTATTGGGACTCATACAAGGCAGCTATTCATCATGCTACTATATTTGTGGAACAATGTGTGTGTATATATATATCCATATAGTGGCAGCAGTGTGTACTTGGAAAACTGCACATGCAGGTAATGCAAGGAGGTGAGGTCCTTTATCAGATCAGATTTTCCTAGATTAGCGTGTGTTTAATTGTGCTGACTTCTAAATAGACCCTCTCCTTCTTGTATAACACGTCTTTCATATCAGAAGCCATCTGACCCCCGCTATCCGACTCCCAGAAACCAGTAAATCAGAAGTTCAAACACACACTGATGTGTCACACTGATACAGTAGACTGTAGCCCTCCTTCCCCAACCATCGGACCAGGATCCTTGCCAGGAAAGTGCAATAGACAAAATGCAGTGATTGAATGTTTCACTGTAGATGCAGGTCTGCGTGATCCCTTGTTGCTCTTGAGATTCAACCAGCTCTACTGTAGATTCATTGAGAAATCTGTGCAGCAACGTCTAATTTGATTCCTTGTGACACGTCGTCTGTGAGGGCCAAGTCCTGGGTGTCCTGGAAGAGCTTCCATGCGTTGTGTGTGTGTTCGTCCACAGCCTGCCAAAGTCCTCTGCGCACATCCAATATTCAACTCACATGTTTCCTGTCCCAGACAACAACTCAGCCACAAAACCCCCAGCAAAGCACACCGAGCAAGTCTGTGTTTTCTGTCTGCACCGCCACTTCTGTTTGTCTCCCTAGCTGATACAACATCTGGAAAAGGTCAGTGATAAAATACATTCTCCTCAGTCGGATTCCAAACAAACATTTAGGAAAGTTTGATGAAATGTTTCAGAGCAGAGTCTCAAAGAAGATGTTACTGCATGTCCTCTTCTTTGGAATACTCCGTTTGAATTGGTTGTGTTGGTTTATGCTGTAAACAGTTCACACACTGTAAAATGTAACTTGTTGTTTCAACTTGAAAACTCAAGTTGAAGGGCTGCCGTAAGATTTTACATCAAGCCAACAAATGCAATTCCTTCTTCTAACATAACTAAATGTTACCTTGACTTGATCTACTGTGATCTAATGTATGTGTGTATGACTATTTTTTTGGTTGTTGTCTGTTTTGTATTTTATCAACTTAAGTTGAGTGAACTCTACAAAACTAAATCATTTAACTCACAATTCTAAAGTTGAATTAGCTTGAAAATACAAAACTTAGTTATTTAGGTTAACTTAATTCAAACATACTTGCTATTTCTACAAACTTATTGAATGAGAATTTACAGTGCAGCATTACATCTTACTTGCAATGTACCTAGTATTGATACATCACTTTAAAGCTGCTCTGATCAAAATGTGAAAATCAACAATAGATAAAATTGTGTAGTTATATAAGAAAGGCTGCTACTTTTGGATGAATTTGACTAATTAAAAAACCTTTCACTTGTCTGAACTGTGCTCTGTCTCCACTCATTCCTATGATAGATATTTGAAACTTGATAAATACTTGTGTGGTGATATATACGTGACAGTTATATGAACCACACAAAACAATAAGCTCAAAGTAGCTAAAATGCTCTACAGAACTCCAAAGAACTGCATGTTCATCCGCATGTGGGATATGAATTGCACTATGAATACACACATTTGATTCATTGTAAAAAAATGTTAACTCATGCAGCTTTAAGAATATTTTTGTAGGTATGCAAATCAGATCTACATCCATTTGTTGGAGATTTCACATTGCACCGTTTATCTGTCTGTCTTTAAAGGTTCTGCTATCAGTTACAGAGATGCAGATATGCTCGCCGGACATTACTTTGAAACCACTTTCAAGCAGCTGTTGCCTGTATAAGAAGTACACGAAGGCGATACATTTGTTACAGTGAGCACACTGCAACAAAAGGCGACATTAACAATCCCAAAAAGCTGCAGCAATCCCTAGTGACCTTTAGCTTTATGCATGTACTGTAATGCAGCACACGCCAGCAGAACACAAAGAGTAAAGATTGCCCCTTTTTTCTCTTCCTGTAAGTTTATCTTTCCGGCTTTCTATTATTAGTGTACAGAGAGCGCCAGAAGACCTGGAATATTCTGGAGGCATCAGTCATCTGTGTGTTGTTGTGCATGATGTGCAAGAAGTGAACAGCACTACACAGGAGATGCGGGGATGCCTGGAGGGAGCAACTTGGTTTCATCAGTGGCACAAAGAGTTCATATCATTACAGAGCTCAGGATAAATCACAGGTTTGATCAGTGTAGATACTTAAAAAAGAAATCTGTCTCCGTCTCAGTTTTTTTGTCTTGTGCACATGCACACAAACACATGCCAACACATTTTGCCTCTTGTATAATGTACTGTATGTATGTAAAGGAAAAAATAATGCAAGTCATTCTGCACTGGGTGCTTAGTTTCATCACACACACACACACACAGGCCACGGGTGCACACAGGCCGCTGTGTGGTTGTGGCCGTGTCCAGCATTGGACACTTAGAGGAAATTCTTCCCTCCCAATTTCCCGGGACTGAACTGGGAGTGACCTGTTTGGCAGACACACAGCCCCGATGGAAGGAATGTAACTCAACTCCCCCCGCTTCACCCTCGACACCCCCCCCTTCCATCCAGCAGTCTGCTGGCCCAGCTGTGTGAGGACAGAGAGAGAAACGTACACCACTGTACGATGACAGGGATGTCTTTTATCTCTTACCAATTCACGGTCATCCAATATACCAGGTGAATATCCATCTTTGAGGGGTCTTGCATTGTAAAGGATCTCACCAAAGCAATAACTATAAGAGCAATATCTCTCCCAACTAGAGCCAAAGCAGCGCTGAGAGTGAAAACTGAAAACAGAAATAGAAATTACACAGGGCAAGCGAAGAGAAACAAAAGTAACCGCATAATCATTCATAACTCTTAACAACAACGAACAGCGCAAACAGTAACAAAAACAGCACGCTAAGTTTAGCACGGAGCTCAAAACAAAGCTGATGTTAATGTTGAAGCTCAGTCACGTGAGGAAAACCAGCTGACATCGTCATCCACGGTAACTGTTCCTTTAATTAGCTTCGAATTTGGTACCCATTCCCTAATTTAAATCTAACTTGGCAAACAGACACAAGCCTGACCCCGACATGAGTGATTGTGTTTGTCATTACTCGGTGCACAAGAAGTTCTGGAAGAGTTCTGGCTTCGAGTGTGTTAGTGCAACCGAAGCTGCTCAGTTTGTAGAGTTTGGCAGCTCCTTCGACCATCTTGGGACCGCTGAGCTCAAGCTGGAGCCGTTCCTCGGTGGAGCGCGGCGCGTGCCAGGGATTGCAGATCTGGACGAAGATGTTCAGGTAGGAACGTAGGGAAGGCTGCGTTGAGTTGACCAGTCTAAACCGAAGCCACTGGAAGCTTTTATGGTTGATCCAAAATGAGACATGCTGCTGTGTTTTTGGATCATGTGGATCGATCTGGTTGCACATGTTGGTAGCACCGTAGAAGGACGTTGTAGTAATTGAAGAAGAGGGGTGATGATGGGGGGTTGGGTGGTATTCACGTCATGCAACAACGTTATTGAAGCTGATAATGCCGCGCATTACACTGAACACTACTGTTGTGATATTATAATTTATGTTCACAATCAGAAATAGCACTTTTGGAGGCTTTATGCTACAAAATGATAGAGTTGTGATGGATCTGTCTGTCTGACCGCTGGGTCAGTTTGCAGGCTGAAGCAGGAACCATTTCACCCATTATGACTCAGCAAATGGCGCGGCATGCAGCACCACCCTCTCACTGGCCTGTGTTCCTGCAGAAGTACTCCGTGTGCTCTGATGACATATAACTTATGTAGGCCGTCATACGACCCTGCTCTTTGGGGAATCTCATCTTTCCCAGACACAGATGTAAAGCCAAGAATGCCAGGTTTGAACTGGACAGGTTGTCCCGGGCGCTGAAAAGATGGCCCATCCATCAAGTTTTACAATGCAGCAAGTCCTAGAACCTCACCAAGCGACACAGACTTTTCGACTGCAGCTTTGAATGTAATTGTACAAATAAAAGTCTTTTTTACTGTTTATGCAGTGCGTCCATGAAAATGTCAGCTTTCCTGTGGACTGATTGAGATAATGGTGGCGTGTGGCAGCCTGCCCTGCGTGAGGTTTTCGAGGTTCAGCTGTTTGGCAGGGAGAGCTGGTGGATTTACAGAGTTGTCTGTTGTCTGGATGCCTCCTCTTGCTCCAGACTCCCTCTGTGGTGTACTTTTTACCTCCCGACAGGCTTTTATAGGCTCCAAGGGTCTCCTGTGGTCCTCAGAGGCACTCCCCGAACTCAAAGATGATACTCTGTTCTTAACCCTACCATTCCATCCCTGCCCTTATCCGCTACCACAGGGGAGGAAATGGGTGGAGGTACTAAGTGGCACGGTACTTTCTGCAACTCTCTCTTCACCTTAATTTCTTTATGACACATCCGAGTCAGGGTATCACTTAACTAAACAAAGCTATGGCAAAGAAGTACTATCATTTACCACCACAAACTTAATTCAAATTATCTACAGACAAATAAAATCAATGACAGATTGACAGGATGTTATTATGCTGCTGATTTTAAGTAACTGACCATTTGCTAAGACGTGGATACAGCTGCTACACCTGTCATGTCTTTGGTTTCATCCAGGTAGCACAAATAAGGTTTTTCTTTCAGTTGTAGCTTTTAAGCTGGTCTTAGTTCTTGGAGTTGGTTAAAAGGTTAAAGGTTAAATATAAAAACAGTCGATGGCTACATACATTATATCAGGCCAAAAAGGCTGAGAATAAAGTTAGACATCCCAAAAGTCAGCACATTGTTCAAATGTAACCATCATGGGCTGCTTGGCTTACACACTTGGGCCTTGAAGACAGAAAGACAGGCTAGATTTATGTTTCATTGTTTAAAATTTCAAATGCTAAGTTCACTGTTAACATAAACATAGATACAGTTTCAAAAGAAACCCCATTTAAGACGTATATGTTTGCCAAATATAATTACATCTTGGATAACAACATGAAAAGCTTTGCACAGTTCCTCCAAATTACTACTGAATATAGTTAGCCAAGTTAGCCACATAGGCTAACCTTTGCAGTTTACATTGGAGCATTTAAAATCATTTAATCAGGTTTTTAAACTTTCTATTTTGAGGTTTGGAAAACACACCAACTCTTTATAGATGGAGTCTGTCCCTTGCACACTGCATTAGCATGGGAAGAACCATAAAAGGCGATTAGGAGGGCGTGGTTCGCAAAAGTAACAGCTAAACAAGTTCATCAAAACCTTTTTTTTCCAAATCTTTGGTCTCTTATAAATGATTATTTACAGGGTACATTTTAGGCCCCAAACAACATTCCTCCACAACCCTTGTGGTCTCTTTTCGCTTGTGCAACCTTGCTTATGAGCATCTATTTGCATTGATTGTTAAGCACTTCCTCTTGTGCAACAACTCGCTTTTCATAGGAAGGGCGTGTCAGCATCTTGGTGGTCGTAACCATGGTGACAGTGATTGGTCTAAAAGTGCCGCTCGCTCTCCCTCCTCTGCAAGTCTGTACAACACTGTTTGATATTGTGATCATCTGTGCTGAGCCCTGACCCCAGCAGACTACACTAAGCCCACTGAGCGCATGCCTGTTCATTACCAGCCAATCATCTACTCCAAGTGTCATGCAGACATGCATGCTTCCTGACTTAACACATGTAGGCTATATTTTGCGTCGTAAACTCATATATGCTTTCTCAACACAGATCAGACTGTATGACCTCTACACTGGTATAGGATTTCCGCTGCTGATATACTGTAGTCTAGACTGCAGGCTAATGTTAGCACTATTATAAATGTAAATAAGAAGAAGATTTTTTTTTTTATACTTTATTGATCCCCTGGGGGAAACTGTGGTTGGACAGCTGCCAGACAGTGCATATTAGCACTACTACAGGGTTTTGGTGTCTTGTCCAAGGACACGCCGACAAGTAGCCAGGAAGAACAGGGAATCAATCCGCTATTAACCGAGCTACTGCCACCTCTGTAAATGAGAAGATTTTTAAAGCCTTAAGATCAGATATACACTGCACACTTAAACAAGTCATAAACCTAAATATCTATATATGACGCACCAAGACAGAAGTTTTAACCCTCGCTCGCATCAAAGTGCAACAAAGACAAACACTCAGCTGTGGTCACCCAGGATTTAAAAACTAATGGCTGTGGAATAGAGTGGTGGTGGTGTGCAGTGTTAGGGGAATTGGCCATTCTCAAGCTGGGACCCAAAGGGGAAAATCCAAAAATAAAACAAGACTCCAGTAAAAAAAAAAAAACACAACACCTATTAATGCCATTTATTTGACCCTGTATCGCAACTAACCGAAAACCATGCCACTGCAACTTTTACTCTGCCAGCAGAGAATCGTATAAAACTGCACGAGTTGGATGGCTTCAAGCTATTTTGTACTCAACAATTCGACCACCAAATGTGAAGTTAAATTCAAAGCAGCTTAAAAGCAAAGCAGCCGAAAGTTCACCCAAGTCGAGCTTTATGTGAAAGCAATGCTTTTAGTGTCCCACTGTCTGAATACACGTGTGATGGCTTCTGTCCGCGTGTTACCCTGCAGCTGCTGTGTATATTTTACATTAAAATGAGTTCACTATTATCCATTCACTTGCAATTACATACAGATTGTGCGTACTGATTCAGTACATTTTTAGAATATGAACCAAATTTGTATATAGTATCTGAGCAGTTGTCAAATAACAAGTTTCCATTGTAAAGTATTTACTTTTTCAAATAATATCGTGCTGTGATTTGCCAAATTATAGAACAACAAAGTTTAAAAGACATTTTTGCAGTTGTGCTAATACGTAGCTTAACACTTTGAGTTGTGTTTATAGGGATTTGATGAGTGCAAATCAAATACACTAATTTTATTATTATTATTATTGTTATTAATACCAGCATCTCTGAAATAATATCAGGTTGCTGATACCGTTCCATGCTCGCAAAGCTTGGTACCGGAACAGTCAATTATCCTAAATCAGATCCAGACCCAACCTGTGCCCACATGCTAACACTAGTTAAACACATTGACTACACAGGTATTCACTTTAACTCTCATCCAGTAAAGGAGGACTATAGTCTAACCCCCTTTGTATGAACATGCATGCTTGTACCACAAGCATGAACAGTTAGGTATATGTCAGTCTGCAGCCTGCCTCTCCTCTCCGAGGCCTCGTCTTCAGCCGTCAACTAATGAGCACAACTTCCTCGAGTTTGTGGAGGTTTTGCATGGTGCCAGCAGCAGCAGCAGCAGCAGCAGCCACACCCGGACAGCTGGAACAAGGACAGAAGCACACAGCTGGGAGGGAGAGAGAGAGAGGGAGAGAGAGAGAGAGAGAGACAGACAGACAGATGAGTGTCGGTGCAGCTTAACACTGCTAAAACCACGAGCAGAAACACAGGGCGAGGGGTTAGAAAACATATACAGGTAGCGTGCAGGTTGAGTGGCTGTAATGCACTGTTAATGCGACCGAATGTGCACTTTTAACAGGCTTGAGGGCACATTACGAGACATTCAGTGGAGTTATGGCATAAAAAGCCTCAGTGTATGCACAAGTGTGTGTGTATGTGTGTGTGTGTGTGTGTGTGCGTGTGCGTGTGTGGAACAATACGGCCATTTATGGGGTGAATACCGCAGCGTTTAACAAGAGTCCTTAACATATTAACCATGTGACTTGCTTGAGCTCGAGAAATGTCTTGTAACAACACTAGTTCAGCTTTCCTGCGATACACCCATACCCTCAAATACAGATACAGCTGATAAAACGTTTTACATTCGTGTTTTAGTATTTTTCTAATAGTAGTCTAATACTAATACATTTTTTTTATATCCTTATTCAAGGAGTGGTGATTACATTTCCATTATTTTTTATCCCCATTTTATTATCCCACAGAAAAAGTGTTTAATAAAATGACATCAGGTCCACACGCAACCATCACACAACCTCTGACCTATAGAGTATGAGCCTGGCTGCCTTTGCCCCATTGAGGCTGTGATGTGATGTCACCCTGTGTACAGAACAGGCAGTGCTGGAAAAGAAGGCCTCAAAAAAAAAAAAAAAAAGAACTGAGCAACACAGTCCAGCAGAATAATTATATGAGAGAGGGAGTGAATCAGGAAATAGCTCTTGGTTTGGGAAACTCAAGAGTTTGAGGGAGTGCTGCCATGTGCTAAATGAAAACAGCATTTGAAAAAAAGGGAGCGAGAGAGAGAGAGAAGGAGAGAGAGTGTGAAAGATACCAAAATGCTTTTTTTTTCTTGTTGCACAGGGGTGGCAGGGTAGTCAAAGAGGAGAATATCCCTCCACCTCCCCTCCCTGATCCCTCTCTTCTTATAACCTTTATCCACACAACTCCCCTTGCCCTCTCCTGCCCTCCTCCCCCCTTCTCCTCTCCCTTGCTTTCTAATTCTTTGTCGCTCTTTCCTCGCATGTTTTAATGGGTATCTTCCCAATCACGTTTTTATTGCAGGAAATGTCAGCACACCACATCGCGTGAGCCGAAGGAGCGCTCCATTCTTAGCTCGGCATCGCCGAGTGCCAGGCTGTGTTGGGCTTGCCAGTGTGTGTGTGTGTGAGTGTGTGAGTGGGGCTAGGAAAAAGGGGGAGGTGGAACTAACAATGCAAGGGAAGGCGGCCGTGGAGGCTGTTGCGAAAAGACCCCAAAAAAATACACATTGTTGTCTCTGAGTCAGTGAAAAGTGGCATAACTTCACAGGAATTTCACTCAGAAACCCTCACTCAACTCCGCCGGCCCGCCCATCACAACCAACACCTAACCTTTAACTCCATTTCTGAGAGCTACAACTCCTCAACTCTCACTTTACTCACTTTCTTTTCCCCCCTGGCAGCTACCTGGGTTTTTCTCTGAATCGAAGGCCATGGTTTTGGGCCTGTGGTTTAATTGAAATAATATTTGCTGTACTCTGCTGCCTCCCCAGCTCTATTCTCCCTTAACAACGGGCATTACATGTATTTTTAGCCTCCGCGCCGAGTTCTGTCATTTCCTGTTGCAGCTAGGGCTCGTTGTGCCTTCGACCACAAGCAGACTCTGTGCTTGGCTTTGAGCGTCACACCATTCCTCGCACAACCAATCACAGTGAGCCCCTAGTGAGCTGTCCGTGTCTTTTAACACAAAGTTAAGACACTCGGGCTGTGATTCACCAAAGCATTTAATTCAAGATGGCACCTAAAATGGTCCTGTCAAAACCAACACCTATACCACTGAAACAAATATACAGACATTTACAGTCTGTTGATTCTGGCACAGAGTCTCAATACATCACACTATTCTGACCCATATGGCACAAAGACATGAGACCTCACATGCGGTGCGAAGACAGTGTGGACAGTAGACCATAGAGCTCACTCTACAAATACACAGCACATTTAACAGGCGCTAGAGTGACTGTGTGCATTCAATAAGCGTGACTCACAGTATGGCTGCAGCTGCAGAAGGAAGTGCAGCGATTGACCTGTGCACTGATCCAGCGGACTCATAGGAGTTAGAGACATGATGAAGCGGTGAGCATCTTACTGGAAGCGTCTTATCTCATCCAAATGAATTACACTCCTCTCCACATATAATATAATCAACTTAATCTATAGCACTAACTTATTTTCATGTTCATTTGGCTAATTGGAGGATTGCTCGTAGGCCAGGAGGGCAAACCACTCCATTACTATCCATCCAAGAAATGGATAAAATAAAAAGTGTTAACATAAAGTTAAAAGCTGAGTGATCTACAGGTGGACAGTCATTTAAGGATGCACAAAACGTCCCCTGCAAACGCTCGAGTCAGACTGCCTCGTAACATTCGGGTAGATAGAGCAGACTGTGACCAAAAGTCACAGGTTCACATCCACAGATTCCCTTGAGCAAGTTGCCCAACAGGCAACAGCTCCAGCGAAGTTGCTCAATGACCTGTGGTTGTTTTAGGCCATCAAATGCAGGATGTGAAAGCGAGCTTTGCTGAGAACAGAGCAGGGAGCTCCAAGAACATTTTCTAGTCAAACAAAGATTACAAGAAACAGCAGTTCAACTTAATTTGTTCAGAAATTCCACTGAAGAAAAATACAGTAACGCTTGGGTTGTTGTTTAAGGCAGAAGAACTGATTGTGGTCGAAAGAACATCCTGTTAGGGTCAGTTGGTATAGGCTGGAGCCAGATGTCTTGAAAACACACAGCATTTAGATAACGTAGATAAAAATGATGTAGTGGAGTGGAGTCAAAGTCGAAATAGTCTTGATCCTCAAATCTGTATTAGCCACAGTGTCAACATCAACAACATCCATAGTGGGTGCATGTGATCTGGCCAAGGAAGATCACTTAACACCACAGAAGCCCATATATAATGTTTATATCCTCAGAGCAGCGGTAAATAAAAGAGCTGAATGCCAGACAAAATGATACATGTCAGCAGCATGTAAACAAGTGACATACTGGACGTACAATAAAGCCAGATGTGCCAGAAAAAAACATATGTCAACACGTTAACAAAACAAGCGAACCTTCCACGAACTGGGTGGGTTGTGGTCGTGTAGCTGGTGCTCTGTGGTGTCACAACAGCTGCATGAGTCAGTGGGAAACAGAGCGAGAGGCCAGTGTGACAGTTGAGCAGTGGCTCAGCTGTCCCACCCTGCCCATTGTAGACGAGACCCCGGGGTTGGGATGAAAAAGCCTCTGGGCTCCTTTGTGGTCACCCTTAGGTGATTCACGCTTCTGGGAAAGCTGGCTCGAAAAAGGAAAACCACAGAACAGCCTCGTTTTCTCACTGTCCTGTCTCCATTCTCTTTCTTTCTATTCTCACTTTGTCTTTCTTGTTGTTTTACTCCACGCCTGGAAGTCATCACAACTTTACAGACAGGACAGGACGGGACAGAGGGTTTTTTGTTTTTTTTTTCGCTTTCTCAGCATGGATACAGTTGTAGCATTAGCATTGAGTCTTAAAGAATGACTTGGTTTAAAGCTGCTCCAATAATGCATCACGTAACAGCTAGTTGTAACCAACATCTGTGGTTCCCCCCGATTCTACAGAACCTTTTAGCATCTTTCAGCTCATTGTTTTGGTTTCATGGCCTTAAATGCTCAGTGTTACTGTTTTGCTTTATGCTTCTGGACTCAGACAGATGAAGAAAGCAATTAGTCAGAGAAGGCAGTGGAGCATTTAGCATCTAAAAGGCCAGTAACAGGCCAAAAACAGAGTCACAAGAGTTACTGCTGAACTTACTTCAAACCTCACCTGAGCCTAAAGGTTAAATCACCCAGAACTGAAGGGCTGAATCTGTTTGGGAGAGGGGAAAAGCACTCAACACCACTGTGATGTCTTGTCTGTGAGACCCTTAACCCCAGCTGACACAGAAAACGGATTATTATTTTTAATATCTTACATTTTCTAGACTCCTGGATCTTCCACAGGCACGTCAAAGCTCCATCAGCTCCAGCCAAATGCTTCATTAAAGATTTATTAAACATTTAAACTCGCATTGCTGCGGCGTTGTCCTTGCTAGTGAATCTCTGGACAGGCAGATAACGTGGCTTTAAACTCCCAGAAGAATCTACCCTGATAATATTTATACCTTTACACACTTCGTGATCAGGGTGCACTTACTGAAAATGCGGACCACTTGATTACTAGCACATCTGGGCTTTCAGATGCTGTTAGATGATCCAACAAACACTTTGTTTTCACTGAGGCACATAGTCAAGAATCAAACTGTGGTGTACCAGAGGCTTATAACTGAGGTCTAAGGAAATTGAATTGACATTTCAAAGTGACTTTTGCTACTTTTGAGAAGTCATTTGAC
Organism: Anabas testudineus; assembly: GCF_900324465.2. Classification (NCBI taxonomy): domain Eukaryota; kingdom Metazoa; phylum Chordata; class Actinopteri; order Anabantiformes; family Anabantidae; genus Anabas; species Anabas testudineus. Next base: position 3,540,554 of record NC_046624.1, read on the forward strand.
ATCTCTAAATCAATCTGAGACTGTAAACTAATGATGTAGAGCTAAAAGTGTTTTTTCCAGCTGTAATTTGACCACTCACTCTGGAGGCATTACTAACCGGGTTGTTATGGGGTTGATTTATTCTTATAGCACCATATGTGGTATACCATTATGTGTGGTAACTTTACTGTGCATTTTTATGTTTTACTTTAGCTCTAATGAGCCGTGGTATAGCTGGGTCGATTTAACACAAAAGCCCAAAAATCTACTGGAGAAGCTAATGCCTAGAGGAGTGGAGTTGCTTATTCATAATTCAATTAATTACAGAGTGACCAGCATGCCCAATGCCACTGACCCAGGCAATACCCCACCATAAGAAAATACAGCTCCACCACATATCACATAACTCCACCACAAGGCCTATCTGAACCCTCTGCTCGCCTGTTCTGCTGCCTCCATAATGGTGCACCAGCCACCACAGAGGCCATAGTTCCAGCTCCAGGCACCATAGCTCCTTCACCACACTGCCTCTGCCTGCACAGGGAATAAAGGATTAAATATAATGCTCGCATGTCAAATCTGCAGCGCGAGAGAGAGGGAGCGAGGAGGAAGGAATTTGTCAGAACTCCATAAACACATACATGGATTCGGATCCTGATGCCAGCGCTCCAAGAGAGGAGAACTTTCCGGAGGCTCGCTGAGCCGAGGGGTGAGAGTAAGCAGGGCTGCTCAACGAGCCCAGGGTTTATGCAGAGGCCAGCCAAGCAGCAATGATACACTGCACTGGAGGAGAAAGACACGGGGGAATGGGAAAGAACAGAAATGGTAGAAATAAGAGCAGAGAACCAAAAAAGAAAGGAAAAAGAGTAAAGATAGGAGATACTAAACCCCTGCATCCTGAACTGGACACGCAGAGAATCACAACATCCCTCGATATGTCGGCATATAAGTGTGTATACATACATGTAGAGAAGCTGATAGGATCAGAGAGAGAGGGGGAGAATGAGAAAGAGAGAAGCAGGGGGGAAAGACAGAGGAATTAACAGGACATGCCCACTGAAATTTTCCAGTGTCTCTGCCAGAGAACAAAAAAAAAAAAGAAAAAGAAAAAAGAAATAGAAAAGAAAAAGAGGTCAGTCCAGATGCCGTTCACTGACTGTTCACATGTGGTCCGGCTTCTCTGTAGCTGAGGGGTGGAGGGATTGACAAAGAAAAACGGGGTGTCAAAGGAGGAGGCCGAGCGCGGTTTGGATGGGGGGGGGGGGGTCGGTTTTAATCAGATTATGTGAAGCTGAGCTGGAGAGCAGATGTTGGACAGGTGGGGAGCTGAACTTCCAGCAGGTCTGAGAATTCACAAGGGGGCAAAGGTTATGAGTTAAGCTACCAGTCACTGTAACCTGTTAGGAAGCTTCGTGATCACGATCCAGCTGCGTGACGTTCGAAGGGAAGCACGGCAACACAAGTGGGTTCTTGCTTGTTAAGACCCCGTAGCTGCCTCGACTCTTCAGCTAGAGATGATTGTGCCCTTGTTGCTCTTGGCTTGGTTGGTGGAAGAGGAGCAGCCTCGCGGGCCGTCCCTCCTGAGCTCTGTCAGCCATTGGGAGGTGAGCTCCGCAGCGGGTGTAAAATACCGTTGGGCAGATATATTTCTGCTATGAAACATGGATGTAAGCATTGTGTGTGTGTGCGTGCCGTCTGCGGAGGGTTAACTAGAGGTCATTACTCACTTTGCCGCCACAGACTTGGCGAATCTCCAACGCTGGAAGCAGCAGTGTCTCTTGCTCACTCTGTCCTTTCCCTCTCTCCGTGCTCTTCCTTCTCATCCTCCCCTTCTTGCCAGAGTTACTGTTGTTTGCGTGCAGGGAGCCATGTGGTGTGTATCTGTGTTGAGCTCTGGACTTAGCACTGTGTGTGTGTGTGTGTGTGTGTGTGGAGGGGGGGGGGAGGCCTCACAGGAGAACAAGTGAAGGAAATGAAAAAGCCTAACTAGTTCACAAGTGAGACGGGAGATGGTGGAGCCAAAGAGTTTTCCCCACACGCTGCTGATGATTTCAGAAAATGGGGCTGTAAAAGTGGCACAGGTATTACTGGTATAGTTCAAGCTAAAAATACTAAATAATGACGACCTTATTACCCAGTGTGTTGCAACCAAACCGTTAGTTACAATATGCATCTTAATCTATGTTAGCATGAAAACTGAACTCACCCCACTCTGCTCCTCCCAGCCAAACTCAGCATGCTTTCCCTTCTTACTCGTCTTCTCTGACAGGTTATTAAAGGTTGTCTGAGTCATATCGAGCTGTGACATTTCAGGTGCTGTAGTTGAGGACTTCTGGGGAATACTGGTGCTCCTTAAAGGTGTATTATCAAATGAACCTTACAAAAAAAGGTGTATTGTTGTGTGAACTTTAATTTTCAAATGACACAATATAAGGATCTTTGCAAACACCAGCAGGCAAATCTTTCATCTGATCTGATTAGAGCGGAGTGATGGTTCTCACCTTGGACGTGTCCAGCTCACTGTGCGAAGCAGAGGTGCAGCAACGCACCCAGTGGAGGCCAGTGCTCCGAGCTGACTGGGACGCACATAGATGAAGAAGTCTGACAGGGTTCACGCCTGATGATCAACTGACAAAACCTTCATCATCTGTGCTTTCGTCCTCCTCCTCCTCCTCCAGTCAGTGACCCACATCCGACACTAGATTCCACAACTTATTGCTGGAGACTTTTTGCTCGGTTGCTATTCTGGTGAGGGGGCTTGTTTCACAGGGTACGCTCTCAGGGCACTGATGCAAATGTGCTGCAGTGAATTTACAACTTTCTTGTCCTCTCTTTGAGCTCTACAAAACGCTTCCTGCCCTGTATGGCAGCTCACCCTCACCTTCACCCTGTCCCTTCTCCTGGGTGAACGTCAATTATTCATAAGCCTTGGGTAGCTAACATGAAACCGATAACCCACATGCTATTTATACTTCCTTTCAAATGAACAAATACTTAACCGTGAACTTCCAGGCAGCTTGGTCGTGTCTGTCTGCATAGCTGCTGCTGGGCACAGTGAGGGAGTGGGTATGGCTGAGGGTCGCCCCACTAATAGGAAGGCTGAATCAGCAGCTGTATGCTATAGGTGAGACGAGTCTGAATTAGATTTTATTTCTACATTTGCATTAACCTGTTCTGTTCCCATTCACAACCAGACATTATTTCTGTATTGTGCAAACACTCAGATTTACACCCACAATAGCTGAAACTTCGAAATCAGAAGTAAATAAAAGAAGGAATTTGCTTTTAAACACTGAGCCATTTTAGTGGTTGGACCACAGTGTTGATCTTGAACTCTTTAGAAAATTGTAGATTCGATCATAAAACTGTTTTCTGGTTGTGCTTTTGTGGTTCTGGATCTGCCCATGGCTCTGATTCAGGCAGGCTTTGTCCAATTTAGAGCTAGAAACTGCCCACTGGTGAAGCAGTTTTTACCCTTTTTGGGGTCCACAGACTGAGATCCCATTCATTCCCATTGCTTTAGTTTATCAAGCTGCCTCCTAGCTTCCAAGCCACAATCGAGGCTGGCAGCAGCAAGTCTTGCTTTAAAAATAAAAAATATATGCATATAAATATATATATTTAATTTTAGCTGCAGTGTAATTGTGTGTGTGTGTGTGTGTGTACAAAGCTGGAATTTCTGAGGCAGTAAAAATTGATAAGGGGAGATTTTACTAAATTAATAGTAAAATCATTGTATACAACTGTAATTGTATTTGCAGAAATGTTGTTACTTATCATCCATACACCGGTTGAGGAGACACAGTTATTTGGTATGTACTGAATGCTGAGTCTTTAGTTTCAGTGATCCATCACCATTGTCTTTTGAACATTACTGAAATCAAATACCCAGATGTCACCTTGGCCTCTGACCAAATTACACCCCACCTCTGTGCCAGGACACAAGTGTGTTACAGCACGATGAAGAAAGAACGAAAACACACTCAGCGTTGTATCACAGGCCAGTGTGGATTACACTTAACAGTTTTATTTGGAATATTAAGACAATGAAGCATAAGCCAAGCACCAAGAGTGACAGCTACAGGTGTCGCATTGTACGGCTCTTAAAAATGAACAGGTTATACTGGAAAACAAGTTGTCTTTTCTTTTTGAACGGTGAAGCAGATACACAGAGCAGACAAGTGAGATGTGAACATGATTATGCCATTTACATGCTCCAAATCCTACCAGACAGCAGAAGAAGAAGAAAAAAAAAAAGAAAAAGAAAAGAAAAGCAGAAGAAGAAGTAGAAGAGGAGAACGGGAACGGCGATATTCGTCTGACGTCAGCTCGGTCAGCCTGTGGCAGAGTGGCTGTGGCCCAGGATTTAAAGGGCTTTTGTGACTGGTCAAAACGAATAAGGCAGTCTGGGAACACGGTGGTGCTGCAGAGTGACAACCATTAGTTCCCATCATTGTCAAGTCCTGTTGCCTCGACACCCACATCCAACACAGCAACCAATGTGCACATACAGCATTAAAGTGACAAAAGATTGCAACCATTGTTACACTACACTCCATTGCATATCAGGGAGAAGTAATGAAAAATAATATTTCTTTCATACATCTTTTTTTTCTGTTTGCATATAGCACTTAACCCAGCTTCCTAAAATATATATGGGAACATGAAAAAAAAAGTTAAAATATGTTTTTTTTTTTTTTAGTTTTTGTTTGTCCTCTTAGAGCTCAAACCACGAGTCGTACCGAGATAGGGGCAAAGGATGGGGGGAGGAGTCCTGCATCCGGGGCTCTTGCTTTAACGGGACAGCTAGCGACACGACTAGCTCGTCTCTTATCTGTGACCAGACCCTGTGGTTTTGTGCCACAAATGAGGCTCTCTTAGTGCAGCTAAATGATGTCATCCTAATGACAACGTAAGGTCAAAATTGTTGAAATCACCATTTTCTTTTTTTTTTTAGTAACATAGAATACACATCCCAGCTTTGTTTTCCCTTTTGGGTGGGGCAGGGGGGGCTTACACAGAAAGGTGGTGCTGGCTAAATGTGGTCCATGGTTACACAACATCCCTAGCTTAGGGTGGGGCAGTGGGAAGGTGTGGGTGTGTGTCAATACCTGTGCTAATGCAGGTGTAGAAGATAACCAGTGTGTATGTGCAAATGTGTGTCCCAGACAATAAATGCACCACAGAACAATAAGATGTCTTTTCATCAGGCTCCTATTACACAACTCCATCACTCATCATACATACATGTCTTTATTTCCTTCTTCTCCTAAATCTATGGGTATTTATGGCAAACATGTGCTACAGTTAATGTCAGATATTTCCCATGGGGAAAACTGGGTTGAGAGGGTCCTGGGACTCTCCTTGCAATGGGCCTGCCTGAGAATTAAGAGGGGAGGTGGAGCAAGGGCAGAGAGGCACTGTTCATAGGAGTCAGTGTCATCACCCCTCACAGTTGACTCTGCGTCCCCTCCACTAGAACCCTCTGTGTGGGCTGTCAAATATGCCCCCACATGTCACTCGCACACCGAGTGTGCAGCCTGATGGAGAGCACAACTCCATCAACACAGCTTACTGTGCCTGAACAGAAATGAAATGTTTCAAGACCACCAGCTCTTTTTTTCTTTTCTTCTCGACACTCACACAAGTCTCACCATGAGACCTAATACACATACAGTGCTGTCTAAGTATTTGGATAGTTTCATATGCTATGACTCTGTAGTGCAGAATATTATTAATAGGCAAACAGGGCTACCTCACAGCTTTTAGTATGTTTGAGAGTGTTCTAATCCACATTGGGTGTACAGAGTGGGAACAGTGGCTTTTTATAAGCGAAGGCAAAGTGAATAATAATCTTTAACCCACCAACAGGATGACAAAGGAGAGCCAAAAGAGAATACAGTCATCTGATCCCAGTCCAACTCAGGATGTTTTACTTGCTTGCTCTGGAAGCTTTTTGCCTTCCTACTGGTTGTCAGCAACAATGAGTATGACTGCAGTTATGGGCAAAGCAGAATCGTACTGCAAACAAGGGGACTACTCATGCACGTGTGCCAGTGCAGCAGCTGCTATTTGCAAATGATTTTCAACTAAATACTAACTATGACAACTAAAGTGTGGTAATTTATGTCATCACTGGGGCAACTACAAACACATACAAGTACAATTCCTACTATGTTCACCCAATGTGGATACCAATAGGTTATAGCTTAATTAGTTTTGTTTTCACTGTTGTTTCAAATCCAACATGCTGGAGACAAGAGCCAACACAACGAAACATACGTCCATGTCCTAACACCTGCAGACTGCACAAATACACATTTATAGTGCTATTTATTTCAACAAATGCCTGGCCCTCTCTCTGAGCATGCCACAGCCACAACAAGAAGCAAAGGCTCTCAGTCTCTCAGCCAGCTCCACCTCTCCTCCTCCTGCTCGTTAATGTGGAACAGCCTAACATCCCCCTAACAGGCTGGCATCAAAGGTAGAACAAGCATGTCAGAAGTATACTGTACGCCATCAGCAAAGTGATGTTGGGGACGTGGCTGGATGGAGAAAAGCCTCCCTCAAACACACAGTAGAGGTAAGGCAACACAAAGAGGTCTTTATGGTAAATATTTGTCCCAACGTGGTAAAATTAGCCCATGATTAGTTGCGGCATATGGGTTTGGAGCACAGTAAGGAGTTGTATATTATTGCTAGGAAGCATTATGATGGACAGGTAACTGTGAGTAAGACAGTATGGTGTGCGTGTGTGTGCAAGTTTTCAGATAGATCTATAGAGGCTTCTATTTGACAGCATTAATGCTAAAAATCCTGAAACATAAACGTCCACATGCAAGCAACGCAATGGTGGGGCACAAGCCGGTGGACATTTGTGTCGCGGTGCTGACCTCAGTTTTACAACCGTTTGAAACCTTCAGTGGTCAGAGTTGAGTTTCAGAATGTAAATGAGAGCTTGATATGGCATAAATATAACAGAAAAAAGAGCAGCATGAGTCTTACACACTTTGTGGTATTTCATAGTTTAGCTTAATTGTAAGATGACCAACGAAGTTCAGTAGGTACTACACACAGCTGTGTACAAGAGCTTTTATCAGAGACACATATTCATGGGCAAGAGAATGCATGGATGTTTGTTCATGAGTTCATCCCTACTGATGAGAACTAAGATCCAAACTAGATTGAGAACTTTACACGTCAGTCTTTCCAGTCATCATGATCTCATATATGTTTTCTCAAAAGCTTAACTCATTTAAATCTTTAAATGATTTACTAATAATTAGTTTGCTGATGGCAGCAGTGTTTAAAAACAAAAGCTGGATTATACTCTTTAAAATGGTCATAATGTAGAGTTAACCTTTGTGGCTTTTCATCGGCATTCGTTTGTAAAATTGCGAGCTTGCAGTGACGGCTGGTCTTGCACTGAAGTATGCTACAACAGGGCTGGTATTGGACCGACTAACAACTTAATTCTACCACCATGATGTGGCAAGAGACTGATGCATGCATCAGTGAGTGAGAACAGATGTAGCACATTCTCAGCTCATCATTTCAATACCGTGTCATAGCCCCACTACCTTTAACGTGCACCATAAGTGGGTGAGCTTAAAGCACAGGGCCTATGCACCTTTTCATTGTTATTTTCTTCTGTCTCATTTGATGGCATCTAAGTGTACTGTGTTGAAATGCCTCTGCGGGGTTTTAACTGAAAATCATTCAGATTACTGAAACTCTCAGAAAGTTCTCAAGAGTTAAGTTCTGCACTCAGTATTCTAAGAGTGAATGACACAGAGCTCGACATATATCAACATGGTTTTATAAAAAGAGAACTAAATTAAGGAGGAAAGTGGTACAGCAAACTAATCATGGGAGGTTGGAATCTCGAATTTTCATTCACCATTTCCGACAAACACAGCCTTCACTTCCTCAGGCTCATCAGCATTCCTTACTGTAACCAAACTTGGAGGATTTCTGTATCCCAGATGCCACCAAAGATGTTAACAGAAGGAAGCAGGTGTAAATATAAACACTATAAAGCAATTACACAATTCTGTGAAGAAACCATACTGCTCAACTGCAGACTGGTGTCAGTGTGGAAGGAATGAAACGGGTGCACAGCAGTGTGCACGGAGCTGAAGTGCCTGTGGCCGCTGACAGAAGCTGACAGTCTGCTTTGACAACTGTAACAATGGCAAGACGTGGCAGACGACTTTCTTACAATCTGTTTCTCCCGATTCCAAAGCACTGCTGCACAGAGGCAATAAAGTTGATAAGTTTAGCTTGCTCACTAACTAGGACACAGTAGATTGAGTATTATTCATCACTCATCATTACTGCTTAAGGAGGAACATGTTTTTTTTCAAAGGACTAATCTATAGTCCTTAGATAGCACTTCAATTTTCTGATGTGCTGTACTAAACTCTATGAATCTGGCCCTATCTCTGGCTTAGGTGATGCTCATGTGTGCAAAGAGATGTCACGCTTTATATAGCTTTGTCCATGGGACAAGCTCTGACTGCAGAATACCAATAGCACCTCCAGATGCCCTCTCAACCCACACACACCGAACACCTAAAACCCTCCTGAGAAGGTGTTCCACTAGGTGCTTTGAAAAGCTAAGGAAAAATAAAAATATATAGAGAAAGCACAAAGTGAATTGTACAATGTTGCCATGTGGGCCTAACTAGCAATTTGGGATGAACAGGGAGAGGCATGCAGGCAGGGTGATGTTGTGGGATCAGGCAGACATTTAGCACAGAGTAAGGGAGAAAAAACACAAAGCGCTGATATTTGTGCCTTTCCACCCTGTCAAAACAACCTGTTCAACACAAAAACGTGCTTGCTAGACAGCGTTATACTGAATATAATCATATGTATTTTCTGTGATGTAAGTAATAACCAAAACAAAGATTAGAATGAATCTTGTATAGCTTGTTACATTTAAATTCCCCCACCAGGAAGAAAGCCATCTCAATATAGCTTCTAAATGGCCCATGAGGAATTTCTGCAAGTTCTGTAATCCTGCTGCAGTGTGTCTACAGGCAATGGAAAAGCCTGCCCTATTTGACTTTGAGTGGAGGTTCCCTCTCCAGCCAGCGAACTCGTACTTTCTGTTTATAGTGATACTCCTTGAGAAAGTCCTGCAGGGCAGGAGGGAGCGGCAGAGAGCCTATACCATCATAAGTGGTCCAGCGGCAGATGGCGGCTCGAGCCAAGTGCTGCAGGGCAAAAGGGAAGGTTCGATGGAGAGGGGCTGTAAGCAGCGGTTCAAAAAACATACAGGCGCTGGGGTCCTTGTAGTGCTCCAGCAGTCCTGTGACTGTGGAAGAGTGAAAAACACAAGGGTCGTGAGCATCGAAGCTGAAGTTGTGGTTCCACTGCTCAATGCGGGCGTGCAGTGAGCGATTGTAACGGCGGAAGCTAACAGAGAAGAGGTAGTCCTCCTGGGCTGAGTCACGCAGCAGAAAGGTGCCCTCAGGCCGTCCATCCAGCAGTGCCTCAGCCTCATACCGGTCCATCACGCCCCAATAGCAGGGCAGAGCTGTGATCTGCAAAAGGTCCGGCACCAGGCAGTGGATGTAGTCTATCTGGGTGTGAACCTTCCAGGGTCCAGGTTGCTGCCGGCTGAGGTGACCATCCCCAGAAGCATGCCTCTGCTTGGGCCTTCTGGCCTGTAGACAGAGGGTTGTTGAATCCTCCTCAGAGTCACAGTCCTGGGCTGATGCTGCAGCCCCCAGCAGCTGCCCACAGGCCCCTGATGATCCTGCACCCACAGAGCTGCCAGTCCCTGAAAGCCGGCCATCCCCAGAGGCCTCTCCCATGCCGAGAGCCATCTTTGGTCCCAGTTTGTAGAGAGAGGAGCCCGGCACTGAAGCCTCCAGGGTGTGGATCTGTGCATTAGGTGGCGGGTCCACACCTTCCTCAATGCTAAGTCTGCGACGCTCACGAAGACGCTCTTCTTCATCCTCAGGAGAGGGGTGGGCTGGGTCGAAGGCATCCAGCAGGGCAGTGGAGGAATGCGGACTGACCGGTGCTGTGTGTTGCTTGATCAAGTGCCACTTGTTAGCGAGGTCTGAGCCTGGCGGGAACGGGCAGGTCTCCAGCATAAGCTCTGTCAGGTGAATCTTACGTTTGGAGGTGACAGGGTTCTTGGATGAGCGGGAGCGCCTGCGAGCAGGCAGGGGTAAACACAGTCCTACTGTATCACTTAGTCGCTGGCGCAGAGAACGAGTATTCAGACTCCGTCCTCCTGAAACAGAGTCGCTCATCTCCTGGATAGAGCTAACTCCATATCGCCTGTCCCTACGGTTCCCACTCCCCCGCAAGCGGCCAGAGCGCCTTTCAGCCTCCAAAGAGCTCTGAGTTTTGGTGGAACACGAGTGTTTTTTCTTGCCTCCCCATGGGGCGTGACGGGAATAGGAGTCTCTCCGGGCCAGATGAACACCACCCGATCCCCCCCGCACATCCTCAGTGTCCTTATCGATAGTGATCTCAACTATCTGCGGGATGTCAGACACACAGTTGTGATGTCGACGTCCTGGTGTTACCGTTGGCACTGGTAGGAGGCTCCGTGATGGGCTGGAGGCTCCTGATGTCTGTGCCTCACCTGAGGTGCCTCCTTGGCCAAGATCCACCACACAGTGGACGGCATCTGCCTCAACTCTGCTTTCACTGGGTCCTGAACTGCTGTTGTGAAAGAGCGTCTGGCATTTGCTCTTCAGGTTACTCCACATGTTGCCCACTTTCTTCATCAATAGGAGCCCCTGGGACCTGAAGGTAACAGGAGATAAAACAGATTAAGTCGCAGGTGGAGAAATCTTGCAAAAGCAACAATACCTACCATTTAACATGGAGTTAAAAGCTACATAAAGAATGTCCTACATTTTAATTCCCCAGACTACTGTGTATCTAGTAATTAGACATGGTGAGAGTATAACGGGGCCAAAGTGTCTGAGAGGTGGGTGAGCTTGAGTAGCTGGAACAGCAGAGTTAGGAGTTGCCAGGCAGACGTGCAGGGACACAAGGCCACAGCTATAAATGAACCCAGGATCTGCTCACAGCTGATCTGTTGGTATGTACTGTATTACAGAGCCAGTCTAGACCTGACAAAAACTTTCCCTGTAACAGCAGCAGACAAGGCACATGTACATGTACATACATATGCCGTTGATTTACCACTCTTACTAAAATTTGACAGGGATTTGGAAGTAGTAGCACCAAACTGTGTTTGAATTTTACAGCGAGCACAGTCACCACATGTGGGTGGCCTGCCAAAGACAAACCCTCGAAGGATTCCATAACGCTGCACTTCCCTTTTTCAGACACGCTTTCTGAACTTCATGGATTTATTACAGTACATATTTCATTTACACTAAGATTTTGTTCTTAAAGGCAAACCACTACATGTCTTACTTCAACAAGTTCTGTTTTTATTTTTTATATCTGGAAAAACTGAAGTTGACAGTGGTATAGAGTAGGAGCGGCACATGCTGATTCTTATAAGAATACTATATGTACTTTAATAAGAGGAGTTCTCACTGACAACAGAGAAATACAGTCACTCTATAGCTGGTCTACCACAAGTCTTCCCCTTTCCATGATAAGCTAACTCAACTTGCTTCTAGGGCTAACAGTAGACATCCAGCTCCTGGCATCATGTCAACCTGCATACAGACTTTGTCTCCTAATACTGATAAGGACATTATGGATTTGCACAGTCAGCTGTGACAGACAAACATTCTGTGATGCATAGGAAACCACATTAGTCTTTGGCATGTGACTGATGAAGCTATCACTAGCTATCACTCATGACACCTTCTGCCAAATCCTGGCTTTAGTTGTTCTGCATACTGACTTCCTCCATACTCACAAAAGATGACTGTGTTCCTCCACTTGACAATCAGTGGAGGTTTGTGACGCACAGGCCTACAAAAGCGCCTGCTATCAATTTGTTGCTATGAAAAAATAATAACATAACTAAACTACATCACCAAATATGACATGACTCATGCTAGAGTTTATTTCCTATTTTGTATTCCATAGGCCCGTACACAATACACTGGAGAACGTGTTGTGCATGGTTTAGTCCACGAGACACCATCTTCTCATTCTTTAGTTAGTGACAACTATACTCTAAGTACTCCAGCCTCTATCTGATTTACCACTGGCTTGAGATGGAACTCTAGTGATAACATTTGACATTTGACTTCTAACAAACACCCAAAGCAAAAGTCCTTTTTGCCATACTTTTTTTACCAAAATATTTAAGGTTTTAATTAAATTTTGAATCTGTAATGACATAGCTTGCTTTGAAATTATCATTTAATCTGCGTTTAAATGATTCCCATTTTGCAGAGTCTGAGGATGGGCAAAATGGGAATGGCTGCAATTACTTAATTAGAGACATGTTAGAGCAGCCTGCTACTTTTGATGCATTTGAAATGGATTTTCAAATTTTTTTCTAAGGTATAGTTGTTTATAATGAATGATCATTAATATCAAACATGTAAAATAATGAATGCTTGTATTCATATTTTAAATGAAAGTGAACAGTTTAAACAGAATAAAATAAAACCACAATTGCAAGGATGATGTTCTGTTGCAGATTCTTAGTAATGAAACCTACAAGAACCACTTAATCAGTTATTGACTATGTTTTTAGTCGTTCATTAAAAGCTAATAAAATGTAAAATGAGACCATTTTAATTTCAGCCAAGGGCTCTTGGCATATGCAAGTAAATAACTTAATTTAGAATGGAAATACCAAACTAAAAGGTAATTACTTGAATTACTGTAAACTTCTCAGTGCCCTGAAAATGACTAATCTTCAAATGTCTTTATTAAAAGAAAAATAAAAGGAGGGTATCTCAGCCTCCTGAATACATTTAACTCTATTTTCAATTTAATTACATTGTCAAATGTGAATCACTGTACACTGTGACTGCTGGACGTTAAAAAAACTTATTTGTCCATTGTTGCACTGCAGGGGACACTGAGCAAAATTAAATGCAGCGGTAACTGAACTGGTTAGTCAAAGCACTGCAGTTGCTGACTCCAGTTTTAGGTAAACCTATATCTACAAAGTTTCATCAAGGTAAGCAACATCTTTTAATGGCGTCATACTTGTCATATGGAAAACTGTGCCAGCACAGGCCCTTATTATAATTCCTCATGTTACAGCAACTATCCACAATGTGTGGAAATACAGCTGACCCAGGGACACGCAAAAATTGTGTACTGAGTTGATATTGGTGTACTCTAATTCTTATGTAGAGCTGCATTAATCAATTAGTCAATCACAAGCAAAAATGGAAATGTCTGGAGAGCTGCTCGTTGTCAACTGTGCAACTTTGCTGTGCTACTAGGTGTTACATGATATTAAACCGAATATTTTTTTTCATAGCTTGATTCTTCACAGATTAATTATAATATTAGCATTTTAACAGTTCTGACTGTGTCAAGGCAATGATCAAAGAAATATATGTAAAAGTGAACTTTAACAATGTGTCCAGCCAAGTTGATTTTAGACAGGATAACATGCAAACAACTGTCTCTCATTTTAACGGTACAGTCCTAATAGCCACAACATAAATTTGCTAGTATGTTAATTCAGTAATTGGACTGCCAGCATAAAAACACTGATGTACAAAACTGCTTGTTGACAACCTGCCATTTTTTCCTCTAACGTGAAGTGAAATTAAAGCTAATGTTTTATCAGTTATATCTTGAGAGGCTGGATTTTCCATACGGGTTGGTGTGCTTTATCTCTTAGCTTGTTAATAGCCTCAAAAACAATGACAAGTTCCAGAGACCAGGAAATGTGGCTTAAAGAGGACAGATTCTGCACAATTGTTATTTGTAGTATGATTAATATATATGCCCAGAAATTATAAAGTAACACTATCACTGTCACCGCAAGTCAGCCATAAAACCATTATTTACAGGCAATAATGATCCCTTAGCAGAAAAAACATGCTAGCTAATGCACTGCTGAATCAAGTACACACAAGTTAAAAAAAACATAAACGTGTTTGTTAGCCTGTTCACTGTGGTCATGTCAGTGAAGCCATTCACATTAACTGTTAACTGATAATAAATGGCAAGACTTCAGAAGTTGGACCTGACAAGCAGGTGAAAAAGGAAAAGTTGCACCATGTCGTTTTCTCTTGGAGCTTACAAAGTAGACAATGACAATACTAGACATGTCTGACCAAACAACAAAAATCACAGCATCACAACCTTTCAGATTTCTGCATTGAATTAACTAGGCTACTTGCTCTCCTATGCTCTCCAGCAGCCTAACACACCCTTTCTCCTGGGATCAAACTGATCTAAGAGAAGGCTGGAGAGAAGACAAGATTAAGGGAGAATGCCTTCTCTGCTCAGACCAGACCAGATTTAATGAGATATTTGCAGCATCGTACATTCTGAAAGATATGTGGGATGGCAGGAAGCCATAAAGGGTCTTTTAAAGCATTGATTATTCCTATGATTACATCTCAACACATATTAGAGATTTTAATAGAAATTATAAGCTTTTTCTTCCACAAAACTGAGGTAGAACTGTTTTGTTTTACTAAAAACATATTTTTTCAACACATACCATGTAGGCGGAGTGTGCATATATCATACAATATAGCAACATATCCCTGCAACTCAATATTGCATTTTTCCTTAGAGCATCAACATAGTGTTTATATAATAACTATCTTTGTTGAGCTTTGTTAGTAGTTTTTGCTCAGTAATGTTTTCAAAAAAACTCATAAATGTCAATGCCATAAAAATAAACCACGTCAAATTAATTGGAAAAACGTGCATTAACTTGTATATGAACACGAACAGATTATGGATAATGTGGATTACATTGAAGTTACTCCTATAATAGCAAAGCTATCATCGTTTGAATATCATCTTGTCCTATTGATTAACTAACAGTGGACAGTATGATTCCGTTATTCAGATAGTTTTATATATATTTTCTTTATAAGAAAATCAGAATATTAATCCCAGAAGGGTAATTCTGGTCTTAATAAAGTATCTATAGTTCCTTTATTTCTATCAATCGAAATAAAGGAACTATACTGTCCACTGAAAGGTAAGATTACAGTCTATGTTGTGCCACTACTGTCAACACAATACACATGCTAACCGAGTTATAACGTTGTTATAACTGATCTATAGAAATGCTTGGAAGGCCTTTAGATTGTTGGAGGCCCTACTTTTCCCTGGTCCCAGCCAAGTTAGCCGACTTGCTAACACGTTAACCATCCACAGCCAGACTCACTACACTGCTAAATGTCGGAATGACACAAAGCATGGAGGCGAAGATAACGTTATTTAAGTTCACATGGGCCGAGACGTTATGGGCGCTTCTGCCATATCTATAACATTTCTGTTTTATTTTACATGACTGAAGACACAGCCAACTGAGCTGTCAAAAATGCTAACGGTTAGCATCCCCTAGAATAGGGGGTTCTAACGTTTTAGCCTTGGCTAGCCTTCCAGCTAGCGGAGTTAGCTTGTTAGCTGGTGAAAAATCGACAGAAAATTCATATAAATAAGCAAAGTGGTGCTGCGTCGATGAAAGATGCTGAGTTCACAAACGTGACATGCTTTACAAGTACTTGTTTGTTTCCAGAATTGAAATCTTACCCTTGTGCTTCCCGAAAGCCCTATTCAACAGCTCTCTTTGTCTGCAAAAAATGGCTATTAAGAGAAGTCAGGCATGTATCCCCCTTGCGGACCACGGTATCAGATGAAAGCACTAAAAGTACCGGGATGCTGGATGGTAGCATCCCGAATATTTTTTAAAATAATTACTTAAATACTAATCAAAATGATTTAAAAGGTTCAATTATTCTTAAAGTGCCGCGACAGGCTGCTCTTCATCATGGTGGGGGTCTTCTTCTCTGCCGTGGTCGCTGCTGCTTCCAGCAGCCAATATGACGGCGGCTCTCAGCAGACGGAGGAGCCGGAGAGACGGACGCTGCGCGACGTGAGGGAACCGACTGACAGCGGCTCGGTCCAATGGACGAAAGGGAAAAGCCACCACTTCCGACGGAGCATGCGCATGGGGAATGCCCCGGAGCTGGCTTCTCGTGATGGGCGTCCCGAGTCGCCAATGAACGGGGAGAAGAAGACGAGGCTCTCCTCCAGCAGCTACTTGGAAACGTGGAGAGGTGAAGTGATGCTGGTTGGTGTCCCGGCCAGGACGGAGCACTGACTCACTGATGTCATGCAGGTAAAGAAGGCCAGCAAAGGTTCAAACCGTGATGTGATTGAAATCACAGAGCAACCAGGAGTTCACAGTTCTTTTATTGTCTAAGGAGTTATAAATAGAGAATTGTGCTGGATTACCAGCTGGGCAAGGCAGGTAACTGCCAGGAGCTTCAAACTAAATGATTTGTACAAATTAAATGTAAAATCTTACAGCACAATATTAACTAACACAGACCTTAAGACCTTTAGATGGGTCTTGCTTAACTGTCCGATCTTGACTCCCTATGTTGTGTTGAACCCTAGTGTTAAAATCTCCACCTCTTCTTGTTGAAGTGCTACTTCTAAATTCAACTTAACACACAAATTACTGCACAGGAAAGTGTGCGTCAGGGACTAGCCTATTCCAGCATAGAACAAACTGTACTCATTGCACAGACAGTGGGAGGAACAGAGGGTTAGCCCAGCAGCTCATTTGTGCACTGGGACCCTTAGCAGGGTCTAACCACACCTGCAAGCTTTCCTACACATGTCAATTGGACATTAGAGCGCAAGGTAAAGGGAGCAAGACATATTTATATATAAGACTATATTTGTGAACATGTCAGGGTGAAAAACAAACATTAATACAGTGAGCCACCCTCTCAAGTGCTGTACAATTAGATGTGGCAGCATATAGGCCTGACCAGTTATACACCAGAACTTTCACCAAAGTAAATCTTTTTCTAGAACAATTAAAATGTCTCAAAGGAGAATTCATAGTCGCTTGCACCCACACATGAGATCATCTCCTGGAGTCAGATCATTCATGAGCACATGACACAGGGCGTAATGGGAAGTGGAAGTGGTGTGAGTAATGTAGTAGTTAGCCGGAGCTGAGGTTGAGTTCAGGGGAAATCACCAGCAGCCCGAACACATTAGCTTTTACATCTCCAAGATGCTGATCTAATTTGTGCTTATGAAAGGAAATGACAGAGAATTGCATTAGCACTGATTCTTCTGCCAGGAGTGATTCACATTATTTTAGTCAACGGAGACCTTTTCTACCCGATCTATGCTGTGTCATCTGCAAGAAATCCACAACAAGAATACGACAACGCACCACTGTGTCCAACGAGTGGGAATCATTTGGATCCGCAAAAGAAATGTCTAACAATGCCATAATCCCAAACTAGTTTCCATTATTATACAGTTATTGTACCATTATTAATACATTTAGACTGCTTGCAAGTTATTGAGGGAGCAAAAGGTGGAGTTTCTCTGGGTAATTTGGAAAGTTTCAGGAGAGGTGTCAGTTACAGAGAAGAAAGTAGTTAAAGTGCATAGTAAACTTTAATTTATGGCAGCGAGCTACAAGTCAGATGTCTAAATAAACTAATACAAATCATATGTGTTGACAGACAGTGCTTGGGCATGGGCAGCCACTCAGGACAGAAATAGCTCTGGATGCAGATCAGACATGATATTGAATAGATGGAGAGATGAAAAAGCTTGGTAGGCCCTTTAGTGGTGCATATATTTTTCCAGGTAGAATGACTTAAGGGAAGTACACAGGGATTATTCAGTGTGGTGTGCAGATCACATTACTGTAGAGCATAATTCATATTCACATCATTATTTACCTTAGTTGTACATCTAATGTTTACTTAAGCAGGAATTCATTAAGGTGTTGGAACATCCAGGCTTTGTTTGTTTGTTTCAGCGTCTCTCATCATAGTTTATGAAACTCAACATATAAAATCATTCACACACTTGGCTTCTCCAAAATGATACACTCAATTCAGGACAGAACAGTTGCACAAATTCATGTGAAGTGATGTTGTTACCATTTTATAGTCAGAGAACATATAGAGAGGACATTGTGTTCACAGGTGTAACAACAAAGGGAAATTAACAAAATGAATTATGTTTTCAGTGCACTGTTTGAATCATAATGTAGTTGGAGGAGTTGTTCGTGTGGTAACAAAAGCAGGGTTGCCATCTTGTGGATGGAAACAAAACACTTACATCAAACTTAAGTGTACTGACCTCTGGTAAGTGTCTCAACGCCTCCAAATCTGCTGGCTGAGAAGTCATATAGATTTCCATTCTCTTACCTTCAGAGTTGCATTTGCTGAGCTTTCATAAGTGTGCATTTAAAGATGAACGCAGGTTGTGGAGATAATATATATAACTGTGTGGATGAGACTAGTGACATAACTCATTGGTATTTTATTTTTTACTGGCATGGAAATAATTACAGTACAACAAAAGGCAGGTTTAATTCAAATCTAGCTTTGTAGCTGGGGACTCGTGCTACATACATGAAGATATTTTAGTTGTGTTGACAACATTGTGTTACATTAGATCATAGGTATTACAACTTTTTACAATGTTGAGAAAGTTGTTCACAGATGTGACATCACATTCAAATAGCCTATGTAATGCTTGTAGAAACTAATGGTTAAGACTCCACAGGGGTAATTAATGTTTAGAGGGGCATCTTTGATTAATTTAGAACATGTATGTGTCTTTTAAGGACCGCTGATGGATACTGATCAGTTGGTAGGGCTATTGTGCATGTACAACAATTTCCCCATGGTGATCAATAAAGTAAGTCATAAAGTTTAATAGAATTTATGGTGTTTTACACTAGATTTACCATTAGAGGTAAACTATTATTTGCTGCGGTAAGAATAAATTATAAATTACAATTTCTACAGTTTGGTTGTTAAGGGCATCTTTACTGTTCTTATTGTTTTCATTGTCATCATAGTGCATGCTTTGTTTCACTGTGTCAGACTAACAAAGCACACGCCCTAAACAAGGAGGACTGATCTGAAAAGATTGAGAGGTATGTGATGACGATAGATAAACACACACACACACACACACACGCACCAAAAACAAAACAGAACAAAAACCCATCTAATCTTTTTTTTTACCTTTCCAGCATGGTTGATGTCTCCAGTAGGGAGCCGTAAGGTAAAATATGTTTCCTGCCTTTTATTGTTTTAATATTTACTGTTTTAGATTCGTTTTATTCTTCCTCCACATTTCAGAGCATCTAACTTAATAGATAGTGACAGGAATCATTAAAGGCATTGGAGCCTGCTGTAGTGAAACTGATGCCTGAACCCGTGTATGTCACAATTAACAACTCCAATATATTATATGTGAGAAAGTTTCACTATATCTTAGCTATTCAGACTGTATGGTACAGACTTTATGGCAGATTCAAGAATATTCGGCTGGTTAGTGTTGTGGTAACATCACTGGGGTTCAAATCCCAGCCATGGCCTACCTCCAGTAGGGGTCCTTAGGCAAGACCTCCTCACGCTCACCCTGCCTACCCTTGTATCGACATATGTAAGTTGCTTTGGATAAAAGCATCTGCTAAATGACTAAATGTAAGATATGTAAATGTAAGAATATAGTGCACTGAAAAGGAGCTTCTGAATGCCTACCCTGAATCCCAGAACTTGCCCCGGGATCCTGTGGCTACACAGCCCCACATGCTGGAACTGTATGTTCCAGCATGACGCTAATGGATCCAGCATTAAAGTTTCCTGTCTAGCACAACATTAGAACCATCAGATGAAGGCTGTGGTCATGTCAAAGAGACTTCTGCTATCCTGCATATAAAAAAAGGAACCAGTAAGTGGCGCTAGTGATCAAGAGATGAACAGCACTCAGTACTACTACTACTACTACTACTACTACTACTACTACTACTACTACTACTACTACTACTACTACTGAGTAGTGGCATAAAGAGTAAATTGAACAAATGTCACCAACTAAAAAGTTGAAAATCAAAAAGGAAACGTGAGCACAGAATATCAAAGCATACAAAAATGAAAGTCAGTAATGTCTGTGCATTGTTGCAAACGTGCCCCAGAGTTTCATTCCATTAACCTGCTTATCAAGTCAACCCAGCATGTCTGACCCATTATAAATATGAATGCCCTCGAGTTCCAGAAATAAACACTGCAAACTTTAATTTCACAAATGCATTCCACAGCACATCTGACCCTCTCCAAGTTAAACCCTCCAGGCTGGTTTATTAACACAGAAAACACATTTATTGAGAAGAGAGAAGCATCAATGGGGAGGTGTGGCTGCGGCACTTAGGTCCCGAATCCTGAGGGTGGACCTTCACACAACGTTAGCAAGCAAAACTGTCCAAGAGAGAAGGCTGCTCACCCTGCAATCCACTGTGCTGCTAAGAAAGACAATGCCAGCTGGGATAGAGAGGAGGAGCACCATGTACATTAAAGCTTTAATAAATCATAATATCAGGCTCTGAACACAAAGTTATTTAGCAAGAGTTGGCACCTTTGATTAATATCTAAAACAGGTTAGAAAATGATATTAACAAATGCCATTAACAAATACAGAAAAATAATAAGAACCGATAGTTTAGATGTTTGGCATACAGGAAAAGTCTCCACCTCAGGTTATTATCTACAGTATGTCAGATATGGGTTTGAAATCTTTGTTGCATTTTGAAGGCTCATGGATATTTGAACTGTTCTCTAAATCCTTGTAAACCTAAACATATGATCTGCCTTCCACCTTAAATATTCACAATATGACTTTGTTGCACCGATAAATGAATTCTTAGAGAGTAGTCTGTGTCTATAATATTGCCAAAAAGTCCGGTTTAGTAGGTGGGTGGTGGGCACATTGACTACTGGAACTACTATACTGTATAAAAATCACTTACTGCTGTGATTTGAGGACCTCATAGCAAATGTCATTCATTATTTCTATTCAAATTGAAAAGATTGTCTTGTTCAGATTGCGTTGCAGCAACTATTTGTCAATTTATTCCAGTGTCTTCAGTAAGTCTTTCTTAGTTTTTAGTAGCAGTTTCAAATTAGCGGCTTTCTGAAGTATTTTGCACCATTAAAAAAAATGATAGTTTAGCTTATTAGGTAATAGATAATAAAAGGCCAGCCAGTTATTGGCCTTTTCTTGTGCCGTACTGTGTTGTTTTGTCCAGTTAGGTGTTCCCAGTTTATGACATTGTTAAACACAAATAGAATGAAGTGTCAGGTCAGATATGTCCACCTGATATGTCCACTGTTACTTTTTACATTCTACTATCCTCCACTGTTTAACGTTACCTTTGTCAGTTGGTTTACTTAGCTAATGCTATGCAAAAGCTACACCTGGCAATTCCTGGGTGTAAATATTTGGTGGCAGCTTTTTAAGAACTATTTTCCAGAGTAAACTTACTGATGTGGAAATCTCAATTTAGCGAAAACGTGCATTTGAACTAATCAGTAGCTGGTGCAACTTGCAGCAGTTCCCTTTGAAAACAGTTTAGAGAAGTGCATTTTCTGTATTCTGTAATATTTATTTGAAAAGTGGACATTTAGGATGTAAGGTTTTCATCCAGTGCCTTGTAGCAGGACTTTAATAGGATGAACTATGATTGTGCATGGAAAGTGTGCTATGCTCCTGCCGGACAGACCAATGTGCATTGTATGTGCTTCAGTCAGTCTGTTCTGGGAGAGGGACAATGTCTAAAAGCAGAGGAATGTGCTTTGTTGCGGCTGTAAATGAAGTGGAGTAGACTGTGCTTCATGTTGTGCAGCAGATTTGGATTCACCTCAGCTACCTGCTTTTGATGTGAGGGTTTGCATGTTCTTGGGAAACTGGATATGAATTATTTTCATTTTTAAAATGACATGCCTCCTCTTCTCCTACCTTCTAAACTTCCTTAAATGAGATCCAAAACATATTATTGCATGATTAAAAAAAAAGTTCAAACAAAAATGTACGCTATCATTTGACTATATATTTTCACAGATTGGATGATCTCTGATACAGACTCTGCGTAATATATCTTTTTAAAATGGATAATAAACCTCTTCAGTCCCTGACAAAGACCAACCCCTAGTTTTAACTTACAGTATATTTTGGCATGCCATACTTTAAAATAATTACTTTTTCATAAAGCAGAAAAACAAGCTCCAACTTCAAAATAATACAGTTCTAGGTCCAAAAATCTTTCATCTGATCACCATTTCACCATTGTTGTGTGTTATCCCTCACACAAGGTAAAGCATCTTGTGTGTTTACATTTGCAGGCCCTCAAATGATAAATTAGTGGAGACAGACTGTGTGGGCCGACTTTTTGTAGCACAAGTTTTATAATAAAAGAAAAATAAGGGCCCAGAAATATAACCTGGGCACTGTCACAGTGTCACTTAAGTCAGCCTCTCATTATTTATCAGCTGCAGGCCTTCTCTTCTGATTTGGGTATCTGATCTTATACTGATAAATTCGCAAATCAATTATTTGCTTTCAAAACCACAGAAATAACATGAACTCCTTAAATGTCTCTTGAAACTGACATTTTGTGTGGTTCTTTATGACAGCATACCCTTTAGTACAGGAAGAATGATTAAAAATGGCTATAAAAGAACATACTCTTGAGGCAAAAAGTCTTTAAGAAGAAGAGACCGACTTGGGTTTTGTGCTCCTTTGGTAGTAATCTGCATCCTCAACCCCAGCGTTGGACAGCAGGAGAGAAAGTTACAGCTTTTCAAGAGCACTGCAGCTTAAGAGTAGCTCTTGTTTTGTCCATTTCAGTCCTCTCTTTTGTTTAACTCTGCTGCCTGTGCATTTTCCTTTTATCTGTCTTCAGTTCAGGTTTGGTTTATGGTTGGCTGCTGAATGACCTCTGGGTTTTCAGTATCACGTGATCAGACAGCAGTTGATGCAGCGGGGTCCCAGTCTTCTCTTCAAAGCTCCCTTCTTTCTCTTGGGAGTGAGGATGGCAATGATGGCCTCGTCGAACACTGTCTTCAGGCCCTTCTGGGTCAATGCTGAACATTCCACATAGCAACACGCACCAATCTGATGAGATACAAAGGCCAGGACATAAGTAAACCATCCAATACAGTGGGCAACTGTCAGTTATTTAAAGTTATTAAAGCCAATGTTGAATTAGTAAGATGATAACATTAACGTTTATAGGTCTGTATGGTAAATATGAACATGCAGCTGGCTAGCTCAGCTTAGAAATAAGATTGGGCTCAGTTGGAATAACAAAATGTGCCTAACAGCACTGATTAATATGGTATCTCTTCAATTATCCACACAATATATTATTATATCAATAAAAACAAAAAAACTATTTGCTGTTGTTAGGCAACCATTGCAGACTCCAGGAAGTTACTGGTTAATGTGGCAACATAACCAAATGTGAGCACTAACCAGCGAACTACCATTTTACTTGACTTCTTACCACAAGTTGTACAAATAAGATACAGTTACATGTTAATTAGTGAGCTGTAGACGTTTCTATCAGCACAACTTACTAGAGTTCTTCATCAGCCATTCACCTATAATGCCACTGAATGTTATTTCCTTCTCTCTACAGTTTAGGATGCCATATCTTTAAAGGCCAAGGTGACTTTGCATTGTTTATAGTAACAATATAGTAGTATAAGAGGACATTATGGATTGTGGATGACTGACATGCAACACCCTTCACCACTACAGAGGAACTGTAACACAGCTCAATAGCGGCACTGCCTGCTAGGAAGAGAGCATCTTTAAAACCAGATGCTATGTCGACCGATGTTATGGTGTACCTTTAGCTGCTAATGATGAATCAACAGAGATAGTGTGGGGATCACTTTTACGCAACAGTCTCATCTGCAGTAAAACAAACTACTGTTTTGTAAGTTGCTGTTATCGTGTCTATATCTACAGATAATAGGAAATGGCCCTAGGTAAACCTCCAGCTTGCTGCAGATGTGTGCTTTGTTTTGTTATTGTGACTGAATTTATAACTCAGCAAGTCTGTAAGTCTGTAAACTTTGACCTTTTGTATGTATATAATATAATATAGTTTTGATTATATTGACCACCAACATAGCAGGATGACCTCATCATTAACATTTTTATATAACAGGAAAATTCACAGCTGTCCTCCAACCTAAATACCTTTATAGTGTTATGTCTTTTGCCTTTTTCTTTATATGCACTCAAGCTATGAGCTATGATAACTTCTGGGTTTATACAAAGGTATAATAGTGCTCTAATTGAAGTAAATAGCTCTAATTGTACTGCTTCTCATATAGCTAAAATAAACTTATGTTGCCTCTTGAGGTCTTTGTAAACTTAATGACCCACTGAAATATGAATCCCATTTAAATCATATCCTGCGATGCCAAAACATCCTGGATATATCCATGTTTAAATGTCATTTTTTTGAAGGGCTGAAACTTATTCTCTGCTTGCCTGACACGAGTGATTAATCACAGACCACATTTGGTATCAATGTCCTACAGTCTGAGACTGTGCTGGACATCCATGTGCCCTCAGAATGTATTCCTGGATTGATTTCCAGGCAAAGAATGTACAGAAGTCTGATTCCAAACATTTCACAGAAGAAATTACATTCTTACCGAGACATTCCTGGGTCAAATCTAGACACAGGAATGAATCTGAGTGGATCCGACATCTTATCTCAACATCACTGAAAGTGAAAATAGAAGCTTTCTCGGCCACCTCCATATTACTTCATTTACTTAGTCAAATAAACATACAAACCTCCTTTGCCAGCTTCTGTCCTTGCTCTGTAGCTATAGGCTTCTCCTTCATGTCATTCAGTTTGGCAATGGTCTTGGGGTCATCACGAAGATCAATCTGAAAGATATGAGGGACACTTCCTCTGAGCTAAGTTAACATTGCTATTACTGTTTTAAATAAGTAGAAATTCAATTATTCAAATATTATTATTGACTTGTCTGATTTCGCTGCATAATCTTAATGTAAAATCAGGTGTTACTGTTTCTGTTAAACACACAGTAGCAACTTGTTGAGTCAAAGAGCTGGACTGTACAACTGACAGTGCGTTTTCTCATTTTGAAACAAAGTCATGTTGGCCAACACTTCCTGCTCTAGTGCAAAGCGATTTCATAGCCAACCACAAGGTTCCTCACTCTTCTGTTACTCACTGCAATGCTCAGAAACACACAACCCATTCCTGTCTCAGTAACAACCGATTACATTAAATGCATCCACTTGCGCATTCTTACAGAGAGCAACCTTCATTAACCCTCTTCTTGATCGGTGTGATTTGTGGCAGCATGGCTCGCTGGCTTACAAGTTCACATGTGTCAGCATCCAGCCAAATGGCGGCAAGTGAGTTATGATGGAAACTGATAAAAGAGCTGTGAACATCAGCTGACACGAGATAAATCAGACACCCACTCCATCCTCCTCATCACCGCTGGGCCCAGGCTGCACCGGCATTTGGTTGCCAGGGAACATAGATGGAAAATCTCCCACAAGTCAGCTTTCGTTTTTTAAGGGAGGACATATGGTATTGGCAGTGGATTTTTTGGCTCAAAAATATATAAGCTAATGCTTGTACTTAGTGGATGATTTCATCACAACTTTGAGTTTGGCGCATCGATTGAGAATCACAAGAGGTCAGGCCAGCTTTAGGATCTTTGCATTACAAGTTAAATACTGATTAAAAAAAAATAAATCTTGTTTAATTTTCATCTATAAAGGTCGCGAGGAGCCCAGCAAAAAACCTCAGAGCATTTAAATCAATTTTGGCCAGATCAGTCTAAGCTTCTATGCCAGGTTTGCAAATTTACTGATTTATTAAAATAACTCTTCCTTGCCATGGCCTCAAGGCTAAATCATTTTTTACACATACAAGTAAAGTAAGTGAAGAATTTGCAGTTAGTTACAAATTTGCAAATAGTTCTTGTCACTATAATTAAAGTTACAATGGAAAATATTTGTGTTTAGAGCATGTGACACTGTGGAAATTACTTATTGTATATATATGTATATCTGTGCACTGAGGGAAGTCATACAATGATAGAGTAGTAATTAAAATCTTTTAAGCCAGTCTAACAAAGCAGTTTTATCAGTGCATATTAACTGTATAAATTATATTACTAATCCAAACTTTCTTATGTTTCTTATGTATATGAATTGAGAAATTTAACAAATGCCAGTGAACGCCTTGTCGCCGATTCACAACCAACACATTATTTTGTGCTCCGTTCACACTCTTCACACTACAGCTGAAAGCGAAAGAATGTGCTGACTCTCTCAAGTCAACAGTGTGTTTGCTTTTGTAAAATGTGTGGAATGTGAATGTTCATTTCAACGTATTGCAAATGACAAAACGCAATGCTCAATACTATTCTAGTATGAAAATGAATTAACACAGAAACAGCAATTTGAAGCTGAGCGTGACAATATTTAGTGTGAACCGTGGTGTAGGGACTAACCTGGGTGCCGATGAGCAGGTAAGGGACACTGGGTGCATACTCCTGCAACTCAGGCACCCATTCCTCACGCACATTCTGGAAACTGGCGGGGTTCACCACCGAGAAGCAGATGAGGAAGACATCGGTCATGGGGTAGGACAATGGCCTGAGACGGTCGTAGTCCTCCTGGAAGAGTACAGATTAATACTGACTTTAAGGGTCGCTGGAGGACAAGCGGTCAGGATGGAGAGACATCAAAGAACCAGTGATTATATGACTATACAAAAATTATTAAAGCATATTTTAAAATGAGCCTCAAATGGAGACAGACTATAACTTCTATGCTCATCTAGCTCTTTGGGCGTTTCAAACGGATGATGTGGACTAGTCTAACAGGCATGTTAGGCATAAAAAATGGAGAGAAAAGACAGCCTTTACACGAGAGATGCTTTCTCTTTTGCTCTCCCATCCCGACAGAGACTGTCAGAGATTAGTTAACACTTGCAGTCCTTTAATGCGAGCTGAGCACAAGGCATCGCCACAGGACGCCGACAACCAGACACACCGCCATCTCCAATATTTGTGTGGCTAATTCACAAACGCAAGACTGCCCTTTGTGCGCCAGATCAAGCACCCCCTTGTCCTCACCAAAGATAAACCCTTTTGACAGAGTGTCTGATTTGCACACATATGAATATGCATGACTCATCTCACTACTTCTTTTCATGGCGCATGGTTTTCTGCTGCTAGCCTGAAGACACAGGGAATCAATAGATCTCCAGTAATTAGATGTGACTCAACCAGACCAACTCGGACCATGTGAATCAATCTCACTCTGTTGTCTTGGAAATTTACAGTCCACGTCCCTGAAATCAAAGCAAATTGGATACAACATCCCACTGTGGCAGAGATAGTTGCAATGGGACGGCATGACAGTCTTTCATTCTGCTGCCTTCAGCGAGCCCCATTCTCTGCCAAACACACACGGCACAGTCCAATACGATCACACTGGAGACTTGTCCTTGTCACGCAAATGGATTATAGGAAATAGTTATGCAAATGACAGAAGATTCTCCAAATAGCAGTAGATCAGCCGGGCGAGATGTCATCTTTTGTTGTCTCTGGAATGAATTTAAGATATACCGACTTTATATGAGATCAGAGTAGATGATGAAAGCACCACACAAATCTTCGCGCCTGTGCTCGTACAGTAGATGACTCAACTATGCCTCAGTGGAGACGGTCAAGTGGATATAATTCAAAAATGTATGAGTACAGTATTTCACAGGCTTTCAGACCTGGCTCATGTGGGAATTTCAAATCGAGGCTGTTGCTTATTTCTCATAGTGCCAGGGGGGCCGGGGGGTGGGGGATTGTCTAACGTGACGATTGAGTGTTTTGACAACACAGTCAGTTAAAGAACTTTTCCTGTGACTGACAGTTTACTTGACACTATCTGAGCTTCCGGATGTGATAAATCAATTATGAATGCGAACCATCTGCTGCGTCAAACACGCCGAGATAAACAGCGAGGATGATCTGCAATCATTATGTTTCACACATCTCGTGTTTAGTTTTACAGTTTGAGGCTGAAGAATTAAAAATGAACACAACAATTCAATCATAAACTTATTTGATCTCTTTAAAGGGAATTTTACACATGTTGTCTTCATTCAGTCTGGAAGGGACATTTTGAAACCTTGATGATATTATAAATGTCTTGGTGCATGATATAATGCGTACGTATAACTTTAAATTCATTCTGTCGCTGCCATCACCAGTTGTATCGACAATTAAAGATTAGTGAGGTTCTTCCACAAGCAGCCATGCAATCGCACACCATGAGACTACCTCCACACTGCTTCATAGAGGAGGTTGTATAGTTTGAATTAAAGAAATAAGCTTTCTTCCTCCTGTTGTTTTCTTAGCAACCCATTTAGTGTACTTTGCTCAGTACACCAGTGGTTTATTTCTTTTGAGATTCCAAATTGTTGTAATACTTATGCAGCGTCATCTTTGTTATTAATAAACACAGTCTTTACAGGTAAAACCCAAGGCTAAAAGAGCAATCAAAATCAAGAGTAGTCATTTACTTTATTTCTTGTTTGAACAATTCATCCGTCAGATAGCCATCAAATAAAAGCAGAAATGTTGAACTTTTGTCTCTTATTTATCTTTTGATGTTAAATCTTAATGTCTTCAGTGTAGAGCAAAAACAAATGAATTGACCTTGTTGTTCCATTGCTGTTAAAAGATACTGTATTTGCCAGCTGTATCAAGTACTACTGTACCTTTATCCGAGCACCAACTGTATTGTACGCTTTCACATACACATTGTGCCTTTCCCTGCCCCCATATATTATCTAGTATGTGTCACATGGGATCAAGTGTGCTTTGTGTTTATGTGTCTCTGTGTGCTCATGACCTTTGCTCGCACAAGTGAATGCTCCGATCCCCTGGTGAGCCACAGACATAAAGGAACATAGTGTAAGCCACTCAGCAGTTTACTGTAAACAGGCCTGAAGCTTCTCTGAGACCCATCTCTGCCTCTCACACAGTTTCATCAGTACAGACACTAGCCAGGAGATATAGTAAGACACAGGCTGAGTGTATCCTCCTACATAGCTCCAGTTCGCACTCTTAAGTTTGATCAGCACTCAGTCCAGAAATATTTATACTCCCGCTGCTTTTATGGTGCTTTGGATGAAAGTTTCCACTTTATGTCATGCTATTTTATTAGTAAAGTTCAACAGTTCGTGACACACTGCACACTGTCTTTTTTACGGTAGCCTGAAGTGTACTGTAAATACAATGATCAGTGGAAAGGAATGATAGGAAAAAAAAACAGTGTAGCTTGGTGTGTAATCTAACTACTATAAACTATGAAATAACTTTCTATACATATCCATGTGTTGCCATAACAACAAGTCTGTGCATCTTCATTTGGCCACTGAGTGTGTGACTGTGCTCTGTTGACTAAGTGACATATGAGTGCTATGATATCAGTGAGTCATTCCCTCCTCCATCGCCCCCTCCTCCCACTGCTCTCTCTTTTCTAGCTTTCTCCTTTTCTTCTCCTGTCTCCTCCTAAGGGCTCTATAAACTGCCTATGTCAACAGAGTCAGAGACGCCTGCCCTAACATGGCCACTGGGTAGGAATGCAAGCAGAGACACAGTCGCTTCATAAAGTTCTGTTTCTGATGTGCAAATCTGCACATTTTACAGACCTGGGCCTGAGGAATGAAAAGCCAAGCATGGTTCTCTCTATTTGACTGGCTTTAATGATGAATAATAATACTGATGTACTCTACTGTACTCATGTACTGTCTATTAATGCCTTCATGGTGAGAATATCCTGCCAAACCCCATTCAAAAATATGACAGTTTAATGGTTGATAACGGCAGTGAAATGTGCACTCAGCTTGGAACAAAATACAATAGATTAGGACCTTTATGAATAATTAGAAGCACTTCTCTAATTTTATATATTGCACATCCATTAAACTGTGGTTAAGTTCACTCTAGATGGTCATGATAATTAATGAAAGTCTTAGGTGTAGTGCTGAAATTCTTACTTAATTTATTAATTAGTTTATTGACGGAAAATCAATAACACTCCATTTTAAGAAACTATTCACTATTTTCTACTATTGTCCTACTCAGCCTATAAAAGGTTGCTCAAAATATTCTGTTCTGCAAATGAAAATAGTTCCTAGCAAATGCAGCATTAAAAAAAGTTTATGTCGCATATGTTTTAACAATTCTTTTTACTTTCTTTACACTCTCTCCTCTTTCCTTTCACCCCAACCGGTCAAGGCAGACTGCCGCCCACCCTGAGCCTGGTTCTGCTGGAGCTTTCTTCAGTTGCTGCTCAAGTATATAATTCTATATACAGTTTTATTTTGTAAGGTTACAATTTCCCATTTTACAGACTTTCCCTTAGAAGAACAGTTTCATCTTGTTTGAAATGCTAAAGCCAGGATCCTGACCAAAACAAAACTGAGCATACATATTTCCTTCTTATTAAAATCTCTCTATGGGCTGCCTGTTTTTATTTATTTTAAGGTCCTTCTTATTGTTTTAAAATCGGTCCAACTACATCATTGAGCTCCTCACAATTCATGTTCCTAACAGATCGCTGCACTCTGCTAGTTGTCTTACATTAACTGTTCCTCGTTCCAGAGCAGAGACGCCCCTCAACAATGAACAATCCTGCAACAGAGTTGAGACTGTGTAGCTTACTTGCAACTTTCAAAATAAAACTTCCTCTTCCTCAATTAAGAACCAGTGTTTTGAAAATGACTTTCACCTACAAAGTTGATCTCATCATTCAGTCACAGTATTATTTTATTAGATTGTAAATATTTCTGTGATTGTTTTCTCTCATTTTGGTCTGTTTTAGTTTTTGTAATTGTTATTATCATCATAATCAAGTGCCAACTATTATTAAAAATAAAATTAGGTAAAACTACAGAAGCAATATAAAGTTTATATTGAGTTTCTGGTCGAACTAGTGGTAGTTTTAAGACAAAATGATAAATCAGTTAACTGAACCTCATTGACTCATCAGTTAAAATACTCACTTGCAGCTCTTAAGAGTTCCCTCCATTGTGGCTACTTTAAAGTGTAAAATCTCACGTTGAAAGCGTGAGCTGAGGCATGTCTGCAGCATGCCTGTTTCTCTGTGTCTCAGCAGCTGAGTGGTAACAGGCTCCCAGTTGGGTAAAACCATTTCAACCCTCACAACCATCCCCACCTGCCAACCCTCCCACCGCCCCGTCTGTGGGTCACTGGGCCACTTTGGGTTTGCTGAGTCAAAATGGAGTCATCAGACTGTACCGAGCACTGAGGAGAGACGTTGTAATGTGTGAAGCGCACAGGAGCAAGTGATAAGAAAATGTGCAGCTGAGCGCGAAACATTTGAGAGGCTGAGAAACAAGGTGGGAGTTAATAGGCTAGCAGGACCTGGATCCCACGGGGTGCAAACTCCAGTTTACAGTTCCTCACCCTAAGCGTTTCCATGGCTACTACAGCACTTAGCATCCACTTCCTGTTTCCTCCTGCTCCTCCTCAGGCAGTGATGCTAGGTTTTCTTGAGTGCAGTTGCAGGAGAATGAATGAATAAGTAAAGACTTTCCCCTCTGCTCCCTCGTCACATTCAGTAAAACAGCCTTCACAGACCTTCCATATGGAATAATTCAATCGGCAGCTCCTGCGGGAGCAACGTGGCAGCTCGCAGACGACAGCAGGCGGCGAGGAGCTATCAGCAGCAGACAAAGCACAGTGGCACTCAGCTCAGTGCCGTGTCACGATTATGTGACATGTTACACTGATGCGACAGAGTGGAGTTGGATCCGATGAGGGCACAACGGCAGAGTATAAGGTTGCTGATGCCATTATGTAGTCAGTAAAGCATTGAGGGGGCTCCAGCCATGCCAGGAATATAAAAAAGCCAATCAGATGTGTGTAGGACAGGTCAGAGGAGGTGATGACAAAGGCTGAGGTTTAAATTAAGACAGCGAGAGATAAAACGGGAAAGGAAAATAAAACTAAGACGACTGAATTTATTCACTTTCTGAGCAGTTCTACTCCCCCCCCCTCCTTCTTCCTCACTCTACTTGCCACCCCCCCCCATCTGTCTAACTCTCTTCCTCTTTCTACCTTCCTCTAACTCGCTCCCTCGCTCTTTGGGGCGCCGGGGCTTTGATCAGACGCTGAAGCTATAAACATTACCAGCTGGCCTTGTGCTCCACATAAAGAGGTCAGCTGAGTCGGGGGCGGGGGCACATTTTCAAGAGCAGTAACTCTACTCTCAGCAGCCGGTGGCACCCACGGCAGACATCTGGGAGAACTTCTCCATTTCAGAGACACTCTGAATCAGCTAAAAAACAAACCCTGCTCCGACAAACACAACCTATCAAACACGCCAGAATAGACAATAAGGTTGTGTTCCGCTTTGTACAACCAAGTAGTAACACTTCTACCATCCGTTTTCTCGAGGAAAAAAAAATATAACGCAGCCACAGGTAGCTGTTTGGGTGGGAAGAAGGAGGGAGGATGGCTGCGATTTGCTATTCACAGAGAAGAGCATTGAACATTCATGAATGAGAGAAGACAGGAGAACGGCTGAATATTCCCCGGTTGACCTTTCACTGCTTAGTTTTTGTCTCATCCGATGAGAGGTTCACATTTCAGACTGTGACTCATGCTTGCTTCACACAGTTAAATCCGATCCTGGAGAAAGTGTGAACTATTCAACATTTGAATAGCTCACACCAGTCGGGCAAGTACATGTGAAGTGATTCCAAACCTAAAGCTGCTGTGTTGAGATTCTTGTAAACAAAGTTTCATTTTTGTTCAGTGTTTCCGACCAAAAACATGTCTAAAAAAGTGCAGAATCCACTTCCTCTTTCTTAAAAGACAGGCAAAGTTGTTGAAATCGTTTTTTGGAGTGCCTATTACAGTGCATTGCTGCTGTCACTATCTGCAGAATGATATCTCTGTGCTTGTGCGTCCTAATGCAAGTGTACAAACTAAAGTAATCAGGGTTGTTTTTGTTTTGTGCTCACTAGCACTACTAGTGGTCAAAAACTCCATGTGTTGCCTTTAATATTTTTGTTTCTAATATTGAAATTGCACAAAATCCTTATCTTCAAAAGACATGAGAGGACTAATGACCCTTCAAAATACATGTGTATTAATGATAAAAGTGCATGCACGATACATGTCTGCTTTTCATTATCAGTTGCTGATTACTTTCTCTAGTTAGCAATTTATTTACTTAGTTAGATATGCCCATCACAACTGCTTAGACCACATATCAAGTATTCAAATTGCTCCTTTTATCGAACCAAAAGTACAAAACCACACATAATCAGTTTACTGTCATGACTAATGTCATGACAAATATTCAAAATTAAAATCCCGGAAAACAATAAAACGAAACTGAAAACTCAACTAAAATTGCGTTCATGAACTCATCGACGTTCTGACTCATCATGTCAACACTTCAACAGTCTTGTTGCCTGACTTGTCATTTAGACTAAATGAGATCCATTGTTGCCCTAAAAAGTAGTTTCCATGACTGGAAGTTCCAGTGAGAAATAATAATTAATAATAAGATCCTTTCCCATATATTGTTTTCCCATGCTTGGCTTCAGTGTGTGTACAGTGGCTCTTCTGCTGAGTGGAAACATTATTGTGTGTGTGTTGGCCAGTGCACTTCCACAGTTTTAACCCTTATCCACTGAATGACACATTGTAAAGAAAAAGCCCAGGCTTTAAGCAGGCCTATTAACAAACCTATTACATCACTACTGGACATAGGATCACTGTTCTCCACATAATAGAACTATTGAAACCCCTTCACTACCATCACTGTCCATGGCACACAAGACTTTGGCTGCAAACCCACGTGCGAAAACCATCACCTGTTGCAGCTTAGTGTCTGGCCTCAATATGAAGCCTGTGGGCGTGTTGGAGGATCGTTATTGGCCCCAAGAGCACAAGGGGAGACCGAGATAGAGGTGGAGTGCGAGACAGCATGTATGTGTGTGTCCTTGACATACCTGGCACTTGGCCAGAGTAAAAAATAAACCGTACCTGACCAGCTGTGTCATAGAGTCCCAACAAGTACTGCTTCCCACCAACGCTGACGCTCACTGCAAGGAAATGACAAAGACCAGATGAGAGGAGGAAGGAGAGGGGCTGAGGGTGGGGAGAGGGAGCAGCCAGAGAAGGAGGGAGGGGTCCCCCAACCCCTCTCTGCTATGAAGAAGGCAAACAAGTGGTTTTGATTATAGCAACAGATGCAAGCCAATGCAGTTGGAGAAAGGGTGACAGTGAAAACTGGGAATTCACTCACTCCTTACATGAAATTCCCTCTAATTAGATGTGCATCATTACAAAAGTCATCACTGCAAATAAAAATGGAAGTGCAGCAGTTCAACATGACCCGAAACTCATGAGAATCAAAGTGAGAGCAGAATTGTTTTCCTACCTGCATAATGATCAAAGACTGTGGGCACATACTCCTCGGGAAAGGCGTCATTGGCATAGCTCATCAGAAGACACGTTTTGCCCACTGCACCGTCTCCGACCACGACGCATTTTAACATGATAGTACCGGTTCCGTTAGCCATGATCCCGACCTTACCATCATCCTCGACGCCTGTTGTCCCGACCTCCTCCTCCTCCTCCTCCTCCTGCTGCTGCTGCTGCTGCTGCTGCTGCTGCTGTTGCCGCTGCTCCTGCTGGGCACAGCGGGCATCACCAGCGTCGGAGGCGGACTGGGTTGCGCACCGAGACGGGCTGGAACCGCATCTCTCTCCCTTCCTCCTCCTCCTCCTCACGACCGGTTACAGTGCACCCAAATTTTGCCGTGAAGGAGTCCCCGTCTCACGGCTGACAAAATGAGCAGAGCTCCTCAGTCATTAGAGGTTTTCCTCTAATCAAGAAACCACCGCGTTCTCCTCGAGGAGTACGCCGCTGCCACTCCGCGCTGCTGCCGGTGCGTCGTGTCCGCTCCCCGGTGTGCGCCCCACGCCTGTGCTCTCGCTCCCTGGCGCACTGTGCTGCTGGTGGACAAGGTGGGTGCGCTTGCTGGAGAGGCGGAGCTTGGATTTGAAACCAAGGGGCTCTGGATAAAGTACACTCCGCGTGGTGGGTAGCTGCAGACCAAGGACTGCAAGGAACAGCATAAAAATCAGGAAGATATTAGACGAGAATTAGATCAGAATTGTGTTAGACTCGACACGTGAAGGACACTATGTGACTAAAGAGGAAACCCAATGATATGATCAATTTTGTGGTCAAAAATGTGCCAATGACTGCACCAGCCGCAGAGCTCTGCAGGACTTTAACGCTTACAGCTACTTACAGTTCACTGATACAATGTTCAGAAGCCGACAAGTCCAAACAGGAAAATCACTGGAGCATTATGACCTAACAGCATCACTCTGAGGCCCTTGATGAAAAATATCACTCAGTCCCTCAAATGAAGGCAATCAGCCGCCTGTCATTGACACCACCTGGTGGTTTTAAAGTTGTGGTGGACATGGATGGAGCACGGGCACAGGTCTGCAGCTACACAATACTATGAACAACCAGCTGTGATGCACGGTGACACCTGTCGATCATGGCCAGCATTAAATAGTTCCACTGCTGGCCCCCGTCCACCACAACATAAGAGACACCAGGTGGGACATTGAGGTTGGACGTCCTGACGACTGTCTTTCACGCGACTTTGTGTTTGAGGAGATGAGGAGATGATCCGTCCTCACTGTGCCGTGTGTCTGCGTGCGAGTGCAGGGTGGATGGATGGGGCGTGTGAGATGGGACTGGGGAGGTGCAGATGGAGACACCACAGGAGGAGGCGACGTGTTTGTGAAAGAAGGAGAGGAGATACAGAGATTTGACCTCTGTGGTGGAGTGGGCCAGGTGTGGGCTGTCTCCTTGAATCAGTGCACCCACAGCCATCTTAATAAAGCGCGTGCCCCTACAAACGGAAAGGAATGACACATGCACATGCATGATGTATAATTTCCCACTTCATTTCAGTGATCTCAAGGCCAAGTGCTCCTAAAGTGGCAAGTGGTGCTTTACAATCCTTGGAGCAGAAACATATATAAGCACTGTGTCGTATCTCATTACACGTTTCACTGTGACACACGCTGCATGATAATCAACTCACTCACAGTTTCTTCTCACTTCTGGCAACACGTTCTGCAAACAGCATTACAAGCATCTATGAAATTATAAAATACCAACAGATGAACATACACACAACAAACATGTAAAGAAAAGTGCAATTCAGAGTTAGGCTTTTTAAATGTTACTATAGTTTAGTATATCTTTATGATTTTAATTAGAAATGGATTTTCTGGCTCTGGTGTTCATCCTGTGAAACTAAACTCTGTACCCATCTCTTGACTGATCCCTTGGTTGATGGTCCCTAGACGGCTGCCAGCTGTCCAATCAGCTGCAGGGGGCTGGGCTGAGGATTCTCCTGCTATCATCACATTTGACAGCTGCTGCAGCAGATCACATGACCAAACAACAATTACCTCATACATGTAGTGCTCCTTACTGAAGGTGTTGCATTGGAGACAGGGCTTCCTGTACTGGGCTGGGCAGGTGAACCGACAAGGGGGCTCTCAGCTGAAATGACAAAAGTCTGCCTGCTGGGATGATCAATCATAGATGGATCAATCACTATGATATTACTCCATTCCCATAGCGATGATGAGACTTTATAGAAAAGGTGAGTAAGCTATAACCTCATGTCACTGATCACCACAGGGCAGAAACCCTCTGGTCTACTGCATATCTTCACCCAGACAGATCTTTATACACTATAATGTTTTACTGCCCATCATAGCTAAAGTTAAATGTGTCAACCTTTCATCCAGTGCAATGACTGACACACGATTTTAATTCTGACTATTACGCTGGTTTCTCTAACAGCTCGCTTTTAAATGGACATCACGTCTTAACAGAGCTTCACAGACTCTTTAATTTAATCATCCAACCAAAAAAATTCACATTTCACTAAAATGTGTAGCCTTTAAGTCATCATATAATGAGTACAAAAATGTACTAATTGAATCTGAATAACATAAAAGAAGGAAGAACTGCACACACTAGACTCTACACATGAGACAATTTGGTATCAATTGATATTATACTTGTGATCCTATTTTGTGATTTGTATCCCCCTGTGGTAACAGTGAAAGTATTATTTAGATACGTGTCCTAATGCCACCTTACCCAACCATAGGTTTTCTATCTCTCAGAACATCTGTAATATATTCATGCAGGATATTATCCATGTAAATCTTCCATTATTTTGAAGGACTTTTTTTTTAATGCCACATTTCCTGTTCACACAGCGTATCAGGTTTATTAAGCGGCTGTAGTGTGGAATAGTGCTGGCAGGTACGAGAAGACGTTGCTGCCCAGGAGTTCATTAGTGAGCTGCTGACCTTATTTCCCTTGTGGATGACATTTAATATCAACTATCTATTTCTGTGTGGAGCTTAGTTTAAAGGTGAAGGATGCAATAAAATACATTGGTTTGGCGCATTTAAGCATTTTCACGTGTAAACAATAACCGCAAACACACAACACACCTGTTCACTTAGTTTTGTGTTGCCAACAGAGACACTGATGTTTGAATGGAAACTGTGTTTTTATTATTCATGCTGCATGGATATAAAAGAAAATAAACATATTCAGTAGTATGGCATTACATCAGTCTATCTGAGGAGGACTGTAGTCTGACCAGCAAGTCACTGATTTGCTGTTCTATTTTGGGAAAGGCAAACAATCGCAAAAGCCCTTTATTCCCATGTGTCCTATCCAGTTTCCAAACACTATCTTCTAGATAGCGCTCACGTACTGTATAAGCACGCATGCAGACACACACATACATGTCCTCTCTCTCCTGTCGCTGACTGACATCAATCACGGTCTTGCAGACTGAGGATGACACCGTAGACGGGCGAGAGCGGCACAGTGCAATAAGAAAACTCTCAGATGAGCTCCTAAATTAGAGTGTGTGGCCAGCGCAGACTCCTCGGGAGGGTTTGGTTAAATTACAGGCCATATTTTTAGTGAAGGCTAAGCTTCATCCCTGGAACTGCAAGCAGCTGAGGACCATCACTCACACGCCTGTGTCAGCCATGTTGGCCATGTCACAATATCACTAGACACTTTAAACCACATACACAACCCTCGTCACATGAAACCCTCAGCTGATTACTGGACAACAGCATGCCTGGAAGGAGGCTACTGGCTGACAGAGGATGAACTTTGTATTATTTAGTAACCCTGAAACACATGATAAACCACCTGATGTTACACACTTCATGCTGATTGCCGGACTCACTGTAAATTTAGAGTAGTTGTGGAGGAAATGTTTCAGTTATGCAATCCATGCTGACCATAATGAGGTCAATATGAGGAAGACACAAGCGAAATCATTTACAGTAAGTTGATTAGCACCATAAATATTTATTGCAAGCACGTCTGATAGGTGAAGTCCCATTCACACTAACATCTGTAGGTCTGGTGGATTATGACATTTTTCATGGTTGACTCATGGTTATTGAGCGTGGGAGCTGTCAGAGAATCACATCATACTTGGCTTGGTTTTCTCAGAAAGGTAAACAAACATCCACTCATTTTCCCACTTGTCTTTTAGAATGAATATAATGGCAACTATTACATACTGGATTTCCAATTGTGGTGAAGATTGTTCCCAGATGGCATTATTATGAAACTACATCATCTGCGCGCGGGTGTGTACGTGAGCACGCGTGTGTGACTTTAATCAGTTAGCGTCTTAAATTCAAATCATTTCCAAAGCGCCTTAGTGAGAGAACCACAGTGTTGTATGCACTAATATGTGTTCACGTTGAGGGGCTTTGGGATGGTTATCTGCACTGCCACATAATCACTACGACTGCTTTAGCTTTTGAATGGATGTGGTCCACGGTTCTGTTCGTGTTCCCTGACGACTTCACAGACCTTCTGATCCGAAAGTACCACCATCTGGAAAAACTTCCCAGAACTTTGTTGTTATGACCAAATATCTGCAGATCTGACATTTCCATCAACCTCAGCTGCACTTTGTGTTAAGTAGCACATGTGAGTTCACTAACCTGCTAAACTAAAAAACATGGATTTGGTAGATATCATCAGCTAAACAACAACATCTTACAGTTTTCATTATGATCATGTTAACATTCTAATGTTAGTAATTAACAACTGCTGTTGTAATTAATGCCTCTATTTTTAGCCACTACTTGTTCGGCCCACACGTCCAGGACACGTGAGCATTCCTTTGGAGTCACTCCTGTGTCCACCTGTGAGTCCAGTGGTCACTCTGCTTCTTAGCTCTTAAAGAAAATTCACTGTTCACCTGCTGGAGTGCAGAGAGCAGCAAGAGTGAAGCCAAACAGTAAAACCGTGCTCTAGAAAAAAAACCAAATCAACGAGGTAAAAGATGTTTAAATGCTCTGTGGAGCTGAGTGGAAGTGCAGAGTGATGTGGTTCTGTCTCTACGAGCAACACTGTTCACACATGAACCACGGTGTATAAAAATTGTTATTATAACCTCTTTAAATCTCGTTAAGATGACTCTACTTTCCATTACATATTTAATATTATTGTCATCCATCTTTAATAACTTTGATTAAATTGCACAAATCTTTATTATAATCTATTGTACTAATTTGTACTACTCACTACTTGACTATTGACATCTTAATGGTTTTCCAAAACAAAAGCTTATGCAGCCTTTAGAAATTCCTACTCATTCAAGTCCGACTTTGGTTCATTGCTGGTATTCTTTACACCCAGCTGTCTGCATCTTGTTTATTGAGCCTCGTGCTGGTGAACACCTGCCCGACGCACGTCAGACACAGACAGTCTGCGACATTTCCTTTGCCGAGCTATCTTTAGTGAGTACAGCGGGCTGAAGAACTATATTCCCTCCTGTGACATGGCCTATTGTGTGTTTTTTCTGTGGACAGGAACCCACGCCAGACACTAACAAAAGGACAACACCCTTCCTCCCATCTTGAGGATGAAGGCAGAAGGCCAAAAACAGTATAAACAGCTTAAGCACATTTCAGTGTTGCTGCAAACAGTGTGAAGCCCTGACATCCTGTGTACTGTCTTGGGCGTTCGCCATTGCATATTTGATAAAAAAATATTTGTTGGGTCAGGTCAAGGAAAAAACAAAGCCTGATATACACAGGGGGGTTTGGCAGATGGTAAAAAGATGAGATTTCTTTAATCTAAAGGTCTTCAAAGAGTCTACTATTAACTTCTTGAACTCTTTGTTGAAGTTAAAAAATGAACAGGACTCCACTTCCATCACAAAGGTACCGTTCTTTAAAAGCACTATAGGAATTTTACAGGATCTCTTACTAATTAAAACAGCTCTTAGTAATTAATACAGCTCTTAGTAATTGATACAACTAGTATTACTGAGTTAGACCTGTTTGTGTTCGGTTGTGATTTTACCCACAACCTTTATTTTGCTTATAAATTCAATCTGACAGATGATGAAGATGAAATTGTGAGGTCTCTCCACTGTCCACTCAGTTTGAGAGAGGAGGATGATACGTTCTTGCTGTTCCCAGTCACCTGACTCTCCCTGCTCACCAGTTTCCCAGCCTCAATGGTTTGAGTGTTGAGACTGACCCAGTTCATCACACTGCCTCACCCCATGTCCTTCCAGCTGTAACTTTCCAATCTTTTATTGCATGTTGTTCGCTAAAGTCTTGCTCCTGTACCTGTTTGCGTGATCAACCCCCCCCCCCCCCCCCCCCCCCCCCCCCCCCCAAAAAAAGGCTGCAGACAGGGAGAGTGGAGGAATGCATGGAAAGGGGGATCATGACACACAAAGGGGAGTGTAAACAGATGGAAGGCTTTATACCTTTAAAGCTTTAAACCTTAACATCCAATCACTTGTCAAAAGTGTTTTCTAGTCTGTTCACCGAGCTTTTGTGACATAATTAATACCAGCTCACAGCACATTATCTCCACAGTAGGTAAAGCAGTTCAACTGCTGGGGTAAAGCGAACAAAGTCGGCTGAATTACCTAATGGTACTTGAGGACCCCATGCATGCTATCTATAATTATCTGTCTTCATCTTGTTTCATCTAACTGTCTCAAGTGCAGTTATTTTTCACTGTGTTATTATTATTAAAGGCGTTGTTTAAGCTTTTATTGTTCTTTGTCACTTTTAGGACTCCGTAAACTTAAACTCTCAGCATGTGAAAGAACCAAATTCTTTTGCTTTTTGTAACAAATGCATTCAGGTTGTTTCATATTAAAAATGGGTTTTAAAATGTTATGCTTAGATATGACAGAGATACAATTAGACTAACTTGTTATGTTAACTTGTCAAGTTCAGTTTGAAATGTTATGTTAGCAAATGACATAATGTCAATACCCTGACCATACTGTCATAAAGTAGATGTTTGTTTTTTTCCGACTCATCAAGGTCTTATCTTCCGCTCAATTGGAGCACAAGCTTTTATTTTGATCCCCATATCCCCAAAGAAGACTGAGGTTCCATCACCTCCCCCAGCTCACAGGCACCATCTACTGGTTGTAGCACTGACACACTTTCTCACTCAGCTTGATGGCAAACCAGTCATATGTATATTTAAATAAATAGCATTTGGTATCAATGTTGTAAATTTTTCCCCAAATAAATTCTCAGATGAAAAGCAAAGAAAACGAAGTTGAGTTTCATTACTCGTGATTTATTTGTATAAAAGTGCAGAAAA
Source organism: Anabas testudineus (assembly GCF_900324465.2). Lineage (NCBI taxonomy): Eukaryota > Metazoa > Chordata > Actinopteri > Anabantiformes > Anabantidae > Anabas > Anabas testudineus. The sequence goes on from NC_046624.1 coordinate 3,582,298, forward strand.
TCATAAATAAAGCTTATAAATACAGAATAGATGAATAAATGCATTAACCAGAATAAAAGGTAGTATATGTAGAATAAATAAACATCATGTGGGATTGTAAGATCTTGAAACCATAAATCCTGCCTCTAATTTTTTGGCATAATGCTCTGACTTTATATATATACACTACATGTCAGAAGCAATATCCAGTGATTTAAATCAAAATAATACATGCGATTTCTAATTGTCCATTATGGCTTGAAGAGAGTCATCAGCAGAAAGCCATTTCCTCCTGAGTGCCGTGGCTGTCTAGTCCTTCTCCTCCCAGCCAGTCCTCACCCAGCTCCCCCAGAATCTCCTGCAGGGACAGCTCGGGCAGGGGCGCATGTGGGACCAGCCCCAGCTGTCCGGAGTTCGCGCAGCCTTCCAGAGCGACCCCACTCCACGAATCCTCCAGCTGTGAGTACTGACCTTGCTGTGGTGGACTGTTCTCCATACTGACCTCCCAGTATCCAGAATCGGGGGTGTCTGGGGTAGAGGAGTGAGAGTTTGAGGGAGCAACGTACATCTGCTGTTCTGCTGATCCTGGATACATGAAGGTAGCTGCCTGGCTGGAGCTGGAGCTGTAGTTGCTTGTCTCCATGGGAGAGTGGCACCACAGTTGCTGAACAGGGGAGGTTTGGCTGCCTGACTGGGACCAGTAGCCCCTCAATGGTGGACTGGAGCTACTGCCCATTGGTCTTCCCTGCTGGAACCCATACATGGAGCCATACTGCCCATGCTCGTCAATGGTGGAGTAAGCTGGAGGACACTGTCTGTAGTAGCAGGCTTCCTCCATCTCCTCCTTCACTATGGTTGGAAAGGTCGGTGGGGGGCCCTGAGGTGGCAGAGGGATAGTTCCAGCTTGTGGGCCCCTGTTGGTTGCAACATGATGTGGTGACATGGCATCGTGGACCGGGCTGTCAGACTGCCACAGCGCCTTCTTGGCTCCTTTGCACTTCAGAGTGCGAGCTCTTCTGTTCTGAAACCACACCTGAACAGGAAGAAGAGAGAGAAAAAAGACTTTAGATTCAAAGCACAACTTGATAAACTACACATTCTTTTCTGTTAATCATCTTCTGGGCAAACAGGCACCAGTGTGCAGGGGGGAGAGCAGATCTAGTAGTTGTCAGCTGTCAGCTCAAACAAGATTCTGATAAAAACAGCTTGTGTCATCTTCAAAGATAAAGAAATGCAGAGATAACGCGAGAGCAGTATCTTCGATTCAATGCAGGATGCATTTGAAAACAGAGCCTTTTTAATGATAACAAACCACAGTGCAAAACGTCTTACAACACAGTTTTCCATCTGTGTGTGTTGTTGTATGCAGTGTGTGTATGTGTGCATTATCTTAGAACAACACCAGTATCCAATTCCCCAAATAAAGATAATCCCAATCTGAATGGAACCGACAATTTCACTGACTCTGAAAACATCAGTTTAATATCTATTCCACAGATACAGACAAAGTAGCACAAGCCACTGGGTACCTGGATGCGTGACTCTGGCAGGCCCGTGGTCTGGGACAGGCTCTCTCTGAGGCTGATGCCAGGGTACGGGTCGGTCTCAAAGGTGGCACGTAGGAGCTCCACGTGTTCTTTGGAGAAGCTGGTCCTCTTCCTGCGGCTAGTGCTGCGAGAGGAGCCGCCGCTGGAGGCTGCGGGCCTGGCATCATCTGAGGGAGGAGGAGAGAGCAGTTTCAACGTCAGATAGAATTTATTACAAATAATTTTTTCCCTATTTTTGATCAATTCTGCATCAATTCCATCCACATTCTACCCTAAACAAAAAAGATTTGTTATTTCCACTGCTACTGTGTTTTTTTATATCACCAATCACTACAAACCTGGTTCTACTAATAGTGAATTGTTCCTAAATGTTAGTTTTAAGCCCACTTAGTTAGCAGATTGATGCATTTTAACTTTAGAACATGCAATGTGAAATATAACAGAAGAACCTGAAATTCATTTTGAAAAGTTTTTTGTTTTTGCTATTGACACAACCTGTCTAAATTCTGGTGCAGATCTATTTAGCAGACAAATAAGTAAAGTAAGTCTACAAAAACAGTTCTTACCAGAGTTGGATTCCTTCCACATGCCAGCAGTTAAATGAATGATGCTCGGGGAAAAAATCGACTTGCAATGGACTTCCAACTAGACAAAGTTGAGTATGGCAGTGTGTTCCTTCCCTGAGAAGCTCCTTCACTGAGTGTGTCTCCTGGTTGGATGAGGGTACCTTTTATATCGATCACCTGAGGCCCCAGAAGGCCACAGTAAAGCCAGGACAGAGTGTTGGGGAGGGGTGTTGTTTTACTTTGAGGATGGGGGGTTAAGAGAAGTACTCTGACCTGAGTGCCCCCCCCCACCTACCCCCCACCCCCCGTTATCACCTAATCTCTATCAAAGTGGTGGCAAGGTCAATGGCAAATATGACACACAGTACAACGATTTGGGGAGAAACAAAAGAAAGTAATTCCAGGATCATTAGCCTCATCGATACCACTTAACTAAAAGACGACTCAAGTGATTATTTTGTTTTTTTAGCACTGTTGCTTCTAAACATGTGGCACATCAAATAGTAAATATGCAAAGTAAGGTTAAAAACAGAAATTATACATACACCTTTTTGTGTGTTTAGTTGCTTTGTCACTAAAACCTGTTGTTACAGTGCATATTAAAATAGATACTGTTGTGAACAGTCTTGTATTTTGTATTTGCACTGATGCTGTAAAATGTGACATGGAAGGATAATCATGCACAAAAGTAGCATTTTAAATAATAAATAAAAAAAAAGAGTCTAAACACATCTGTCTTAATAATTAATTTGTCACACTTGAATTCAAGTGTGCCCACTGGGAGTCCTCTGATTAATGTTAAGCATACATTATTTGTTATTTCATATGCAGATCAGCTCCCTGCTATCACAAGAAGAAAGACAAAGGTGGGTAATTATTCAGTGATTAATTGGACGGTTACCTCATCCCACAAAGCAGCCGCCTTACAGTAATGCATCAAAGTGAGTGGCAAGCTTGTCAAATGGTTTAACATGTCCGGGCCATGACCAAGCTGTATGCCAATGCTATGACCCAGGGCAGGAGCTACAATGTAAAAAGGGAGCTAATATATAATTATTTAAACATTCACCACATTTTTTATCTTGCTGGTAAGGATAGTAAATCAAATAAATGTGTTAATTATGAGACATAATTACAGGAGTTTATGTTTACCCTACCACAAAGGCAGCTTTGCTCAAGGCTGTGGTTAGAATTTCACCACACATGGGAAGACTGCCAACATTTGCTCATAGTTGAAGTACACTGGTAAAGTGGTGAAAATTTCTGTTTCACTTTTTGTCCTCAATCTTTGTTTTACAAGTTTTTGTATTGTAATGTGTCATCACTGCAGCAAACATATTCACATGGCCCATGTTGTGCTAAAACGTATATATCAATACCTTTGTTGCACCTTAAACTCCTATATATATGTGTGTTTATCAAAAGAGTTGAGGCATCAGTAATAAGAATTAAATAGTTATGGCCTCAGAGGTTAGTTTATGTTGAGAGTGGCACCTTGATTAAAGGCCAGGGCTGGAGCCCCAGAGCCACCCTCTGTGTATTTGCCTGCTCTGACCTTTAACCTGAAGATGACAATTTTTTCTTTTGTGCCGAGACATGTTGACAGAAATCAGTCATGCATACATGAATTAAATAGCATGAGAGCTATTTGTCTTGGGTTCTTGGCATGTCTAATGCATTGAACATGTAAATGCTACTGAGTCAAACAGTATAACAGGGCAAAGTGCAGGAAGAGATTTACAGCATTCATAGTTGTATTCGAAAACAGTGCATCTTGAAGAGTTATCTAATGCAGCAACAAGCTCAGGCCCTTTCTTTACCATCGTGTCTCATCTCGTCTTTATCTGGACAACTGCTAGATTCAGTGTCTCCATGTGTGGAGACGGCTCCTGAAAGTCCCACCAGCTCCCTCTATGCTTTATCCAAATCCTATCAGACATCATGTGCAGCATTCAGGCAACAGTGGAAGCTGTCAAGACCACAAATGTGAAGTTATTCGTTATTTCAATGAATTTTACATTATTTTAATGTTAATACACTTGCACCACATATGTCATTATCTAAAAGTAGTCTGATAAAATAAGAACATGGGGAAGAGTCTTATTGATAAACAGTTTCTTCAGATTAAATACTTGCTATGCCCACGTTTACATACAATGATTGAGTGGTTAAAGATAACTAAATACTGGTTGAGCCCACCGGCTATTCAGCTAATGCAAAATCACCATGAAGAGCTTTACTTTTGACTTGACTCAGCATAGATCTGCATATTAGAAAAACAAAATGGCATCTGATCAGCTTATCTCTTCATGTAAATGAAATAGCATAATCCTCCACACAGGAAGTCAGCAATGCTGCTGATGTAAACCACAGACATTATGGTTAGGAAATAATTATATTGCACTTAGTTGCAGGAGCATTTGTCACATCTTAGATAAAACTGGACATCTATCATTATTTGCTTTTAAATGCAAAAATAACAGGATGAGACAAGCAATATTTAGCAATATATCTGTGGAACAGCTGGAGATAAATTTGACAGCATGCTGTGGTGACACACTAATGTGAATGTTGCAGAACGCATTAAATACATAGAGGCAGTGAGCAGGTTTATATAATCCCATTTGGTACATATTATGTTAAAGTCACCAGCTAGATTAATACCATATTATATATTTTTGTCTTTGGACACATGGAAACCTTAAAATTAACAAATAAAAGTCCAAAGAAGGAGACACAAGAGGGCAGCATTAAAGAAAAATCATGTTATTTACTGTTTTATATTAATATATAGTGGAAACTCACATACAACAAGACTTATATTGACAATATCTAGGAGTTACCATCAGACTTCCCTGCATATTATATTTGTTTACTAATTATAGTTTTTAGTTTGTATCTGTACATAACTGTGAGCCCACAGCACCGGTCCGTTCATTTCCTCTCGTCGCCGTCGCTCTACGGTCACATTTGACTGCGGCACCAGCGCAGAGACGCAGCAGCAGCAGCAGCAGCAGCAGCAGCTATGGCTAAAAGTGATGGAAGCGATTACTTTAGAAGAACCAGCCTGTTTTGGATTGTCGCCGTGACACTCGGGATGGGATATTTCACTGTAAGTTCACTACATCAGCTAAAGTTGAAGGAAAGTAGAATAAAGACAATGAAAGTGTTTGTCGTTGATGATGTGAATGCCTCCGCGAGGTGTTGCGTAAAATGTCCTCCGGGTCGATTATGAGCTTTACATTAAGTTCATGTTACTCGTATAAAGGTTTAATATGTAAGTATTAGTTCTGCATTGACGCTGGACATTTAATAATTATAAAAATGTCGCCGAAGTCATTGCCAAGTCACTGTTTTATTGATAACTAATCTTATCGGGATCCATTCAGTCCCTCTGTGCAAAGTCCAGTGGATAAGTGAAGTTAGGAGGAGGCAGCTGGAGCTCATGTTTGTTTTGTAACAGCAAACGTGCCAAACTCCATTCACCGCATGATCGTTTAGTGTATGGCTCCTCTTACGGTGAATTACTGGCCACTCGATACACACTGGGCTTTTCGTTCGTGCTCGGTCAGTGAAATGTTTGCCGAATTGAAAACTAGGCTAAATATTTGCAGAATGATTTTCAGAGGTGTCGGACATGTGTCAGTGTGCTGAACCTGAAGGAGATCTGCACTAAAACAGTCACAAATCCAGGATCAGGCACCAACACATGCCACGTAGACACTGATCCACAGTAGTAAGACGTGAATGAACATCCAGGCAAAAGGTCCTAGACACACATTAAGTTGTACTGTGTGTCTGACAGTGACACAGTGCAGCCTCTGTGGCCCTTTGTGTTTATGGTGAACTACACATACCTGACATGTCACAGGTGGACAGAGGAGGACAATCATCATGTCATTAATTAATCTGACTGGGATCAATGTGTGTTGTATAATCCTGTGTAGGTGTGTGTGTGTGTAGATGATAGTGTTATCTTCACTAATACATTAGTTATTTTATACTTATTTTTAATTCAGCTCTTCTAAACAGCCAACATGTTACTCAATCAGTTTTCCTCCACAGCCGTGTAGAATCACTTTCTAGTGGTATATTTCACAACAGAGCTGCTCTTTGTAGTACAGGAGCCAAACTGCTGCTGGGACACTATTCAAAGTGCTGTTTCACAAACAGTTGTTGTCTGTGTGCAGCTTTTCCAGCTGATACAGTAATTAATTGAATGAATGAAGAGTGTGTTAACCACCGCTGCATTTTCCAGTATTAAATTAATTAAAAAGAAGCGGTGGTTCTTACGATCAGCTGCATCACATGAAACTTGCTTCGTTGTTGTTGTGGCGTCTCTGAATCACTGGGAGAGTCACTGAATTTCAGCATGTTTGGGCAAAGGAGTTACCCGGTGGTGCTAATGTTATGGTGGACAGGGGTCAGGGATCCATGAGGTGCTGTTAATGTGACTGATGGGTGTACAAAGGTTGTAGTATGCTTACAGAAATGTGCACGGTTTCTAAGCCTTAATGTTGACCTGCTCCGTTTGTGTTTTGCAGTGCACCGTGTTTGTGCCAGAAATAATCCCATTTGAGCAACTTGGTGCATTTGGCACTTTCTGCAAGCACCTTGTGGACAACCACGCTGGTATTATGTACAAAGGGTAAGTGATAAGACTTTCCTGCAAACATCCAAGGTGCATTTGTTAATGCCACAGTGAGGATATGTACTGAAATCTAATGAACAAACCCTTCTAAAGAATTTTTCTATTCACAGTATAAAAGGTCCTGGAGAGGTTTGCTGTGTATCACATGCGAGAGCAACCTTAAAGACAATCAAATGATGTGCAAAGTACCCTCACAGGGCTGAAATACACTGTTTAATCAACTTCAGCCTTAATGTTTTGAGCCGTTGACAGGTCGTCAGCACCACTTCCACCTCTTGCTAATGAGCTGTTCAATGCACATGACTGCTGTAGTATCAAGACAGCCATCAGCTGCCATCAGGTGGTGATGTTCTGGTGTTGTTTAATGTAATATTAAGGACAGCTATTAAGCCTCTTCTGAGAAGAAGGTTAAACTAGAAGGCCTAATTCAAAAATCAATCATCATTGCATGAAAAAAAAAAAACACAAAGATACAGGCTTAAGTTTCACTATGTAAATAACCCTACTAGTGTCACACTGTTGTGATATACAGTAGTTAGAGTCGTCCTTTGGGAAACCAGTGTTTAAAGTATTTATTTAATTAGTTAATTGTTGCATTGAGTAGATGACATCTGCAGAGCTGATGCACAGCACATGTCTGTCTGTTGCAGGTGGTGGGCAGCCTGGGCTGTTCATACCTTTGAGGCCTTTATTGCACTGAAAGTGTGCAGGTAAGCATGACTAGAGTCTTACTGTCCACTAGGTGATGCTGTAACCTCATTTTTAGAATTCTGTTCATCAAATGGGGCCTCTTTAAAAACTTCACAGCCACAAAGAGCCTATAAATAAACCTAAAAGCTTCATCCTTCAACTTGTCATCAGGAGACAAATATTATTTTGTGACAGCAGAACATAAGTTATCCTTAAATGGCTTTTATCTCATTTGAGTCTCGTATTGTTTTTTATCATTGGGAGAGAAAAAAAATACACCATGAAAGTATCCAGGACCAGTGTTCCTCTTCCAATTATTCTTGGCCCATTTGTCCTCTGGTAACTGGACGAGCAAACGCTGTAAGAATTTGGCCACAGTGAAACAGCTGCTTCAGTGAGATGTTAAGTTAATTGTCTCTTCTGTGTCCCTTCAGTAACAAAGGTATCAACAACACAGCCACTCGCTACCTGTGGTTTATTCAGACCATTCTCTTTGGCTTCGCCTCCCTCGGCCTGCTCCTCAAGTACAACCCCGAGCACCGCAAACGCCACTGACACCAGCAACAGGAGCCCACAGAACAACACTTACAGAACAACATTAGCTGACTTTTAAAAATCACCTGTGCCTCTTCTTCCTCCACTGTCTTTCTCTGTGGTGCTGCTTAGAGGCGTGGAGTGGGGAGACCTTTCTTTTATAGTTTCTTACAACATAAAATAATCAAGATAAATACATATCTTTACTGACACTATAACTTTTCCTCATGTGATGGATCAAAATCCTTGTTTCATTCCATAGATTTTCTATTTACTAAACTGTGAGAGGTGTATTACCTAAGTACAGATAATACATGTTTTTATTGATAATAATAATAACAATAATATTAACAGTAATTATTTAAGCATTAAAGTTCTCTTGATGAATCTGCCCAGGGTTGATCATTTAGTGCAATACACGGTGAATCCTCTATGAAATAGTTATGTGCTCTCATGATGTTTACATTCAGCCTGGATGGTGGCAGCAGGAATATTTTCTCACTTGCTGTGATGAACATAATGTCAGGCAGGTTGGCTGCAGATGGTACCCTGCCATCAGCCTTCGAAGTCCTCCAGGATAAAAATAAAGGGAGCCGCTGTTTTAAATTTACATTTGCCTTTCTCTCAGTGAAATGCTTTGACTTTCAAGAATACAGACTGGAAGTTCTACACGTTAACACTGTAAAATAAAGAGTGACCTACTAACTGCACAAAACCTTTTGCTGTTAAAGTGTGTTTCTCATGTTTCTCAAAGCATAGGGCTTTAGCTGCTAAATGCTAAATGCACGCTATCGTTTTCTTTCTGCAGCAACAATGTAAGGCCAAAACGGAGAGCTAAAAGCACCTTTATTAGCAACCTTTTATATTACACATAATAATTTGATTGATTGTTGACATAAAATTACTGATCGATGCAGCTTTAACTAAAAATGTTCTACGTTAAATTCTTAGATTTTACTCTGAGAGGTTCAAAAGAAGTGTTAATTGTACACTTCTTGCAGAAAAAGGTAGACGGTGTGATGTCATGTGAGTGGGGCTGAAGCAGTAACACGGGGTCACGATGTCCTCTGCTTACCCACGTAAGAGCATTAGCTGGTCTTAAACAGACCAGTCTCCACCAGAGCTGTCTCCAGCCTTTAAGCAGGGATGGATAGTATAGAAACAACTTCACTTTCACTTCCGTGTTACTGGTTCGAACCTGAGACTCTGGATTGAAGCTGATTTTTATACAGTAACCATCACAAGAGAATCAGGTCATTTAGTTTATGTTTATTTGGAGAGCACTTTTACTGGGTTTAACACTACCACCTTGGACATTAAAAATAAAGAAATGCACTCAGTGGCCACTTTATTAGGAACACCTGTACAATCTGACATTATCCAAAATAGCAACTCTGCCATAAATTTAAAATCTTCTAGTTGAAACTGTCAGAAAGGTGATAATTCTACTATATATCTATTATTAATGCCATAGTGGGTGGTGGAGTCACTCTGGAGTGCATAATATTAAGGGTAGATCTAGTGTTTTGGCTCTCTAGGATATTCCATACATCTACTGTATTGGATTGCAGACTGTACTGGTGGACCTAATAATGTGGCCAGTGAGTGTATATACAACAAATCAAAAAGCATATGGTTAAAAATATATGTCCCATATTCTGATGAGATAGTGTGAACCATTACATCTACAGTGCATGATTCACAGGCTGTGGTTAATGATGAACTAGAAGGACTATATTCATCTTCTGAATGCAGTCTAACCACTTTATTGTAATTACAGGGTGCAAGAACGACAGCAGCATAAGTAATAGAAGTAAGAATTATGTCTGCTCTATAATCTCAAGGCTTTTCTGTATTAAGTTTGCTGAACAACCAATTTCTTAATGTGTTTTATGTAGCAGAGTCCATTAGATAGTAGTGTATGTTACACAATGTGTTTGCAAGTCATCTGTGTGTCATTTCCTCATTCTTCTTCTATTGAATATAGATTTATTCTATATTCTGTAGATTGTGTTTATGATGTGGTCGTCATCACCGGTCCAGCCAGCATATCGACGGGTAGCGCTCACTCAACATCTTACGCAGCTGAGCGCTCTGTGTCTTATCCCTGGTTTCCACTATACACTCCACCTGCCAACACACACACACACACACACACACATACAGATATACAGTTAGCGCTTTGACATCACATAGTCACACACACATAAGAACCAGGGCAGCAAATGCCCTTCCAGTTAATTACACAACACTTCTTGATGCTGCTGGTGATTTAACAGCGCAGAGCAGGAGATACTGACAAGTCAGTATACAAGTTTCTTAACAATATAGAATAAAGATGATATGTAACAGTTGGTTCAAGAAGCTTCAGCATTGGAAGTGAAGCAGCTTTTTTCATTAGTTTCAGTCAAAAATAACATTGTGCAACATCTGCAGCCATTTGTTTATGAACAAAAGTGATTTTTAATATCCTAGCAACCCCATCATTGTTCTTCATATTAGAGTATGAGTGATAGAATATTAAAACATAGTCTATTCATCAAAACACCATTAACATCTACACGAAGGGTGTTTAATTAGAAAGTGGTAGGAACATATATTGCAATGTAAACAAGGTTCTTTCCGCACTTTATTTTGGTTTCGCTGGTATTTTTGGGTCTCTAAGTCCCGCCAACTCACTGCCAACTCCAAGCCAAGAGTTCATGGCGATGAAGGAAAAGTAGATGAGCGGATTGGAGAGGAGGAGGGAAGAGAACGAGGCGAAGAGGAGAGATTAGTCGCCTACCTTTGCCTTGAAGAGGTCTGACTTGTCGCTGTGTCTCCGGTGGCAGACATCCAACAGCCTGAGGGAGGAAGAAGACGGAGAGCAAAGAAGTAAATGTGGCATCAAGGGGCATAAAAAGTAAACATAAAGGACTTTATGCCTTTGCATGAAGCAGCAGAGTTGAACATGCGTCTACCTGACGTCCTCTCTGGACAGGATGTCCAGCAGCTTGGCCATGTCTCCTGGCCATTCTCCCAGCTGCACTGAGAACTTACTGACCCGGTCGTCCAGCACCAGGGCTCGGTCCACGCACTGCCTCACCAGCTCCAGCTCCATGTTAGCGCTGCTCACCACAACAGCAACCCTGCAGCAGAACCGCACACAGAGAGGGAACCTTGTCTCATGTGCTGCCAAACGGATTAGCTCTGCTGACACTGCTGTATTGCCAACATGTCAGGCATTAACATTCAGGCATTGTGAAAAATGTCCTAGCCCTCCGAGTTAGAGCTATATTTAAGATGATACAAAGGGGCCTCATACCAAGCTACACACACAAAGATTCAGATGCGGTTGAGAGAGGTACATTTTACAACAGGTCTGACCCACTTTTTGCCTCTCAGTTCTGGTAGCTGTCCAGCCAGGATGGCAGCCAGTCCCATGGCTCCCTCTGTGTCCACAGTGGAGCGTTCAAACTCCTGAAAGCGCAGCATCGCCACCAGAGTTTCCTCCTCACTGTGAGGCAGAAGGAAAAACTCTTTGTCGATTATTTCGATTGATTGATAGGATTTCATTACTTTTTAATAAGTAATTCAAAAGGGAAAATCCAAGCAGCACCTGACAGAGATGACTTTATCCACTAGTTTCTTTGCCAGTTGGAAGGTGTTAACACCAAGCGAACGCTCCTTGAGATCTGAGAAATACACACAGAAAGATAATAAAGAGAAATAAAAACGGCAAAGGGAGCAGGTATTGATGAAGGTTGTTCAACAGAACCAGGACCGTCTTGATCTGACCTCCGTAGAGTTTCTTATTGGGGCTGCTGTGCATGTCTTTGATTGGGCTGTCGGTTTTCAGAGACTGCAGCAGCATGGGGAACCCTTCAGGCTCGACTCCCTGTTGAAGGACACACCTTCAGTTAGAGCTCTTCTCAATGTTTTCACCTTATTACCCTAATGTATGAACAGCAACGTGCACGGCCGTTCAGCTTGACGTTAACACATGCTCAGATTCTTACAGTGATGGTGCGTCAAACACCTGCATGATCATTATAACTACAGCAACAGGACCATCTGTGGGTTTACTTCATTTGCCTACTCTTCACTATAGTGCTGACAGTAAATTAGCTTAATATTATAATATTAAATATTTCTTTATGAGTGAAAAGACAAGGCTGGGGCTTTTCTGTTGCTCCAGTGTACACAGAGCTAAAGCTGTCAGTTCCACCTGTGGGCAGAGACAGAACAGGGGAAAACACTTCAGACACGTTTATCTTGCTAAGGAAAACCCAAGCAGAATGAAAAACACACTCGAGTCAACACAAGGGAGATGTGAGAGGCAAGCAGCAATCTCATCTTTGCAATATGAAGTCAGGGTATATGGGAAAGTGACCTACTTTGAAGAAACCAGCAGTAATAAGGTTGTAAAACAAGGACTACAATCTGAACTCATCAATCTAAACTCTAGCTTCTCTCCGTCTACTTACTATGACAAGAATCCGGGAGTTGAGGTGTTTGATGGCTGCAGCTGTGCCAGCCAGGAGACCATACTGTCCAGCCGCGGGAACAATCACTGCGTCCACCTTGGGCACTTGCTCATAGACCTCCATGCCCACGGTGCCCAGTCCTGCCAGGTACACTGCACTTTCATCCCTGGACATCAGACACAGAAAGAAAGAACAGATGAAGTGAAGAGCTGCAGAGTGTAGTAATGATCATAACCTTTATTTTGTTGCACCTCACTTTTTATTTTAACATATGACAGAAACTATATCGTATATCTTATCTTATGAAAAACAAGAGAAAATGTGATAAGCAACTCCTTTTCAGCGCTATAGCTGGATGAGAAGAGAAGTGTGTGTTCACACCATCTTAATACAAATCATACAGTGGCCCAGTGGTTTGTATATATGCATGTCACGCTCGCCATGTTCCCTGTCGGCCCTCCACTGTCAATAAAAGCTCAAAATGCCCAAAAGCAATATTAAGAAAAACATTTCAGCAAATGCTTTTCACTGGCATCTGGAGTTTCATTCAAGAGAGCTTCATCACTCACCTACCTACTCGCCCTGTTCGTTTTAAATCAACCGCGTGTAATTCAGCTGAGCTACAGATGCACATATTTGTATTATTGGAGAACAGTTCCTCCTCTACACAGTCAGTGTTTGAGCATTTAGTCAAACTTGACATAGCTCACTGCAGTGGACAGTATAGACCGACACCTTCTGACCTCTGTGTGAAGTGTACAACTCAGTATTAGTGGGACTGACTCTTCCAGGTAGAGGTATCCGTTCTCTTTGGCCAGATGCCGGGCGTGATTCTGGGAGTCGTGGCCGGTGCTGCCGTAGGAGATCACCATGGCTCCGTAGTCTCTGTAGGTCCTGAGGCGGGGGGACGAGCAGCACGACGGCATGATGACGAACACCGGGATCTTCAGCTCCACTGCGTGGTGAGCCACGGCCATGGAGAAGTTACAGTCAGTGGCCACGATCACACCCTTCCTCTGCTGCTCCTGGAGGGACATATGTAACACAGCAAACATCAATATATAGTCACTATATGGTTTGATGAGCTGTCAGTGGTAAAGATGTTTTAAAAAAGGCTTCACTGTGCTTTCACTGACTCGCCACCAGGAATTCAAACTAATTTGAACCTTTACTTTATGAGAATATATTAGGTATTTGAACAATATAAACAACTGACTAAGGGGTGGGGGGGGGTGGGGGGGGGGGGGTGTCATGTGCTGTTGCACTTTCTGTCCTGTTTTACCTGTGTGAGGGAGGAGAGCAGGTACAGCACTCCTCTCTCCTTCACAGAGCCTGTGTAGTGCAGGTGCTCCTTCTTCAGGTAGATCTCCATCCCGTACTGCTTGGACAGCCTGGAGTACTGCACACACACACACACACACACACACACACACACACACACACATACACAAAACACTCAGTATATTGACAACAATGATCCGTCAAAGTTCAACATCTCTATTAACAGTTTGTCACATTAATAGTAAACACTGCACATGACCAAGCACCTTTAAAATAATCTCCATGTTTCACTATGTGCCTGTATCTATTCTCTCTGTTCTGTGTCTCTGTGCTAACGTACCGTGCAGGGCGTCCTCTGTATTGCTGACTGGATCCTGAAGGCCGCAGCGCTGATGTCCTCAAAGCGAAGGTACTGGGCAGGAGGTCTGGGAATGATCCTGAACTCGCTGATCCTTCTGGTTTTGGGCGGTTCCATGAGCATGATCTCAGGGCCGCCCACCACTTTGGTGTCGTGGACCTTCACATCTCCGTTGAGAAGTTCTTCTTCACCAAAGTCTTTCAGTCGCTCTGGTTCGATGAGGGTGGGTCTGCGGCCTGCCGTGCCGTTACTGACGGGGCCACATTTGTAAGAGGTACCTGGCAGTTTGGGGCCCAGATGCAACTCCTCTCTGGGAAACAAGATGACGGGCAGATGTTATGTTTTATTTCTACGTGTTAGATGGTGCATTTAAGATCCCCGGGCCTGTACATTACTCTTGCACCGCGAACTCTGTGACTCTACAGTTCTCTCAGTGACATCAGAAAACCACAAGAGTCTTTTTACTTACAGTTTCCTTCTACATCTGTTATTGCTTGTTTCTTTGCTGCAGAACTAAAACGACCTTGTGGAAATCTGAAACTTGCCAAACATGAGTTGTCTACTAAGCTCACTGAATTAAGAAGGTTGTTGTTCAGTAGCAGCGTCTCAGGTTGTGATTATGGATTTTCTAAAAAGCACATTTCAGATCAGTTAAAGTTTTCAGCTGTGAGTCCCTGCAAACAGCCTAATGGAATCAGTAGTGGGTGAAAATTCCCAGTCTAAAGGTATCATCTGAAACTGCTGTAAATAAATAATGATTACAGCACGGCAGCACAGAGAGCATACGATCAATTGAAAACTTGATCCACAACCTCAAAAATATCCTAAAGATGATCTCTTGGATCAAACAGCACTGAGGAGAGTAACTGAAAAAAATCTTTCAGACTTCAAAGTTAGAGCTACTGAACTTTTAGCTGGGTAAGTCTGCAAAGTGAAGGAGCGAGAGCACAGGTCACATGTTTGTGTGCAGAAAACATCTTTTAAACTCCAGGCTTGCAATAATATCATGCATGATCTAAATCGTCACGACTAAACTGACAGCATTAACATCAGGTGAACTTTAGAGCTTTTTAAATCTAGACCTCGGCACGAAGGGACATGAATGTATCCACATACAGTCCCAGTGCTTTAGCATAAGACGAATTGTTTCATCTTTCATGTCACCCCAGCTTCCACTCACTGTGACAGATTACATCTATAAATCAACTTATGATTCACCGAGTCGCTCGGCTCTTCTTATTTTTAGGACACACACAAACGATTAAAGCGGCAACTTAGGCCCAAAGGCAGGACAGTTTGATTTATCACCGCTCACTGATCGGACAGTGACACGATTCATTTAAATAGTTCAATTTGTTCCCAAACGCACAGACTCTGCTTCTGCTGCTTGAATGACATTGCACACAACTGGATTAAACCTCAGACTCATTTGTTTCTCTAACCACATAATTAATCAGGAGGCCCTCTACGCAGTATAAACATAATAATGAGATTACACCCGTTGGAGATTAACCCACTCACTTAGCCACTAAAGCAGATCACAAATGTTAACAGCTAAGTTTGAAACTTTGACTAAGGCTGTGCGATGGAGTGTGTTCAGATCTGAAGTACGAGCTGACAGACAGGTGTGCTATCCTGACAATATAAAGAAAAAGAATCCACTTCATGGAGTCTACACCCTCCTGAGAGGCCACTAGGTGGAGCAGCTTTCTCTAACAACCCTCTGAATTTCTTCTCAGCAGAGGACACCCCAGTCTATTTACAGTACAATGAATTGCCATAAACTGTAGTGCAACCTTTCCCCTCATCCCCTCAGTCCATTACTGCCCTCTGCCCAGCTTGTCAGTCATTTTCAGTCCATTATTCAGGGGTTATTCTGTCTGTGCAAGGCCAAGGCTGCACCTGTGATTAGGTTTGTGCTTTGGTTCAAAAAGCAGAGTTCAAAACCGACATCAAAGGGGTGAAAGGGCAACACCAAAGCTGAAATCAAGCCTTAAAAAGCGTCCTCAGAAGAAAAGATGAAACGCAGAGATGGTAAAAAAAAAAAAATAGGTTGTTTTAGTTCAAAATGGTACAAAAATGAAATGTGAGAACAAAGCAAAAAAGGCTTTCATGTGCCCTAACTGGCTGATTTACCACTTCCTATTTCGACAGGAACAATGTTCATTTTATTCAGCAGAAAACAACACCTGCAGCACTGCAATTGTTGCGTCTTTGTACACGCATACGCATCTTTAGCTGCAATGTGCAACGTAAGCTACTGCTCGCATGATTCACCAAGCTCTGCTCAGCACTTCAGGTTGTCGTCATTACAAAATTACAAAAACAGAGAATGCTCCAAAACTGGAGGTTCATCAAACAGATGATTGGTTAGGAGGGTGGGCTGCACAAAACCATGCAGAAGCTGATATCTGCACTGATGCTCGATGAGTTTAGATCACATGAGGCTTTGGCAGCACCTCTCCACATTAAGCTTTGTTTAGGAGCATATTTCTAAAGAGACTATAATCATATACTGTTTCTTTAAGTCCTGGGTTCAACAACTTTCTACAGAACCTTTTGGTCCCTAATGACCTTTAAATCTGTCAGATTTACCTGGAAACCACAAGGAGAACGAGGTAGATGAGCAAGCGAAGCAACAAGTCTACCAGGGTTTGGAAGGTAGGGAGTAGATCATCTCTACAAGGAGCTGGAGCCAAAGAAGGAAATGAAGAAGCAGATGGGGAGATGGAGGAGGTGGAGGAGGCTATCTGTGTAGGAACGTTGGATGGAGCAGGAGATTCTTTGACATAAATATCTGAGGACGAAGGGGGTTGTTGGAGGGGAGTTTGTAGAACGCTAGTTTGAGGGACCTCTGCAGCTAAACGTGTATTTGAAAGACAAGCGGTTGGTTTTGCAGAGCTCCTGTTGTGATTTGAGTGTGTTCTCATTAAAGTAGGCTGCAAACAAAGTGGAAGTGAAGGAGGAAGGGAGAGAGGCACCAACACAGTGGAAGTAGCTGGAGCTACCTCAGGTAAATCTGTCACTATAGGACTGATCTGGGGAGAGGAGAGGTCTGGAGGATCCTGGGGGCTACGGGTTGTAATTTCCCACCTCTGCCAGAAGGGGTCATTCTCCTCGTTGCCCTTAAGTGCAGGCCTGGGTGAATACAAACGCTCAAGTCGCTCGCTCAAGTAGCTGGAGTAGAATAACTGGGCAGCAAAGTTCATCCTGTTGGAAGTACTGTCCTCCCACGGTCCCACACGTCTCTGTATCTGAATCCCTCTCCTCCAGGTGCTGTGGCGTGTCCGAGGGATAAGAGGACACTGGCTAGTGTTGCTCCCACGGTGTCACGTCCCCTACCCCAGCTCCCTCCCACTTTCCTTTACACAGGGGTTATTTAAGAAGGGATTACCCCGGGACACATGCACAGTGGCTCCGGCGACCTGGCCCCGCCCAGAGCTCTATTCCTGGGCCCAGACCAGGATTACTTCCCCTTTCTGTGACGTAGTGCTAATCAGACAGTCTAAGGAGATAGATGCAGACTTAGGGTTTATCTAGGGAGCAGTGATCTGGAGGCTCAGCCAAAAAGAGGAGACAACTATGGATGGAGGATCAGAAATGAAGGATTGTGGGTGTCAAAAGGGTGGAGGTGCAGGTTTATGACATGCCCAAGGCTGAAATCAGTGTCACCAAAATATATGACGCATTGCACTTCACCTCAAAATCTTCTCTGTGACATAAAATAGATGATAGTCTGTTGAGCTGTCAGTGGAAGGAGCTAAAAATACTACAGCAAGGCGTAGAAGAGCGACTTCCTCTGAAAACATCTGAACAACATAAATGAACAGTGCAGGTGGTTTTACTGTAGACAGAGGACAGAAGAACAGGTAACGTGGCTGCTGCCAGCACCCAGCGGCCAGTCCAGATCCTACTGAGCCCCGATCAGACTTCTTCAGTCTACTTCATACGTGATCGTGCACCATCTCATCCCCATGTGGGACTGCGGGGTAAATCTGGGAGTAGTGAATGGAGGTGGGCGGAGTTAAGTTCCGAGCTTTTCTACTGTCTCTTGTAGTGATTATGATATATCAGTAACACCCAGACTGGCTCCAGTCCAGCAGATCCCAACCCATGCTCAACGAGCTCCACTTTTCATAATTGTTTTATAGCTTTATTGGTAAAATAACATAACCTCCGGTTCCCACCTGAGGTTACCTGTGTTTGGGACGTCAGTATGTTTCAGGTCAGGTGATTTCTGGATTGTTATCAAACAGAAACACCTTTCCAAAATCAGAACTGGTAACTTTACAAAGCATTCATTCAACCAGTGGACGCACCACAGTGTATGAAGAGACACAGCGAGCAGGATTTGAATTTTCTCCCTCGAGTTCCCTCTTTTTGTCCAATCACACATTTCCTCTTAGGCTTTTTAAAGTAGACTGTGTTGTCCACAGAAGTTATGAATGAACAAAGTTAACTCTGAACAGCTGAAAGGTTGTCTTCTACTTTGGAAACAGCAGTATTAGATGAAGTGTCCACAGGATGCAGTCGCTCCATCTGTCAGACCGGTGTCATGTATTGAATAAGCTGTTGACACTTTCTGTAAGTACAGTAAATGCACAATAGGATTAGAACACGGTCAGGGGAAACCAAAGGTCAACTCATGACTTGAGCTTTGTTTCTTTTGATGGATTCTCAGACTTCACACACACACACACACACAACCACACTCATTACCCAAATTAGATTTAGCTCCTTAAACAGTGACAGGAAGGCCTTGGGTACAGCATGGGTGTACGCCAGGGACCAGGCCGGCACAGGGAGCTGAGCTCTCTGCTCCCCTCCACAACAAGGTTTATTGAGGTCGACGGTCAAATGAAGTTGACTGGCAGCCTGTGTTTACCGTCTCCTTCATCTGTCCAGGCCTGTGAGGACGTTCAGTCGTCATAGCTACTGGCAGGCACTGACCAAATCAACAGACATATGTGTACATATACATATATATACAGTATATATACATACATACAGCAGGAAGAAGAGGACTGGACAGAAATAGATGGTATAAGGTGACCCCGCCTCCAGCAGTCTGTCACACCGCAGACCAGTGTGACGTCGAGCAGCACGATGCTACGATCCTCTGATCCAGCATGTGTGTCTGCTGGCTGAACTTGAACTGACATTCAGTACGTGGACGAAGGGGTCACAGGATGAACTCTGACACACATTTACATGTCATACCACACCAGGCAACTCTTCCATGGGACTCTGAGGAGATGGCGAACGTTTCAAATGTAATTTTAATGGCTCACATTGAACTCTCTGTACTCTCTCTCCTAAACATTGATGCTACAGCATCAGTCACTGATACTGAGGTATCGTCCACACTGAACTCAGCTTCTCTTTTCACCTTTCCTCACTCATCCCTTCACTTACTTTTCCTCCTCTTTTGTTTTCTGCCGTTAAACCCGTAGATCTGCTTAAGAGGCTGAAGACAGTCTGGCTTAACGAAGGTAACCACGTTTTCTACGTAACAGTCTCGACTGTCTCTCTGTCTGTGTGTGTGTGTGTGTGTGTGTGTGTGTGTGTGTGTGTGTGCGGGAAGGTGTGTGAGTCACTCAGACAGAGAGAGAGAGAGAGTGAAGTCAATTCAGTGGGAATAACAGGAACCAATCAATGTGATTACAAAGGGCGTTCTCAGCTGCTGAATTGATTCAGATTTCCCCGACTTCCTCCTGAACACAAGCCCTGTGTGATTTTCCCAGAAAGAGCAGCCATTTTTATTATTCTCTTGATTTTATATATATAAAAAATAAAAACGGACAGCTCATGTAACGGGACCAAAGAAATGAGAGGCTGTTTACATGAGTCTTACTTTGAAAGACATGAACTTTGAAGCAACACAGCAGTCTCTCTCTCTCTCTCTCTCTCTCTCTCTGAGAGTCCCCTCCCTACCACATCCCTTCTGCCCCCTCCCAGACTCTGAGCTTTTTTTGTTCTGCAGTTAATGTTTTCATTAGGAAACTGGGCGCAACCAAGTCAAGGAGGGAAGGATTAGAGGGCAGGGGAGTGAACACCCTGCTGGAGCAGAGATCTTCAGTCTGGCTCTTGTGCTTGGACTCTCCCTCGTTCTCTCACTCCTCCGTCTTCGTCTCCAGCTGCTCACCAGGTCTTTCTCCTCACCATGATCCGCCCCCCCCGCCTCTTCAGTCGGACTAGTCCTCCTTCTGATTGGCTACGCTGTTACAGGTAAGGGACGCAGCCGGATGTTGTTTTAAGGAGGCAGGGGTCACAGGTCAGGTAGGAAGAACCAGAGGACACACAGCTGGCAGAGCAGCTGAGCAGATGTGTGGTCAGATGAAGAGGAAGAAGAAGATTTATAGATGGTGTAGAGAAAATACTCAGTCTTTGTCTTTGTCGCACTGTACAGTGAGTTTTATAGATTTCACAGATGTACAGTGTGTGTAGGTGATGGATGAATGAACACACATGAAGTTGAACTGCATACACTACACTGTGTGTGAGTGTGTGTGTGAGTGTGTGTGTGCGTTCAGGGTTTTTCCGGCACATCTGTTACAGATTTAGCCACAGCTCTGGCTGCACTCAATCTAATGTATGTACTGTCATCATGCTTTCAAACAATCCCTCTCGCCTTGGTCCGTTCCGCTCGTCTGACTGCTTCTCGCCACCGTTTCCACGTTTTTTTACCAGAATCCAATGAAAATGGCCAATCCTCCAGAGCCAAATCTGTCAGCGAGGGCCTCAAGTGTGAATTACACTGACTTCATACTGCAAGAATGGCGAAAGAAAAAACAACAAGAGCTCACACATTAGTTACTGAGAAATACCCAAAGCATTTTGGCTCCGTTTTATTATCAGTTCAATCCAGAAAATGCCCAAAAAATGAACAGAGAGTGAAGATGATGGTGGAAGACTGCTTGTAAAATGTCACATTCACAAGTGAGCCGGTGTGCAGCACACACTTCTTGGCACAGCACAGCGTTTTATTTCGCACTTCTTGTTTTCCACTGGTGTCTGTCAGGCTGGAGCTTGGGTTTGTTCAAAACTTGTTGTTGTGAACTGATGCCCTGACCTGCGCTGACTTCTTCATTTTGCACTCCACTGAACTCCCGCTCTCCTGTAGAGAGCGATGTCAGTGCACGAGCTGACTCCTCGGGTGGAGTCAGAGAGTTAGATCATCGTATGTGCGTTTGGGTCTCCTGTGTTGTGTCTCCTTGGAGTGCAGTGTGTGTGTGTGTGTGTGTGGGGGGGGGGGGGGGGGGGGGGGGGTTTACGTGATTTCTCAACCTCCTGGAACAGTTCTGACAGAAAAAAAAATAAAAAATACAGAGCTGGACAAAAAGCAAAAAGCATCACAAACAGGGAAAAAATGTCTTCTTGCTGTTTTGAAACAGACCTGATCCTTTTAAAACCGCTCTACTTACAGCTCAGTATGAAGGGAACTTAGTTCGCGTCAACGTTAGTCAGGCGGGGTCCTCTGCAGGAGCAGCTGCATGGCGAGCTGCTGTCAGAGGTCACCTCACATGCCCCCCCCCCTCACCTCTCAGATATACGAGTGTGAACAGCTGCAGCGAGTGGGTCTTATCGCCTCCAATGCGTCATTGAAACTGTGTGGTTGAGCTGAAAAACAGAACTTATCATTAGTAAAATGCCAGAGGATGATGTCATATGTGGCTGTAAGTGACCTCATGATGATGCATGATGACGTCTCCTATATAGAGGGACTGGACTGGACGTTATTGTTGTTTCTCCGTGTTGTCAGTGCAAATAAAAAGAGGCTAATTGTGCGTGATGCACATGTGAAACTCCTCTTCTTCATACAGTTCAGTGTTTCACTGCTACCGTACTGGTAATTAGGTTCAATTAGCATATTCTCTCTCAAGGTCGCTGAAAAACTGCATCTTCAGATCTCTTCCACATTCGCACAGTCTGAACAACAGGAGCTGGACATAGCGGGATGTCCAGCTCCTGTTGTTCAGACTGTTCTGGCAGCTGAGGCCTGCACGTCACCACAGGTTGTCGGCTGCTTTGTGTTTTTCACAGTCAGGAGCATTTTGCACTAGGCACGGTGATGATCTTTGGGTCTTTGTCTTTGAGATTAAGTCCTTTGTTGTGACCTTTGCTGGATGAAATGCAGCATTTTGCTAAATCTAATCATTAACCTGTGCTGGAAAAGAACAAAACAACCATATCACCACATTATATGATCTGAGCAGCCCCCCGCCCCGGCCATATTAATCACACGTGTAGCTTCTAGCTCCATCAGGCTCCGCGGGTGAGATATCCATCATGAACATCAGCGTGCAGCTCTTTTACAAGTTGGGCCTCCTAAAGAGCAGGATGTGTTCTGTGTCTGCACTGATCACACAAACACACACTGGCACTGAGACGGAGGCACAGCTGTGGTTTTAGGAGGATTTTGCATCCTTTTTTTTTTATTATTATTCTTTTTGCTGATTAGAAACCCAGCAGCACGTCCTGTTAAAGCTGAAGATCGCAGTTGTTGTGACTATCAAATCCACTGTTGGGATCACTTCGATTGTGATTCCTCTGCTGGATCCTGTGCAGGGAATTGACTCATAATTGATCTGTTACTGGTTTGACAAGTCTTCACGCACCCGAGTGAGAGCCACAAAACCTCCATCGCTGAGGACGCAGCGTTGCAAACATCTGTTTTGTCCACTCTGTGAGAAAATCGACTGATCTTACTCCTGCACAGCTTCCGTTCATCCATCACTCTTTCTCGGCCTCTTGTCCTGCATGTACTGAACTTGGCACCCCGCCTGCCTGTGTAATGGAGCTTGTAAAATGTTTCCATGGAATACCGCTGTAAAATGAAGGCAGTTTGATGCTGAGGCACGACTGTAAGAACGATGTGCAGAGTCAGACGCGGCCATCGCGTCTGACTCTGCTGGCACAGTGTTCACAGCTTAAGGAATAAAACATGATCTGTGCTAATCTGCATGTTATTATTACAGCTATAACTGACATGTTTAAAGACATCTAGTTCACAAATGGGGGG
This sequence comes from Anabas testudineus, assembly GCF_900324465.2. Lineage (NCBI taxonomy): Eukaryota > Metazoa > Chordata > Actinopteri > Anabantiformes > Anabantidae > Anabas > Anabas testudineus. The sequence goes on from NC_046624.1 coordinate 3,605,392, forward strand.
AAAAATGAAGAAACCTATAATGTAGAAATTTCATTTTTTTTACTTGTAAACACAGGGAAGAGGAAAAAAGGTTCCCGTCAAGGCTTCAGCACCTGTTCAAATGACCATCCATCTATTTTTGATCATTTGTATGTCAGACGCCACAGTCTGTGTTTATTTGACGGCAGACTGACTGCTTTCCCATGGGAGGCTCTGTTGCCAACAGACAGGGAAGAACACCTTTGAGTAGCCAAGAAGAGTAATGCAGATGTAGGAAAAGGTAAGAAACGGATTGAGCTTATTGAACACCGACTGAAAAGAAGAACCTTCCTCATAGTGCTGATATGTGATTTGCACTTAAACCATTTTAAACTCATGAAAACATTAAAAAAAAAGCTGCATTAGAGTTTAGTTTTCCCTGCTGGAGAGGGTTCAAGGTATCTTGGCTCACTGCAAGTTACCAGCTCACTAAATGTTGGCTATAAAGCAAAAAAAAAAAGGGATGTGTTTTTGCAAGGATCGAGTTTCTAACTTTGTTTTTCCAGTAGAATCCGTGTTCGCAACCACACTACGAGAGGAATAACACTGACTGTGCACAAGCAGCAGACCACCGCCTCGGTGTCGTTAATGTTCAGCAACAACAACAACACACACTCTCAGGCATTAGCCGCCCGCGTTCTCCAAATATTTCATCTGAATAGCTGCGACGGCTCTGCTGCCAGCTATTCAGCTAATGATTGAAGAGCTCGCTCATTTGCTAAAGTATAAACGCCGTCGAGGGGAACTTGGCCTGCAGCCACCGAGAAGGTGTCGGAAAGTGGAAGTGGAGCCCTGTGAGAGAACGCAGGCTCAATATATGTTGGCTTCAAAGAGAAATAGATAATTGGAAACACAACTGTGAGGGTGAAACGGCAGGAACAGTGCCCCCCGCCCCACACACACACACACACACACACACGCACACGCTGTAACTCTCCTGCCATTAGGAGAAGGTATTATAAAACACATTAAAATGATTAGGAGGTTTTCATAAGCTTTGAAATGTCGGAAATGTTGTCGGCCTTTGTAGAAGAACACCAAAAGATTTCAGCTGTGTTCACTTCAGTTTACTTTAATAGCACTAAATCGCAACAGAATCCTCCCGACGCAGTTTGTGTTTTCAGGTCGAAACCTTTCCAGAGTTACAGAGACACAAACCCAGCAGTCCTCCTTGAGCAGCACTGCGACTGGGAGCAAGCAGACAAGAATATGATCAGGGAGAACAGCCATGCAACCTCCTGCCACGGGCTCCACAAAACCTGTGAAGGTGTCCTTTTGGCATCTGGCACCAAGACGTCAGCTGCACACTGTTTAGGCCTGTGAGATGCGAGGTGGGCTCTCCATTGTTTGAATGGGTTTTTCCAGCACATCCCACAGATACTGAATCAAGATTGAGATCTGGGGAATTTTGAACCATTCGTCATGTTCCTCAACCCGTTCATGTGGGAGGACACGTTATGCTGGTAACATCCACACAACACCCTACAGGACTTGTCTTTTTGGAGATGCTCTCCATGTAGAGATCACATTTGGGCCCCTTTGGTCAACTGACTTGCTGCCTTATATATGACACATCCTCACAGGTGCCACCGTGATGAGATCATCAGTGTTGTTCGCATCACCTCTCAGGTTTTAATGTTACTTAGAAAACATTTTGTACAGATTAACAGTGAACTAGCTTTTGCATATGTTGAAGGCACCAGATTAAACTGGACTTGGATGTTTTATAAGCCTTCATGATACATCGTCTCTCTGTTTGCATCTCTTCTGTTGTCAGGACCTGAGCCCGACCTGCGGCCTCGAGCGGTGCGCTCCAGCGCCTGTCAGGAACACACAAACCTTCACAAGCGCATGGATGCAGTGGAGAAGGTGCCTTTTCCAAACCGACACAATCAGCACTCAGTGGTTTGAAACCACGAGGGTTTGGGATGTGTGTTTTCAGTGTTGTCAGCTTCATTATTAAATGTCAGATTTCTCTCCATCTGAGCCTGCCAAAAAAATCCTCAGCATTTCCTGTCACGGATAACTGTGGAATAGGAACTTTTCCTAAATGCTGACGAGTTGCTCACCCTCATCTGACAAACCTCAGACTTCCTCTGCCCTCACCTCTCTACCTGTTTTGGCCAACTCTATTATTCATATGAATAAGTGACTGACTTATTCATGGGTGGTGATTCTATAATTCATGCTACAAGTTAATAATGTATTATTGATATGTCAACCACACCAACGCGTCTCCTGTTGTCTGCAGAAAGTGGAGGACACAGTGGAGAAGTTGGAGGTGGAGCTCGCTACTCTGCTGGACGCCATTGAAGCCCCAAGGTGGCGCCCACTGTTGGACAGTACAGGAAACACAGCTGTGGACATCCTGGAAGACCCTGGGCAGGGGGGGGACCCTCTAAACTAACCACATATTAATCAAAAAGGCTCATGAACTTTAACCTTAAATGATTCAATATGTTTATATGATTTAATTCAACCATTACTCTTTATAAACGGTCTCATACATACGATGTATCTTTGTATTAAAATGATTTTTTTTTACCGTGTTTTGTCTGCATTTTTTACTGCTACTAATCCTATTCAGTGTGAGCTTCGTTCCCCCTGCAGCCACAGTGGTGCAGCTCATGTTTACAACCTCAGTCAAATGAGACCGATTCATTATGGACACCTCTGCTCAGTTAAGTCCCACCCTGCTGTTCATCGCCCTCTACTGTCTGCACACAAACCGTGTACCTAAGTGACAATGACAAAGACGCAGGAAGCCAAGTTACAGGAAGGACTTTTATTTCTTTATCAAAGCACTTAAAGCAGCATGTTTTAAACACACGGGACATTTCAGTTGGTACACTAACAAGGCTTTCACTCGTTTCACCCCTGTAAAAATCCTGCAGCACGACATTATGCAAAATGGATCACAAGGAGGAAAAGGGTGGCATAAAATCACGTTTTCTTCTTCGTTTGTTTTCCCAACAGGGCACCGAGTTAAGACATCTACAGTACGGTACACCTCAAGAGCGTCGGTCAGGAATAGGAGACATGCTGTTGCTGCTGGTCAAACACTAGCACGATGCCTTTTTTTTAATCTTTTGAAACACCTAACGGCATCCAGAACATTAACACATAAATAAACATGTCAGGAGGGTTTGCAAGCACGGCCCAATTAAAAATGATCACTGATATCAAGAAACAAACCTGTAATTAGTATTGTAACTTAGAGTAAAGTTTAAATGAACAATCAAAATCCATTTGTATCCATTTACAAATGATTAACATATAATTACACTTCAAGCCTATGCTGCTTCTGGTGGTGAGTAGACTGATTTTGACTGAGTTCTCCTTTCCACAAATGAAGACATTCAGTGTTTTTAATAACGCAGCAGATGCTGTGGTGGGGTAAAGCAAAAAGCTGCCCCAGTTCCAATTTCTTCTTCCTTTCCTGCAGACAATAACGCAACATTTAACCCACAACAGAGCATCGCACAGAGCTGCTGACCTCATTCCACACACACACACACACACACACACGCGCACACACACAGCAAGGCCACGAGCCTGTATACTGGAACAAAGCACTGAGACAACCGATAGGATGCCAAAAGGTACTGCATATCATCTAAGAATATCATGCCATCCATTTAACACTGGGATTATACGATTTTGTACAGTTTAAAGTTCACAAAACTCACTGTCCAGAAACAGTCATGCAGGCCAGTCATACTCTGGTTTTAGGCCGTGTCAATAATCAGGTGAGCATTGAGGTATGCTATTACCAAAAGCTTGTGCATGCACAAATCAGGCGGTAAGGCTCAAGGTCCAGGCTTCGGCAAAAAACAGGCTTTTACTATAGAAGTAAAGAAAAAAAAGAAAAAACAGGGCTATTCATCATACTTTGGCAGACTTGGAAAATGCCACTTTATATTTTATATCCTTTTAAGGAAGCTCCTTAATCTAACAATCATGATATATAGTGTTCAAAGAAATTGTTCAACATTTAAGGAAACGCACTATTTAGCTTTCTTTTTGAGGATGAGATGAGAGGATTGATACCACCGACTTGTCTGTGTATAGTAGAGCGTCAGCTGGGCGCCATGTAGCCCAGCTTAGCATAAAAGAAGAGGGTCAATTGGCTCAGGCTGATGACCAACAAAGCCCAGTAAAAACTACGATTACTAGTGTTGGGCAATCGTGTTACACTGATTAATCTTTGAAAATGACTTTGTCCATGCTTCCAGGTTGTCAGGGGGAAATCACTGCACCTGACTGATGGAATAATGTGGCCCCTCCTGAATCTAACACACAAGATACAAAGTGCCAATCAGTGAGCTTTAGAGCTCTGTTAGGTGGCTTTTCTTCTTCCTCTTCTTAATAAGCTAGGTTTACCTTAACAGACAGACAAAAGAGTGGTACCAACTACAGCAAACAGGCTTATTTCCCTAAATGTCTTTTACTTTAAGGTCCCCTCTTAACTGAAACAGATACTTTGTACAGTACGTAATCACAATATGGTCATATAAATGTAAATGAATGTATTTTTCCACATACAGAGGGAACACTGGTTTTATGTTCTACTGGGAAAAGGAGACACACATACACACACTCAAAGTTCCTTAGAAATGGTTATGCAAATGGTAGAAAAGCTTTGGCATATTTTGCCTACAAGTTGTGCCTGCACACTTGGAAAGAAGAGCAGAATGAAGCCGTGTGAAGCTTCACGCAGCTCTTCCTTTAGTTTATATGTCTAGTTCGCAGTCCCACATAAAACTGTGGTAAGTTTAATTACCTACACTGTATGCTATTTACACGGTTTTCATTTTACCAGGCCTTAGGGTTTTAAGGTGGACTTTTGCTACATGTTCCCAGGTGTTCAGACTGAGATTTATGGTGCCACCTTAAAGGTACCACTATCACTATGACAGTAATAGACTAGCTCATCTATACAATTTAAAAGAGCAACAGGGCACAGCTACACATTTAAGTACAGCTCCAAAACAAAGTCTGCAGGGAGACGGTCTTTATACAAACTGAGTACTTACAGAGATGACGTCTAGTGAAGCCAACAGAGCATTTTAACAGATTCTTAAAGGACGTGGTTGTTGGTGATGTGTATTTAATACCCAGAGCAGAGTTTGTGAATGCTCTTTGAATCAGAGCATGATGCAGAGCTAAAACGCTGTCACACATCCTGCTAACTATTACGGACACAGCGACAAGCAAAACCATTCACCCTGATTGCTGTACTGATTTCCCATAAATTACAGTACCTTAACACCCTAAAAAAAGCTTAAAGAGGAGGTCAAACTAGCATTCTGGCCTATAATGCATCCATGGCTACAGCGTGATTAACAAATACTGATTATTATCAACAGGCACCACTTTAGACAGGTTGACAACATGAAACCAGCCACACTGTCTTGGCCAACTACGAACAGCCTCAAACACTTACTGAAGAGGTGTCTCCAAAAGGTGTTGCAACAGGAGGAAGGCGCTCCAGGTTGAATGAAAAATAACAGTTGTAAATTAGGGCAGCTTACATGAAAAGAGGCTGCAGGGGGGATAAACTGAAGACAAAGGCAATAACATAAAACGAGCGTGCGCTTCTGCTGAATAATTCAGTCGTCCCCCTCAGATTTTGAACAGGAAGGCTGAGAGGGGAGGTGTCTCCACCAAAACCGCCCATCCCACAAAAACAGTGGACTGCTATTGCTCGGGATGTCATCATGCTCGGGCTTTATGCTCCTGAGCAACACCTCCTACACCTATACTTTATTTGTCATGCTCTACTGTAACATTGCATAGAAGTTAGAGCTTACTCTAGGGCAGATGGGTACAGTAGGTTGGGGCTCTCTGGGAATCTGCTTCATTCATGCCTTACCAGAAGGATGCTACAGAAACAAACAAAAAAAAAAGAGAAAGAGAGAGAGAGAGAGAGGGATAGAAGGGAAATGGTGGGAGACGCTTTGGGTCCTGCTGTTCGTCATGTCGCCCTGCCACTCCTGGCTACAACAGAGCAGAGAGGTGATAATGTATCTACTGGCATGGCACAAACACTGCAGTGGCCAGAGAGACCTGCGAGCGTCACTGTGAGGCGATGTGGCGCTAGCAGCTGCCGGGGGAGGAGCAGACTGAGCCGCACATGCTCCGTTTGGAGGAGGACTCAGGCTCTGGCTCAGGATCTGGTTCAGGCTCTGGCGCGTCATCGTCAGTGGCCACGGCTTCGGCCTCTCCATCCCCGTCTGCACTGACATCATCGCCCCCGGCCTCTGACTGACCCTCCTCCTGACGCTTCTTCAGTCTGAAACGGATGAAGAAAAGAAACATGGAGCGATTCTATACAGTCCTGACTATACAATCATTTACTAATATTTATATCTCCCCTCAACACTAACTTTAACCTTCCGTCCACAACATGAACTTGTTTTTTTAAAGTCTTCCTGATTTTTTTATGCTTTTGAGCACATGTGGTCCTCGGAAATGCAGTAAAACCTAACATGCACCTGCAGCAGGAAACAGCAAGTATCTGAAGACAATGAGGCGCTGAGTCTATTATTCTGTAGTCATCTCTGCCCTACATAATTCTAGATATTATAGCCTCCATTATAAATAGAAGAAGATTATCATTAATTAGATAAATAGGATATAATAAGACATTTCCCACACAGTGTCAGGACCTGGTCAATAATAAATGAGGCAATCATTTACAGCAGCACTGAACTGAAATTCCTCCCCGAACACATATTCTACAATGTAATGTACTGTAGATCTTTATGTATGATGTCCTTAGTATATTTTACTTTGTAGATTTTACTGACATCCACTGAAGAGTAGATGCAGGGTGACATTCTCTTATTTGTGATTTACATATCCAAGTCCTTTCATGAAGAAGCTCTACTGCCATGCACGATTGAAGTAATATGCAGTGCTCTCCTGTAGGATGAAAGCCTGCCTGCAGCTGCAACTTTAGTAAGGTACACTGCATGCTCTGTGGTATTGTAGTATAGGGAATAAAAATTTGCATTTGCTGTGCCGCCTCACGTACTGCAGCTGATAGAGCTTCATAACTTTCCTCCTATCGTGACAATGTACCCGCAACAGTGATGCTTCAGGGCGCGTTCACTCTTGTAGTTAGTAATGTAAGTTGATTGTGTAATATGAGTTATTATAATATAATAATATTATATTACTGGGCTTTAATGATTTCTTTGAACTGTCATTTCAAGGCAGGACGATTGTACAACATACACGTTTATTTAACAAAAACCCAAAGAATCGAATGCACATGGTTCAAATGTGTGAGGTTTTCTGACATCAAAAAGTAAACAAAGTGGATCAAAATCACACATTCGTCCTCAGGTCATTAATTCAGTGAAATATCCTGTTAGTGATCATGATGAGTTTGACTGACCAACACATGGTACAATGAGAAGTTCCAACAGACTTGCAGTTATGAGAAAGAGGAGGGTACAATTACACAAGTCAGGAACGTCTCTTGGAGCCATTTCTAAATGTTTTAAGGTCATCGGTTCAAACCAAATATTGATAGTGGAGGTGTAGACACTTTCCAAGGTCTAAAAGATTTTGGAATTTTTTCAGCCCTCCCAAAGTCGACTTTGGACTGTGAAGTCAGGTCTGTGAAAAACCTGAAAACCAACAAATTTAAATGAACTCTCCAATTCTGCCAAGAAGAGAAGCTGAATATCCAGCCAAAGTTTGGCCAGAAGGTTGTTGTTGGCTACCAAAAGTGTCTGCAGAAAGTGAAACTTACTAAGGAACATTTAGCCAAAAGTTATGTGTAGGTGTAGGTTTGACTTTCTATGTAACCATGTGATCAGTCAAAAATACTATTACTGAATTATTATAATGCTACTGTTGGCATCCAAATCTTCCCCAGTAAACATACAGTTCTGACTCATTTAACACACTGTTTTTAAGCTGGTTTGTTTAGTACCATGTTCATCCTAGAAAACATAACAAAATTAACTCAGTTAAAATAAGCTTGATTTTGGAACGTGCTGCTCACGGTCATGTACAAATAAATCTAATTGTGGATGAAAAGAACCAGCTTTAGGAACATCCTGGAAAACAAACAAACAAATAACTCACATAATGTGTGTGCATAGGAGCCAAATGGTTAATGTAAGTGTCATGACATGTAGAGTCATCTGAACAGTACTATTATATGTTATCATAACCACTGTAGCCTCTGCTACACAGAACCTTATAGCCAATACACAGACGAAAGTGTCACCATGTTCCACTGGCTTCAAAGAAAATGGACAGAAAAGAAGAAAACGGTAGCAGCATTTGTTCGTTTGTTTTGAGTAAATGAGGCATAATTATAGTAATATCTAGCCCCCTGCCTTTGGTCTAGAGAGATGATAGTTTTCTGACTGTGTTGGTGTACAACTGTTGAATGACTAAACAGGAAAGTCTGCTTTAAGCTTGTATTGTAGACAGTCTGATGCTCGTAGCTTCTCTTACTTCTCACGGTTGAAGATCATGAACTCTTGCTGCACGACTTCAAGGCACTCCTGTAGGTAGTCGTTCTCCTGCAGGCAGTTAACATGCAAAAAAAATAAATCATTATCTTCCACATCAGCATCAATCTTATTATCGTGATCAAAATCTCCATCAGCTTGAGTCAGTCGACTGTGTGACCTCTGGGTTGAAAACATCTTTTCCTCATTTTCCTCCCCATCCTTGCTCTTTTTAAAACAAGTCATGAATTGTTTGTGAACCCTGCTCAAATTGGATGTTTGGCCCAAGACAAAAATAGAAGCTCATACTTCCGAAAGCACTTGAGGCCATGACAACAGCACTGAAGGCTTCATAATTTAATGATCTTGGTAATAACGCAGCATGAGCGCACACGAGCAGGCACGCAGACACACACACACACACACACACATATAGACACCAAGTCTCATAACCCCGCTATTGTTAGAGGCTCACACTCCTGACACACGCGGACCAATGATGATGACATGTGACAAACACACTCAGGACTGACATTACTGACTCTGATGTCATGATGACTGTCTGATGGGAACAGGCTGCTTCTCATAAATACAGAGAGGATATTTTCTGTCTGTGGTTAATATTGTCTTGTTCCAGTGTAACAAACAGTCGAGACAAAGAGACATTGTGCTGAATACATGTGGGTTTAGCACACTCAACTGTTTCCCAACTTTAGTACACCTCTCTTTAATATTTTTTTCCCATTGGTCTCAGGAAGAGTTTAATCTTTATACATCATTGGGAATGGTTAAGGCTAAAACAATTATTTTAGTTATCAGTTAATATTTGGATTACAAAATATAGGAAACTATAAAATGTTGGTCCATTACCGTTCCCAGAGCCAGTGATACTGTTACCCAATTACATTTTTCTGCCAAACCAACAACAACAAGTTGTTCAATTTACAATAATATCAAACAGAAAAGCAGCACATTTTTTCTGATTTTAGAAGCTAAAACCAGCCAGCAATTGTTTTGCTGTTGGGACTTCATGATAAATAGGGAGGTAGAGAAGGCAGCTAGTTTCAGTTAGCTTAGCTCTGTCCAAGGGTTACAAAATCCACCACCAGCACCATTAACATGTTTATTTCATTTGTACCAAACCTGATGTGTAAAAATGGCAATTTACTAATTCTCACTATGCAGTTGCCAGGCAACCAGCAAAGACAGTAAGAGCTTCCTGATAAGCTAAAATATTGAGTGTACATATAGTCTGGACCATTAACCCTGAAGCGTGAATTGACGACAGTTACTCAACAAAGATGTTTCCAATCGAACAACCATACTGAGCAAGAGCAATGTTAAACTTTCCATTTTGGAAGCTTTTATTTTGGTGAGATCATTTTGACTTCTATGTGAAAACAGTATCACAATCACAACGCTGAAGCTGGTTTAGTTAAGAGAAAACTATGTTACAGTACTGACTGACTGTCCATTTTTTTCACCTCTTTTTAAACCCTCTAGTTAAACCCTTAACACAGTTTGAAATGCAGCAAAGAATAATTTGTATGTGTGTGTGCTCGTGTCCTCATTATAATAATTTGCTTTTAGCACCTACATACTGAAAAGAACACTAATCTGATCTGCATAACTCAAATTAACAGTGAAACAGCAAATCAAAGCATTAAATAATGGTAAATAAGCCTTTTAAATGTGAAGAAGCTCAAAGATGCCACTGTATGATCAAAGCCTGTCTCCATCCTGGTAAAGGTTAGTGCATGGTGAAAGCACCAGGGACAAAATGTGTATTGTCCAAAGACAACAACAAGAAAGCACTGAATTATATGTTAGCACTGTAGTAGCGCCCAGAGTGCTTCTGTATGGCAGCTCTCTCTGTGATTTATAAGTCTGTGCCGAGGATGATGTCACTCACAGACTGTGAATCCTTGCTATTATCTCGAGACCGGTTCTTAGCCAGCCTCTTCTTTTTCTTGTGAAGGGGACGCGACTCCAGGATCATCTCCTCCAGCTCAAAGGTGGGGTCGCAGTGGAGGCGACCTTTCTGTAGGAAGCAGAAACAGAGGAGATACTTAGAAACACAAACACTCACATGCAGGAACATAAATCAGCTGCAGTGCACACAGCTGCAGAGTGCACAGGGAATTGAATAACACACACACGTGCATGATTTAGTGAGATACCATGAGGAAGCCAGTTTTGTGTCATTTGGCTGCTACACATGCAGACTGCACATGTGAAAGAGAGCCTGTGTTTACTGTAGGTCTATATAAACAAGCGTGTCTGTGTGTGTGGAGAGACTTCACACTAACATTAGGAACAAATCCGGCCTCCATCTTCTTCTCGTACACGGCATCCCAGTTAACATCAGCGAGGTAGGGAGATGTCTGCATGTCAGACAGGCTGGAGAAACGATGTTCGGGGTTCACTGTCAGCAGCTGAAAGGAAGGGACACACACACACGCACGTCACCTACATCATGTTACCTTCCAAGTGGCAATATCACCTTCACAACTTCTCTCCTCACTCACAGCCAGGCTCTTCCCTGTGGGTGGTGAAATAAACTCAACAAATTGCGCGTGAAAGAAACTAAAAAACAATCTGATGGTTTCTTTCCTTTTTGTTTTACAGGTTCGAGGAGCAGTCCGCAAGTAAAGATAAAGATGTTTGTGGCTAAGCTGGTTTGAGAGAACAAAAAGGCCAAAAACACAGCCTGTTGTGCAGCCTTGTTAATCTACATAGAGTAAATGGAGAGAGGTTAGCATGTAATAGTTACTGTGTCTGCATATTGTGTTTATTCTCTATATACCCTTTTCACATTTTCAGTTGTCACAGCAGGAAAAGCACCAGGGAAATAACTTTAACATTTGACTCAGTCCCATCAAATGTCCCAGTTAGCCGTGACAGTGAGCCGGCATGCACCGCACCACGACCCTGCAACCAGCTCACCCAAAACGAAACGTTATTTTTAATGTCTCCAGTTACGGCTGCACCTCTCCTACCATGACAGCCAACGATGCACGCTGCGACAAAATGTGCATCAGTTTGACACTGCTGTTCAAGCTAAAAGATGCTAACTCGCTAATTATGGCAGCAGTGGTTAGAGCTTGTTTGTGTGTGACTGGTGACAAGTGAGCAACAACCACACCGCTGCCATGAAAAATACCATTATGAAGAAAAAATAACATAATAAAAAAAGAAAACTGACATTATGGCATAATTAAACATCATATAATCCAACTGAGTTAAATAACACAAAGATAAAATAAATATAAATGATAAATAAATATAAATATAAAGATTTTTTGAAGCCTTTGCTGATCTACTAACCAACAGAGGGCAGTGTTCAATCAAATCAACCTTTCATCAGGTTTGAATTAAAACTCTTACACCGATCAAGACAGATGAACGCCACACATGAAGGCAGTGACTTATTCCAGGGGGGAAATAAAACTGGAGTTGTGTTTTAATGAAATACCATCTGTTTCATTTTCCACCTCGGGCTAAATGCTGGAAATGATAACAGGACGTGGCTTTTATTATCATGTTAACTCTCTTCTTGTGTTTTATTTCCCTGTTTTGGTCCCAGACTGATTCAGTTTTCTCCTGCAGGGCCGGTTAAGTCTGTCTCAGTGGAGTCCAGACACGGTAATCGATCAGCAGCAGAGCGGAAGAGGCCGGCGCTCCATCCACAACACTCAGTCACTCAGACAGAGAGCACATGCACGCACTCATGCTCACACGTACACGCTGCCAAAAAATATCCCTTTTAACAAGGCACATTTTCTCTAACTCGCTCCAAAATCTTGTCTTAAAATGACTAAAGAAATACTGCCAGAGGGGATGAGATGATTTGTTCCTAGCACAGCTTCACTTGTTCTGATGACAACATGTTGACACACAGAATAAGGCAGTGTGCGCAGAAAATTTATCAGATATATGGAGAGTGATGGAAAGGACATTATCTCATCCGACTGGCAGATTTTTACTTGTAGGAAAAGTACATTTTGAGCCCCAATATGAGGTTACATTACTTGTAAAGATGAATATTATCAGTAGCACACAGAGTCTCCTCTCTTACCCATTTGCTCTGCTTCTGTGCTTCCATCCTTCACAGACCCATCTGTCGTTTTTCTTCTCCTTTGCCCTGAGGTTCCCAGCTCATCCTCCCTCCAGCTCCAGCCCCCCCTGCAAGTACCTGCATCCTATGTTCATGTGGCTTCTGTGGCTTTTTTTCCCACTCTTCAAAATCCACAACCCCAATATCAATTGTATATCCCTGACATCCTCCCTGCTCTTCTTTCTTGAGCTCACCATGCGTATCCAGGCACCAGAGTCAGGTTCACATTACACTGATTTTACTCTAAAATGTAAGCTGACACTCACACAAGTAGTTCATGTCTGAATACTGTTTATATTTACACAGTGTTTGGATTTTTTCTGTGCCGCATTTAAGACTTTGAATTACATAAATATTATAATTATGATTCAGAATAAAATATGCACTAGACATGAATGTAAAAACAAACAAAACATCTTTGTCTAACTGATGTACTGTAGATCGTAACATTGTTGAGATTCTGCACAACAATGCTGTAACTGAAGTAGCCCTGCTCCAGTTTCATGGCAGCTTTACTTCTCAGTGGGGCAATGTTACCTGGTTTTGAATTCAGGAATAAATCCAGCTATTTAACTAACAGAAGGTAAAAGTGAATGATATGCCTTTTTGTGCTGCTCACCTTCCTTAAGAGGGAAACCAGGTCCTTGGGCCAGGCTGGGTTATACTGGACACTGACTGTACTGAAGAGCTGAATCAAGGACTCCACCGAGTTACTGGCATGGATGTCATAGGGCCTCTGGTTTTGAAAGAGGAGGGCGAAAGAATAAGAAAGAAAAAACACAGGGAAGAGAAAGCTGGTTGGATGGACGGATGCAAGTTCAGTGTCGCAACCAAATAACACGTAAAGTGAAATACCAATCACAGCTTACCCATCCACGCAGCACTTCGAAGGCTGTCACCCCTAGTGACCACCAGTCTACTTCAAAGGCGTAGCCCGTCCCCCCACTTATAAAAGACTGGAAGATCTCTGGGGCTGAAAGCAGAGACAGAAAATCACAATCAAAAAAAGCCTTTTCAACCACTCTCCACCTTTCACATGTGCTAAAAAGCAAGCAAGTGTTGCTTTCCAAAATGTCAGCAAAAACTACTCATCCTTTCCTCGCTAATGACAAAATTAGCCTTTTTGAATCAGCTTTTCACAAATAAGCACACAAACTGTAATTTCTGTCATTTAATTCAACCAAGTGTCTCTTTGCTGATGATGAGGGTGTAAAAAAGAGTGTAGAGAAATAAGCTAAAATCGCTGACATCAGAGTCTAGCACCTTGTAGCAGCAGGATCTAATTTGAAACCTCTAGGATTGGCTTATCACATGTTTACAACTGCATCTGGGTGCTTTATCACATCTTACAGAATGTCAGAAACAGTTTGTTTAAATCAACTCCATTGTATCCAGATTTAGAGCCTGCAACGTAACACGACTGCCAGAATCCAACAATCATTGGCTTATGGTCTTTCTGTCCATTAATGGTATTCGTACAAAGCCTCAATGACACGAGCTGTGTTGTGATGCAGCTGCAAATGAAGGTTACCCATGTAGGGCTTGGTTCCAGCTAAGGCTGTAGCTCTCTCTCCGTCCTTTATTATTGTTGCTATGTTGAAGTCTGTCAGGTGAGCGTGGCCTGAGAAGACACAGCAACAAAATCTATTCATACATAAGTCCTTTAAAAAAAGGTTTCTGATCACATCAAAAGGAAACATTTCAGTGTAAAAGAGTCTGGCACACATCCCTGTTTTTGATCGTGGATGAAATGTTCTTGAGTTTTAAAATTCATCTGTAATGTACTAGGTGGCAGTCTCCATACATTTGGTAATGGTGGAATATCATGAGTTAAGCAGCCCTCACATCTGATGTGAGGCGGCTTCAGCAGCATACACTTAGAGATAAAAATGTCACAGCAATGATGATTCAGAATTGGTGAACTGCATCAAGTTGTTTTAAGGCAGACTGTGTATAGATGGAAAGAGACAAGCATGAGCAGTATGTAATACAGTAATGGAGTATCAAAAACATTCTGATCAGTGGGAGAAAGTCTGAAGAAAGTGGACTGTAAGCTACACACAGTTTGTGCAAGAGACATGAGAGGAGGACTCAATCAACTGTATAAAAATGGATCTTCACAGTGTGCGTTTGTGTTGGAATAATAATTTGTTTTGTACATTGTATATAATAATAGACCAAGAACTGAACCAGTAACCAAATTCGAACCCCACTGCTTTTGAAATTAAGGTTGAAAAAGTGACACCATAGGTACACATCACTAGAAAAGTAAGTTCTGCTAAACATAAGTACGTTATTGTTACCTTGCTCATCCAACAGGATATTATCTGGCTTGACATCTCTGAAAAAAGACAAAAACAGTTGAGTTATATACTGTATATGCAAATTAGATTTGAACTGTTAGTAGTACAGCTTATTTTGTCAAAATGATTTATCTGATGTTTTGCATTGTGGGACTCAGGGATTGTGTTTGCATCCCTTGTGTATGTTAAGATGGAAGACCGGTAATTTATCACATAAATGAAAATTGAAACCTGAATGGACATATGTCATCCAAACCAGACCGGATCTCTGCCAATAAGAAGCATTTTACTGGATACTGGGATAGCCAACTAAATTGGCTTTCCTAGAGGTTTTTAATTCAAGTTTGATTCTGCCTTATATCATTTAGGAGTGTAGGAAATTAATTAGTCATTTACAGGCAAAGTTTCAAGGCAGACAGTGCTTCATTTTGTTTTGGATTTAAACCCCAGATATATAGCAGTGTCGTGTATGTTGTGAGTTGTTTTTTATAAGATTCAAATTAGCTTTTAAAAAGTCTCCATATATCACCTTGGATACAGTATTTCGATATATCGAATCACAATGCCTGTATTGCGATATGTATTGTATCTCTGGATTTATGCCAATACATAGCTCTTATATCATCCAAATGTAGATCTGCAAAAGAAATTGTGAATTTAATTGAGTCTCTGTGCTAATATTAGGACTCGAATGTGTCGAGAAAGCAGTCGTCCAATTTAGTGCCATTAAACCATACTGTATGTAAAAGAGCACTAGTCACACTTTGCAAACCATGTGGAAACATGTTGGAAACATGATATTTCTGTTTGAATCATGCAGGATGTTGTTGCCATAATCTTTTTCAGCAGAGGCTTCTGTGGATGTTGAAGTCAGATGCTTTAAATGTCATGATTTATTCACTAAGCCTGTTTCCATTGTATTTTGTCACATTTAATTTTTGTCAGCATATCCACATTCCAGTATTTGTTTTATTTCCACTGAAATGGGCATTAAAATATGTGCATGGAAATGCACTTATAGAATTGGAGAAAGATTCAGGGCATTTGCTAAATGTTCAGTTTATTCCTATAACTCTAAGTCACAAACACACACTGTCCGGTGTCTCAAGTTGTTTATGGTCAGGTGAGAAGGATCAGGTTTATGTAGATGTGCACAGTATGTGTGGATGTGAAAGTCAGTAGGAGGCGTTTGCAGTCTGATGTATGTGTGAATTACATGTTGGTGCAACATGTTGTGTGTGTCAGAGAGAGAACAAGAGAGAAAATCCTCATTCCCTACATCTGAAACGTTGCCAAAGTGCATAAGAACACAAGCATCATCAATTCTCTCAAGGCTTTTGGAGGTTTGTCTTCACATGCTTATTACACTGGGCACCCATGCAGTGGAGACACACACACACACACACACACACACACACACACACACACACACACACACACACACACACACACACACACACACACACACACACACACACACACTTTCCAACACATCCCAACCGATCCAAGTGCTCCACAGGAAATTAACGGTGCGCACACAGCTTTATTTAATTGTGCCACACGACACGCTGGTGTGGAGAGTACACATGGTCCGCAGAGAGCATCTACACACCCCATACGATGCTTGTGTTCACTGTCGCCCTGCAACACTAAGCTGATGCTAATATAATCTGCCAGAGCTGTTTGGAGAAGACAGTTTCTAACATGATACAGCATGTGAAGTGAATTCCTATTTTGTACAGAAACAACCCTCCTGAGTGAGGTGATCTAACAAGTAGAGCTTTGAATGTGTGGAGTACACGCTGAAGACAAATGAAGCAATCCTGTGGTCTGTGCAGAGAAGAGAAAGGGAAAGGAACTCCCCACTTGTACTTCCTTTCTTCTCATAGGACTAATTTTACCTCCTTGGGCATGGTGGCAGCTGACTGTTGCTAGGAGACCAGAGGCTCTTCTTCCTTTACTTGGTGCAACAAAATAATTGTATAGTATTCTCCTGTCAAAAACTTACAGGGTGGAACCAAATTGTAGAGCTGGGGACGGCCATGGATACCCAGGGATTGGATTATGGCTCTGAGTGCAGACACAATTGTGTCAAAGGCAAAACAGTTGATGTCAAAGAGAGCATTAAAAACACTGGGAAAAAGCAGATACAGCAAGCAGCATGTGTTACCTATTTAAAGTATGGTGGCCTTTTTGAATTCTAGGTCAACAGGACCAGAAAAAAGACTGTTGGCATCTGTCATGTGATAAATGTGATGAAATTAATATAATCATAGTGTAATGCAGACTGATGTTATATAAAATATATGGAACACATGGGCTTTATTATATATGTGAATCTGTATACGTAGTAACACATGCAGGCGCACAACACATACAAACTTAACTTTACATGTCCAGGAAATGTTTGTTGGGTGCTTTCATGAAAGTCTCACATTCTTGTAAGATAAGAAAAGAAATCTCACTAATTATCAAAGACTCTTGATGGAGTCTTGCCATAGCCATGCGGTTGCCAGGCAACCAGACGGTGAACCAGCCGAGAGTCAGAGAAGTTACCGCTCCCATGCAAGACATTTTCCCCATGACCCACACATACATTTCCTATATCAATCTCTCCATTCAACTCAGCATAAAAGCAAATAAATAGTTCTATCTCTTCTGCTATGTGTCTTTATTTACTGATTATTCAGCAACACACTTTCTACATATGCTACTTCACATGTTTTTAGTTTTTATATGAATATAAGATGTTGAAACACAGACACACACACACAGACACACACAGTTGTTTGACACGTAGCCCATATGAGGATTGGAGCAAGGTTCAAACAGTTTTTAAGCCATCTGTGGCTGTAAATCTGCAGTCTGCAGGGATCCGCCTCTTTGACTTACTGGACTGCACAGACACTTACTGCTGCTCTCAGCATATCTGGACAAAAAGCTGTGGACAGCGAATACTCTACACCCTAGTTAAAGATGATGGATTGTAACAATTACAAGAACACACATCTAGGCAATTTTTGGATATGTTAAGTAGTGTAAATAAAAGCAGTGATGTCCAAATTCCTAAAAATAGTAATATAGCACATGTCAGCCTACACCAAGACTGAAAAATAATAAAAGCAAAAGCTTCATTTAAGTTGCCATATGTCTTAGAGCTGTAGGGCACTATGTTTTCCTCTGACAGGACGTGATCTTAACTATTAAGGTCAAAGAGAACGCAGGTGACTTCAGTGAACAGGGCATGATGAATGTGGGTGTAAAAATACACTGTATATACTGACTACACTTGAGTCATGCTTACAGCCTAAGGAACTACACATATGAAGACAAGTCAGAAAGACACAGTGACTTTGTGGATTTGATAAAATAACACACAAAAGAGAAGGATTACTGCAGTATTCCCGCTGGAAAAAGAGGAGGTAATACATTTGGCACAATGCAAAAAGAAGAGGTTTGAATCGTGCTTATATTTACTTTGATGTTTGATTTCCAGCCTGAAGAGTAAATCATTATAATCTTAAACGGCCAGTAATACTGCTGCAAGCTGCAGAAGCAAGAACACAATGACCAAAAGCTCCTGAATACTGAACGTTAACAATACTGAAAAGACCTTGAGCAGATCTTCAGAGCTCTGTCAATGCAGGAGAAATGTTTTGAATTGAAGCTGAATCTTCCTGCAAAAGCTTTTTCTAAAACGCATTAAAAGCTAAAAATTTGATTTGTTACTTTGCTTGAACATTTATTTATCTGACAAAGTACAAAGGAAAGATTTTCAGTACTTTCACTGACCAAATTAACTGAGTTTTGTAAACAGAAGAGTCCCAGCATAATGATGTAACAGGCTGACACTGCTGCTTCGGGTGTATTTGGGAATATGTATTGTACATGTAAACACTTTAATGGCTGTTTTTGGGAGTTTAATTTGTCTTTCTTTTTACCTGATCGCACATTGAGATTGTCACTCTGTTGCTTATTGTGACTTCTACATACAGAATTACACAACACAGATTATTAAATCACCATGAGAAAAAAAGTGATGGTTTGAATCATGGACATTGGGATTTTCTTTTGAGAAAAATTAAAGCAGCATGGGAAAGTAGTTGTTAGTAGTAACAAGCCCACAAAGAATTAACAAATGACTCCATGGTGTGACTCTCACGTCTATAGTAGGTGGTGTTTAGTATCTTTTAGCCTGTTGTTTTAGATTGACTATAACAACCACTGTTCGGCAGGTCTTCAACAGTGCAGTTTTTGATGAAAAAGCTCTGAGCAACCCACCGTATGCAGCATCAGACAGGATACACATGATTTTAGTAACTTGCTGGTGTTGAAGACAACAACAAAGGAATACTAGACTTGTGTATCTTAGGTAGGTAAGAGAAATGTGACTCCAAATGAATGCTAATGTTGCTGTTTGTTTACTTTTGGGATATTACCTTTCTATTATATGTCACTAGAGTTAATGTTTCTTCTACCGCCCCCAGGTGGCCATAAAATCAGGATGCGCTGCAGTAATTTGGTGTGCAAAATTAATTTCACTAATTGGTTTTGATTAATGGTCACTGGGTAATTCTGTTGCCTGAGACAGTTTAAAGCAAATGCCTCTCCAGTGAGAGAGAAATGTTTCATTATAAATATTCACAAAAAGCTTGGAAGCTGCTGGATGCCTTGAAGTCAAAAATGAATAATAAAAAATATATTTATAAATTTCTACCTATGGATGATGTGCTGATTCTGCAGGTAGTCCAGCGCCAGCGTCATCTCACAGAGGTAGAGTTTGACGGCGTCCTCACCAAACTGGACGCTCTGCTGCAGGTGGTAGCGCAGGTCTCCTCCCAAAAGGAGATCCACCACCATGAACATGTCCTCCTCATCCTGGAACGAGTACCTGGGACCAGAGAGGGAGGACACAAAGCTAAGTCACTGTCCAGTTTGAAAAGGATAAACATGCTATACAAACAAAGACAATGGCTGAGTACACACACAACACATCCAGTACATCTTGCATAGGGGCTTGTACTGTATGCGCTTGCATGCAGTACACACAGTACTTCACAAGTGCAAAGCTTACAGAGTAAACATCTGCAAACACATGCATGTCTATGGAAACCCACACAAGGTCAAACATATTAGAAGGCCACACAGTATCTGAGTAGAGCAGCAGGAGAACATGCTCATCATACACTGCTCTGCCTTATCCATAATGCATATTTATGTATGTCAGTGTATGCTTGAGTTGGTTTCTGTTTGAATGTGTACTTCCTGGCAGGCTCTGAACATGCACATTGTTCCAGCATTAGATTAACATCCATCATTATCCTATTAATAAAAGACAGGAAGATTGACAAACAGAAACTTTACAACAGCCCATCTTTTACTTGATGCAGCTTAATTGAAGGCTGCTTGCGGTCCACTGAACTTTTTTGTCAATCAGGCTTAGTAATCATGCACATCAAATTAAAACACAACCTCTAAGTTATCTGGGAGGGGATTTGCAACACACTACAATTTCTGCCCTAAAAACCTAACAAAACAACACAACTGAACCTAAAAGGCAGAATAATACCTTAATAGTTCCCCTATGTCAATTTGCAGCAGAGGAGGGAACATAAACTGAGCCTTGTGGATTTCTTCTACCAACCTCACGTTATTTTGTCTGCTACTGAGACAATTCTGTGTCATGTCACATTAAAACACCAATACTGTGGTATTTATAGCTGCAGTTTCCCTCTGTGTCTCCAGGGTTGGCTCTGAACACTCAGGGGGACATTCCGATAGGTCCTATTCAGGTGCAATTTCCTGCCTCTTTGTAAGTGAGAAATTGGGCCTGTGTTTGCTGCAGAGGAAAAAAAAAAAACACTCCATCTCATCCACAGCTTGGTGGTTCCGTCACTGAGAAAAAACCCATTTGTAGTACAGGGCTACCCCTTACTCACCTTAACAATTTAATCGCAAGAAGAAACTTAAATACTGCAATATTAATACCAAGGTCTAGCTCCCACATTTTCTCCTCTCATTAGACACCTTACTACCACTGCTCGGAAGACATTCCTGTAGTATGCACTCAACAGTAAATAACTGTTGAGTCATATAGTTTAGACACAGTAAACCAACCTGCCCTGACCCTTCAGAAACCAGCCATACTACTTAAAACAGATAGCACCCTCAGCAGATGGCCATCCACAGGATGTTGTTGGCTGTTGGAAGGCATTTCTCAATGTCACCTTTTTATCACCTCATTGTCACGCTGGTTCCCGGTATCCAGTTGACAGGATGAGCTTCCTCTGAGGCAACACTTGCTATCTCAGTGTTCCACAAAACGGTCTTCCCAATTCTCCGTCGACATATCAGGGCTCCTAAGAGGGAGAGAGACTGCTGCGGCTCGGCCTGGTTGTCACTTCCTTCACCGCTTTTATTGAGGTGACAAGGAAATGTCAGACATAGCCCGACTACTGGATCGTATGAAAGCTCCGGCGCTGACAAGCCTTGTCACCTTTAAGACTCTCGCCAATGATGGGACAGAGAAGAAACACAAACAATTTTATTCCCCGATTTTTTCTGGACACTTCACTCCAAATAAACACAAAAGTCCAGACATGTGACAGCTCTAAAGGGACTCTTCTGATTGTCTGGAAGTGGTAAAACAATGCTGGTTGAACAAAACAGGAAAGTAATGTGAAAATCACAAAGAAAGACCGAAAGTTAAAGGAGTATTTCACTTAACTTTAGATTTCCACAATAGGTTGGTGGTAGCAGGTTAGTCCAAGTGTTATGAATCAAAGCACAAATCTAACAACTGTGTCCACTTCAAGTACTGTACTAACTGTCCAGATGTCCAGAAGTACAGTACCCATGGTTTGAACATCTCTCATACTCCCTGTGTTTCCTTATTCACAAAGTTATTTCTGTCTTTCATTATGCCCTGATATGAAATGCAATAGCATGCATGTCTGTGGAGAGAAACAATATATACACGCATCGTTGTGTCTCACCCCTTCCTACAAAGCTTTTCATCCCATCATTTCAAACAAGTATGCTGCTTTTCTTACTGAGTGATGTGTACACTGTACTGTATTGAACAGTGCTTTATGACATTGGAGGATTTATAATCAAATGCTTGAGTGTGAACGAATGCCGAGCGGTCATATTGGATCTGAGGAAAACTGTCCAAAATAAGAGGAGGCCAAGTAGAAAGACCAGGACAGGACTTGTATGCGACAGTCACAGCGACTAAGAGATGAAGGTTAGCCGGCTGGAAGGAGCACAAGAACAGGCTGAAATAATCAGGCCACAAAGACAAATGAGCCCAGGGAGGTAGGGAGGACTGAGGGAAATAGCGGAACAGTGGATGAGGAGAACTGTTCTGAGGAAGAAGCGAGAGAGAGATGAGAGCTTGTGATTCTGTTGGCTCGAGTTGGTCTTGCAAAGTTTTAATGCCCTACATAAAGTTGATGTTAGAGATCGGCTGGCTGAAGTTGGCTGTGTGACTCAACCACAAGACACTCACATCCTCCTCTGAGGATTCCTGCAACAATGGTGTGAGTGAATGCTGCCTCTCCTTTCAACGGCCTCCAACCAGTTGCCTTAAGACACAACACTTGTATTGGCCTGCTTTTACAAGGTGACTTGAAAGCCATGTCCCATAAAAAGTTCTTTAAAGTAGCGTATGAGGCAGTTTCACCAAAAAGTCCTTCAAGGCTGCAGGTCCAAGGGACAGTACAGTGTGAATACACAATGATATACTCGAAAAACAGACTCCTGCGCCTTTGTAAATGACCCCATATTTGCCCTTATATAAGGATGATTTAAAGCTAAACCACTTCACAGAGCTTGTTATGACTGCTGACTGGGGGTGTAGAGGCTAATTTGTTCCACAGTCTCCTAAGGCCTTATTCCATCCAGGCCTGAAATCAATATTCCTAATGGAGGCTGAACAGGACACTACAAATCCATCCTCACCACTCCTCTCGCTCGCTTTCTGACTCTGATGAAGGAACGGACAATAAGAGGAGAGCACCACATGCCGCTTCTCCAGATGACTCGCCTCTATTTTAGTTTTGAAACCTTTCAAATCTTTTAAGATTGTCCTAAGGGACTGTGTTTGTAGCTCCAACTTTTTGATGACAACCCTAGCTACCCTCACTGCTCTTACAACTCTGCTTTCAACACAAATGAAGCAGCGTCCATTTGGCCATGATTCACTACTGCGTGTCTGAATCCTTAGGGAAGGAAGGGGTAATGGTTTCTGTTGTAATGCTTAACAAGAAATGCGTCTTTTATAATGATTTATTATACTTTGTAGACCAGAAGATCAGATTCATTGCTCAGCCCTAATGCTGGTTATTCTCTGCTTCTAGGTGGGGAGAGGTGACCCCTGCACTTTGAGGTTTCAAGCATATGTGAGAGAAAGAAGATGTCAGTGTCTTCTCATGCTTCGCAAATCCTCACAAGGTTTTGTGTGGATTCGGTGTGTGCAGCACATGATAGTTAATTTTTCCTCCTCCAAGGTAATCCATTCAGCGTACCCTCGACTCCTACACATCATATCTATGCAGCAAGGGAATGGTCGCTGCAATTACTGTGGGCTGCAAACTTGACATCAGCTTAAAGCAGCCTTTACCCAGCTGATGGGATTCAGTGTGGGCTTTCGCAAGGTTGCTTCCTAATGAATTTCCTGTCACGATACGGACAGAGCTGTCCATAAGCATGGCAGAATTCAGGATGTCTTGAAGAAAGCAAAACCCTGCTTCCAGACAGAAGGTATGTGTGTGTGTGTGTGTGTAGGTAAGAGCTGAGGGAAAACCTTACAAATCCTCTTAGTCTGCACATCTGTTTTTGACAAAACAAATCAATGTCAAATACTTTTTTGTGCTGTTGTCTTTGAGCACAAGTTGCATCTTCTTTTTTTCAGGTAGTTCCTAAAACCCCAAGCTAGTTCATTGCACAGCCATTAATAATGTTCTGATATGCTCAAATACCCAGTGCTTGTAACACTCTATTTGACAATCCTACAGTATAGTTACTGGCAACTGTCTGATCTACAGGGAATAGGTTAAACAGCATACCCACGTGGTGAACCAATTAGTTTCCTAGTTGTTATACAGAAAGTGAGACAACTGGAAGATGAAGCAGAGCTCTCATCAGTCCTATCTCATTACCTGGCCAGTCGAGATGCTGTCTCAAGAAGCAGCTAAGTGAAGCTGACAGTTCATGCAATCCATACAGGTGCAATACATAACATTGCTGTCACACACGGATGCTCACAAAATGTCTGCGTAAACTGGGGCAGCAATAAAAAAACATACACAGACTTGAGCTATAAATTTAGTTTTCTGATTATTTTATCTATCACTGTGTTCTACGCTCTCGAGCTTCTGGAGATCTTTCACTGAATCATACATTTTTGAGCACATAGAATCCTCGACATTGGAGGACGGCAGATGCTCTCTAGAGCTGTCCTACATGAATCCACCTCCTTGATGACAGAGCCAATCACAACAGTATTTTCAGTCTCCTTCTGAATCCAGGTTTAGACAATAAGAGTACGGAACTGGTAATATAGAGCAAAGTAAATCTAGAAACACATTTTGTCATTCTTTCTGGTCACTATAAATGGGAAATGTCTAATCGTAACATTTCAAAACGTTGACGCAGCTCCTTGCTATTTGATCTAACTTAAATATTGCAGGAATTAGGTATGGACGGAGCAAGCATAACGTGTTTTATTATAGCTGACATACTCAATAAACTTGTCTAATGCAATGCCTAAAGGAGTGCAGTGCAGTATTAGGTTATCAACCTTACCCAAAGTGAAACATTTTCATTCGATGTACAAGATAATCACACAAACTCTGTCAAACAGTCCCTTTAAAATGGTCTCCCAATAGGTTTAAAGACCTGGGCATTGAGATTAGAAAATCACCTGACCAATCTCCAAGATAATTTAATAATCCAAGATACTAAAACCAAAGTGGACCTTCAGTGAATGGAGTTACCCTTGACCTTAAACACAATAAAAGAAGCACATCTCCCAAATCTCTTTTACTCTTTAAACACTGAAATTAACCACTAATTTCATTTTTATGGCATAAAAAAATCCCAAGGGTCAAACTCACTATGCTAGAAAACCCCTATTCTCAAACTCGCTGTATTATCTTGCCTCCAAGTTCAGACCAGTATGAAGCTGGCAACACCTGACAGTGAACTCTCAATCTAACAACATAAAATTAACTCTATACCACTTAACACAATGCTATTTATAAGCGGCAGGAAGAAATTTTGTACAATCACTAAAAACCCAATAATTCTCATAGCCCTGCTCTATGGCAAGATGCCTAAATTGTTGATTGTTTAATATGTCTGTTGCCAAGTTTGTTTCTTTTATTCTTTTTGTGTTTTGTTTGATTTAACATTTTAAAATTCTGTTACTATTGTGCTGAGACTTGCAGATAGTTTTAGTAGTAATAGTTTTAATTTTATTATTATTTTATTAATTAAGAGACTTTTTTACTTTGCCAAGGTGGGGGAAAAAATTCAGTGGCAGACTCAGATCTTCAGAACATAAAATAAAGTGTAAATGAGGCTTAAAATTACTATGGATGATATCAATGAAACTGGTCCCATAGAAGAGCATGTGGATTACCCAGATTAACACTAACATCTTAGTATGGCACCATTAGAACTTTGGTATTGTATAAGGGAACTGAGCTTGTGTGCCCTAATTGAGATAGATCGGCTCCTTTTTCAGAGCATCTCTGTGAAGTCGACTTAGAAAGCTGAGAGAAGAGGTGTGAAGTGTGAAACTTCTCATACCCACGTAGCCACAATGATACAGTTTGATATCTTCATCACTAATGGGCATTTGAAATAGTGCTGGATGCTGAGTATAAGAGAAAGAGAGCAGAGCAACACAGTGCATGGAAAATGAGAACACAGAAGACTCTGGCAGCTATAAACTCCTGCAGGGAATTATACTATAAAAAATACACAGGCCTACTACTGTATGCTCATTAAATTTTCCTCAGTTTGTTCTAGTAGAGTGGCTTCTCTAGCAGGCAAAAAATATCCTGTAGATTACACTTAAATCATTTACAACATTGGTGAGAGAATGGGCCCAGGACACGGCATTGTCTTGAATCATCTACTCACTATCTACACATAATCAATCTATCATGGAATGCGTGAATAACTAAATAATCTAGAAGTGATTGCTCAGAAAAGATAAGCGGGTGCAATATCATTCTACCAATTACAGAGGAGTAAAGTGCTTTGTGTAATATGCTGTGAATGCCGTGCCAGGTCCCCAATTACATTTAGAAATGTGTCCCGCTTGGAGATGAGTGTTGAATAATGAAAGCAGCCTCCATTCACCCACATATCAGACTCAAGGGAAGAGTAAGGTCATTTCAAACCACAGTAATTATCAAATGTGTGCTTCATGGGCACAGATTCAAAATTAATATCCCAAAATATCCCTCCTGTGTAAATTGTTTCTTAAGCTAATAGCTGCAGGTTTTTGGAAGACGATTTGTTTCAAGTTTTAATAAAACTAACAAAACTTTTTATTTTAGCCACTAAGCATAAAAATGCAGAAAATGAAGTGCATGCACAACACTAGGAACATAATATCCACATAGAGTACATCTATTTTAGGCTGGGACAGATCGTAACAGTGAGCATGCACTTGTCTATTGAGAGCAAATAAAGAAAATGACAGATTAAGCAAGCGACCGACACAGGCAGAGCAGACCACACTGAAAGTGTAAAAACATAAGATAGTCACCAGAGATTTACTAAAAAAACATGTTCAATTTCCTGTAGGATCTCAAGCTCTCTAAAGACGTTTCGGACCTCATCTCGCTCTATGCACTGCTGTTTGTTCATGTACTTCATGGCGTACATCTTCTCCGTGTCCCTTTTTTGTACAATGCATACCTGCAGAGAACGAGAGGAAGATGGGGGGGGGGGGGGAGGGGAGACAAAGACAGAAAATTAAGCATATTAGAATAACACTTCTTTAGGCAGACTGCATTCCAAGTATGCATGTAAACAAATAGACCTATATAAATTAACATACAGAACATATTGTACAACTACAGTATAGTGGCAAGGAAAGACAATTTCTTGCTAAGCTGTCTAAGCCGAATTTCAGTTTCACAAAAGCGGCCACGCTGCTATGCAAACAAAACATGCTTTCAAAGTGGCGCCCAGCAGCTGTTGATTAATGTGATCGTTGGTTTGGATACCATATCCCGGTGCATGAAAATCTGACACGCTGAGCAGTTCTTATGAACTTCATTTTCACACAGAAGTTTAAGGCAGAAATCCCTCCCATCACCTTATTATTTATTTATTACGAGTTCTGCGGTTTTGTCAGGATGCGGCTGCAAAAGGTCAGGAGCAGGGCGGGACTCCCAAGAGGTCAGAGTCATTACAATAACATTACTGTCCAACCGCAGTCATTAAGCTGATCATGGATGTGGTTCAAACAGTGCCTTGCAGACAAACAGTGGATTCAGTTTTTAAGGTTGCGTGCCTATCTTCACTCATTCTGCCTTTGGTTTTTACTTGAGCGATTCAGTAAGATGTATTTTTAATCGCTATGATAGCATGGCATGGAGACAGTTAAAGGTGTTTCTGCAGTACATCAATGCCAGAGTGGTGTGTGAAGCACACCATCTGTCTCAGGCTATAATGAGGCGACCTGGTGGACAATTCAATCCAGTCCAGGACTTCTGTCTGTACAGAAACAGCAGAGGACTGTTTAGTGTTTAATGCTTCATAAGGTGGTCAAGTGCCACAATCGAGGAATTGTGAGACACATTTAAAGGCCAATGCAGCTGCTTAGATTTAGTTCTTGACAGACCCTTTAAACTGAGTAATGGTGTGAATCTTCTGTATTTTTGTGAGGGTTTCACATTCACTATACCATATTTACATATACAAGGAGCCAGGTTCTCTCTCTCCATCACCATCAGTACATACTGTGTGTGCCATGTTTGTATTGTATCAAAATAGACTTGAAAGAATGTGAATCTCTTCTTTAATGTGGCTTTACAGCAATCTCCAAAGGTGGTAAGATCTAATTTGCATGACTGGTGAGCAGGGATGCCACCAACGCGCTCCACAACGCTGTCAGTAAAAAGCCTAAGTGGGCCAGTAGGAAAACACACATTTACAGTAACTTCAAGTGCACAGTTACTAACATAATCTTGTCACGACAATACTGT
Organism: Anabas testudineus; assembly: GCF_900324465.2. Classification (NCBI taxonomy): domain Eukaryota; kingdom Metazoa; phylum Chordata; class Actinopteri; order Anabantiformes; family Anabantidae; genus Anabas; species Anabas testudineus. The sequence continues at coordinate 3,633,539 of NC_046624.1, forward strand.
TGAGCCTTTATTTATTTTCTATTTTCTTCTGTATAATATATACAGTAACAATGATTTCCTTAATTATAGACAGTTAATCCCTTTCTGTAAAGATGTTTAACTCTTCACCCACTCTACTCAAATTGCACCCATATATACAGACAAAGGAAAAAAATCTGCATGTCACTTAAACTGTGGCCTTAACGACCAACATATCGCAATGCCAATTTTTGACTGAATATAGCATTCTGGGTCTGGGACTTGGGCACGCTTCAGGCTTGTGTTCTGAGTGGGACATGGGGCAATGTTCCCTCCATTTTTAAAAAAGGCCGCTTTGTACTCCTTTCAAAATCTGCTCGCTCCCCCTCCACACTGCTAATGAGCTCTGGTCTTGTGTATGTTTCTCAGTTTTTGTACAGGAGTACGTGAAGACAGAGGAAGTATGATCATCTCTTTAAATACCACATCAACAGTCAAACCAGACTACAAAGCTGGATCCTCCTAGACCCTTGTAGGTGGTCAGAGTCAAAAAGAAAAGAAAATCATCATTTTAATCAGTTTCTCAGTTTTTCTTCACAAAAACAAAAATGGCAAAAAAATAACAGTCTCAGTGACGTTACTGAGTGCTTCATGTGATAGTGTTTGTAAGCTTTTTTAGCATCTACAAGACTCTATGAGCTTTTGGGAGCTAACTTCAGAATTTGGGTGAGTGTTGTAAAATGAGTCTACAGAGTTAGAAATCTATTGCATTAAGTGAAATCTGGAGAGTTAGTGACTTGAATGTATTTCATGTAAGAGCTGTAAAGCTAAGGTAAAAGGTCATGGTGGAATCTGATTACCAATCACCTGCATGTAAATGAAAGCTCTGATTTACCTGTTTAACTTGATTTCTCTTAGTAACCTGGATCCCTGCGTGCGTGCAAATGTAAAGCCCTTATAAAAAGAAAGACATTTCACACCATCATTCTCTGTCAAAGTGCTACGGGACCAAAATCTAAACAGCTGTTTTGACCCTTAAACATGCCCCATGATGGCCCTGAGCATAGCACTTGAGCACGCTGGGAAGCATTTAACAATTAGCAGGGCTCTTGTATTTCTATTACAGACAAAAGGCCTTAGCCGGGTTGAATTGTCCACCAGGTCTCCTCATTACAGTCTGAGCCAGACAGATGGCTGTTTACACTCTGGTCCTGATGTACTGCAAAAACACCCATCTCAGATAGTCATTTTCCCATTTGCTCAGTTTTACAAAAGACAGAATACATTTCCAAGGGAAGACAAATTCTCCTTTGTTTCCTTGCACATGGGTATTTGTGCAGTTGTACAGAGGCATTTTTGATGAATACGGTAATAACAATTTCAAATGGGTTACTTGCAGTTGTCTTCCATATTCAAATTACCTCAGCATTAAAAACAAATAACAATCTGAAAAGGCTTTGGTAAGATCGATTTTTCTATTGCAATGAGGATTTCCACTTAATTAAATGGGGAAAAAGAATTTTAAGAATAAGCACCAAGTTAAATGGGGTGTTAAAATGAATACTATGACTCTAGTGACAGGTGGAAATATTACAATGTAAAACGCCATCTATTCAATTGTACTCGTCGTTTCCCCTCAAGCACACATCTCAGATAAGTTCCGGGTCTGACTCAGCTGTGTCTCCACTTACTTTTATCTGGATCACCTCCAAGCTCAGGTTTCCCTTACTTCTGTCACTTCTAATTAGTTCATCGCAGCTGAAATTCATCACACGTGTTCCTCCTCTTTCACAAAGTGTCAGATAATACTGACTAAGAGAGTATCTATAAGCTGCCTAATCAGCCCTTTGCTAAAGATTTGCTACGGCTGCTATGCCTTTGAAGCTTTCATTTGTTGCACATGCAGTATGTGTTTTACAATAATAAGTGTCACATTTTACATTCCAAATTGTTGATAATTTGTAAAATAACAGACTCTCACTTCTCCCACCGCTTCACCTCAGACTGATTTTGTCAGTTAAAATGACAACTGTCACCTACTGTACAGAAAAGGCTTCGGAGATGGAGGCTGACTGATGTGTAACCAAATCTAGAAAAAGCAGTAGCATTACTCTTAACTCAGCACTCCTATAAGTTTTTTTGTACTAATATTGACTGAACAAAGAGGTGACACTCACCCGAGAGGCCCCGTGCCAACACAAACAACATAGTTATTTAACTTAAATATACAGTATTAACAATGAATGCATACATAGCTGCATATGTGTACACACCCATTTTCTGCTTCTTTTCCATTTGTATGATGATTCTTTGTTATGTTTCAGCGGGCACAGGATCAGTGGTTTAGCACACAGTGGACTGCAATACACGCAGCCTCTGAAAGGATGAATGCAAAAGCCAAATCATCTTCCCCTTTTCTTTATTTTTATTGAATCAAGACTAAATCTGTATCTCAATCATGTGAGTTTGCTGAAGATTCCTACTCCTAGACACGTGATTCACTGGCACTGTTTGATAAACGGGCTACATCCCCAATTATGATTAACATATGTATAGCTCAACACATAGCTCTGTTATTCAGTCCTGTAAAATATACCTTTCATCTCCACCTGTCCCAGCACACCTGGCTTGGATCAGTGCATCTCTTGATATGCTGAGTAGTAAACCCGATGGTCATTAGCAGGTGCAGTAAAGCAGGGAGAGTTAGAAATGGCTGCTTTATTTTCTGAATGATACATCCCGGGATAAAGGATGTATTATCACAGTATATCTATTCTAGACTACACAGTGCATCAGACATACAGTTCAGTATATGCTCAACATAACATGTTCCAGTTTAAAAATGCTAAAAACATTCCTTGTTGCCAGTTAAAATCTGTTGAGTTCACTTCAACTATAGCTCCTTTTTATACTTCTTTTTAGCCCTCAGCAAGATAACATGCAGCTCCAGGCCCTCAGTTTTTCCATCTCCCTCGATGAGCTCAACACAGACCCAGTTTCCCTTTGCTCTTAGCCAGGCCAGTCTGTACCATCTGCACTGTGCTAGAAGGTAGACTCATTTAACTAAACTAATTTAAATCCTGCAAACAAAAATCCACACGGTGCTCTACACATTTTCATTACTCTTTCACTGTTCTCTTTCCCATATGCAACATAACCCTTTTATGTTTAAGCAATTTCCCACGTCAGTGCCATGTGGGAACAAGAAGAGCTGATTTTGCCAGCTATGGGAGTGTTTTGTATCTTTATGGGAGTGAATCTTTATTCAAGGTTCTTGAATAAAATGTGTTGAAGGTTGCAGGTTTCCTACATACAGAAAGAGCTGACTCCGTATACAACATGTAACATCCATGTACATGTAAGTCTTTTGTGAGAGACAATAATGTCTTGTGGGAACTAACTGAGATAGCAGATTCTATACGAGGCCAATTTTTGACAGATGAAAGCCAGGAACGTATCTGGATAACTTATGGCTGTGGTCATAGTGCAGCACTCAGTAGACATTACATTTATTTTCTTTCATTGGCACAGAGCACAATTTTCTACCAGATATGATCTGTTCAGCTGAAAGCACCACAGAGGCGAGTGATTTAAAAAATGGTCCCAGCTCCATTACTACGTGAGCGTAATGCAACTTAAACCAGACGCAGAAGTAGAAGTTTAGAACTTTTACTGTTGTGGACAATTTATTTTAGGTAAGCTTTAACACATTTTGTTTACTTTTTAAAGTACTGTTTTTGTACCCTTGTCTCCTGTACACAGTAAAGAGGTCTTCAGAAATTAGGGGAGGGGGTTTTACATGTAACAGCCACTCTTACGTTATGGTGCCTACCCTGGCTCCAACCTTACCCATATTCTAACCATACAGTACCTCTGCCAACTCCTACACAGCAGTTATTGTGGTCCTCAAGAGTCTCTCTGTTTCTCTTCCAACGTAACATCATGTTTACTAATCTGTGACCATAATTCGTAGACATAAAACATTGAGTTTATGTGTTTTTCTCTGCTGATGATCATTGAGTGTGCTTTGTGTTGCTGTTCTTTATGTACAGAAAACTGGAATATTTACAGTACAGCGCAGCTACTTCTAGATTTTCTTTATTACACTCATGATTGTTGAAACTGTAGAATGTGAGACCCAGAGTTTCCCCAAAAATGACACTGTCACTCATCATCAACCAGCCACGTCTTAACTTAAATCCTTAGGAGTGGGTCAGCAGAGTGAAATGAACACTTTTAAAAAGGATTTATTCATATATTCATATATCAGATTAGCAATTCAATGCATTCGACCAGTTTAGTATGGAGAGGGAAAAAGTAACAATTTGAAGGTGAGAGGTTTGAGCCAGAATGTTTTGTGAGCTATTTGCATATGAATGGAGACATTTTCACCCAGATTGAAAATAGCTGAGATGGAAGATTCTGGCTAGTGCTGTGATGTGTTGGCTTAAGACAGAGGCCCCAACAGAGTGATGGTTCTCTCTGAATGGTAATGGACACTAAAGTGTCCCTAATTAATTCTGTAACATTATCTCCTAAATGCTAATGGCCGGCATGAATCGACCTGCTATTACACTGCTGGTGAGGTTTTCATTGTTAAATTCTAATTTAGGAACACCTGCTATTCAGATCGCTGTTTAATATTTGTCAGAGATAAAGGTCATTTTGTTTTAAAACAGACAGGGTGGAAACTAGGGGAGAGTCTGAGGATGATGCCAAGTGTCTCAACTGGCTGGCTGGGGAAAGAACTGGCTGATAAATTGGCACATTTAACAGACCAGGCTGTGGTTTGTCTACAAGCCGGCATGAGTCACTGGACAACAGGGCTGGATATCGGCACTAAACTAAACTCCCCATTCAAATGTAATTTACATGTCCATAATCAATATAAAATATTTCCATCACATTCAATAGAATGACGTATTGAATGGCAGCCTGAAATGCTACTTAGCATTTTAACTTGCTGCTATGTCTAAAAAGTGGGCGACACTCTTATTTGTTTGAATATAAAATTGTTTTTATAGGTACAAGTAAAATGTGAAGTAAAACTCTGATTGCATACCTTATCATTTTAACGGCCACCTAATGTACAATCAATTGGAGCTATACCAATTTAATAAAAATGTTTCCTCACAAATTCTCCAGCAGTGTATGGATCTGTTAAATTTCAAATCTTTTTCCCAATGCACACACAGACACATCTCCTCTGCTGCACTTTGCAGTTGCAAGATGTTTTGGTCATTTTGCTCCCTGGGTTTGCAGCTCTACATTACCTCTTATCTAAACTCAGGACATCAGCTCTCCCCTGCAACAAATACTGAACATTGCAACAGTCTAAGTGATGCAATAAACCCCATACGAACGCACACTAGCCAACACTAATGCTCTTAGTCATTATGTGAAATGCATAATATAGATCTACCAAGCATTTGACAAACATTCAACATGTCTGTCTATTTACACATGCCACACAGTCTTTCTTGTGATTTAGCAACTATGATGTCAATTTAGCTAAAAAAAAAAAAAACAAAGAAAAGAAAAAAAATCTGGTGTAACTCACTGACATTAAAGGTTTCTGGAAGAAGTCATGACCAGGTGTAATCTTTAAAGGCAGATGTGACACTGTGGACCATTTGCTTGGCAACTAAAATATGAGAAATCTGTAGTTCAGGGAACAATTTAGCTAGAACACTAAATAAAGTGAGACAACTTAAAAGGGTGTCATCATTTAAAAAAATGAATGCAATCCTCGACTGTCGGCGTGGCAGGAAGTTTCCGCTAAGTACAGCACATCCACTTTAAAGATCAGTTCAAGCACAGACAGGACATATAATATAAGTCTGCATGGCTCGTGTTTAAAAGAGTGTTAGTTACTAGCAGGGACAGAATAAATCTAAAAATTGTTCAGTTGAATTCCATGGCCTCACATCTTGGAGCCAGAGATACCATCTCCCCGAAAAAGAGCTCAGATGCTGGCAAAGGGTCATTTTCAGTTAATTCTGTTTGTAGACAAAATTTCTGGATTTACCGCATGCGGCAGCCAGTGACAGCTAGTCATCAAGAGTCACAACAGTCTTTTAAGTAGCAACAGGTCTACATAAACTGTAACTACTGTAGTTTATAGGACTGCCGTGACTTAAGGTGACTAATATAGCAGATATAATTTACTTTCTGATTTAAAGTAATGTTTTAAGAATGTGTGTTTTTTTTATAGCTTTATGGAACAATTTAACCCCCACTAAACGTGCAGCAACAAATAAATTAAATAAATATAAAAATAAAAGTATTTCACTTATTTACTACAACTATTAAGATTGAAATGTGTACATAAAGACTATTTACGCCATATTCCTTTTTCCCAGCTGTATTTAAATTCAGCATGTGAGCAAACTCTGTTACGGTCCAGGTGACAATGAATTCAGCACTGCAGCTGTCACACTGCTCTAGTCCCACGCAACTGGAACTTGAATGGCGTTATGGTTAATGAGCAAATACAATTGAAGGAAAAACAGGCCATTCATGCGAGCTGTGTCCAGGGTTTATACTTGGCTTCAGATTCCAAGTCTCAGTGAGCAAAAAACAGGACGACAGTTCTGGCCTGAGGTGAGATGCTGTCACAGCGTTGGCTGCAATCTCATACCACCAGCTGCACATTGCACCTGTTTATCTCTCCTAAAGAGAGCCCTTCAGAGGTAGTCAGACAGGCACACACACACACACACACACACACACACACACACAGTAAATGTAAAGGTGGGACCTATCGATTTCTCTGTGGACAGTTTTAGATATGGAATCACTTGATGTGCAGGAATTCAAAGGCAACAATGGCGCATGTAAAGGAATGCTACAGATAAGGGCACCTGCCTGTCTCATCCTCAAACCCAGCTCCAGTCCTCACTTTTAATAGTTTTGAGCTCTGAAGCATGAAACTAACTTTGTTTTTTTTGCATTATAATCATTATTTAATCAGTGCTAAGAAAGAAGAACGTCGCTAATAACAAGGAGCTTGACAGGCTGTTTCCTGGAGCTAATTTTCAAAGGGTCAGCCAGGGGCGCCTGGCAGGCAGAAATACACATTCCCACGATTGAACAACACATAAAAACACGCACCATTCTGAACAAAGCCACCACTGTTATTCATCCATACGTGGTGAAAACGTTTGAGGATCCCTAATGAGGCAGTACGAGCAGCAATTATACAATCACATGGGGGCTTATCCATGGTTTGGTATGGGAACTACTTGTAAACTAAGATTGAAAAGCTGCAGTCTATTAAGGCAAGAGTCATTTATTAATAATTCAGCATTTCATATTCAACATACCATCAGAAGCAGCACAGTGAACCAGGCCCACTGCATCCAGCTGGGTGAAGCAGCAAGGTGAATCAAATGCTGTAAGTGATATTCTTGCAAAAATGAGAAACACTACACCTGTATAGAAGCTGCTGACCCTTTTTCTACACTTTTGTTTATTCCATTCCTGGTTTTGTATTTTAGCTTCTGGTTGCTGTTGCTGGCAAACATTCAGGTTCTAATTGGTTCAGCCAATTACAAATGTCACAAAGTTAGGAAGGCGTCAACAGCTATGTCATGTGACCTGACACCACAACACAAACAACTTACATCTAGCTCATGTTCATATGTTGAAAAACTGCACCAATGCATTACTTACCACTTCAATGAGATAGTTATTAACATAATTGTCAGAAACAGTTACTAAACTTGTTTGTTTTAGTAGTCTAGAAGCCCTAACTATAAATTAAAACTTTTAATCCAGCTGTGTAATATTTATTTCATTAATAATATAGTCTGTAATAATTGTCATGTCACAGAAAAACTGGAATATGTTCAATAGTGTGACTAAGCATTGTTTTGGATGAAGACATATCATTGTATTAACACATTTGGAATGACCACACTGAGAAAACTTCTGTTATGATATCACATTATCATAAAAATATAACAAAACACAAATATCAACACATTCTGACTAGTCTTCATGACTAATACAACAGTAACATGACCAGTTGATCCCAGAGCTGTGTGGGAGAACCGATCTAATTAGTGCAGCTATGTAAACGGCAGGCAGTGTTTGTCAGACTGCTGTTGGAGAAAAGAGAAAGTCTTCTAAAATGTGCTGGAAAAGTTCCACAGAGACTCAGCATAACCTTTCGGCTATTATGACCCATCTATTGCAAATAATAAGACTAATGATATATTCCACTGAGACGCTCTGGCCGGCCCTTTTACCCGGTTCCTTGATGGGTGAATGATGCTCATTTGGGAGGTCGGTGGATAATGATTCCACAGGGCAAACCTACTTTTTGGTGGAGGTAAGAGAAATCGTTTTTGTAGCAGTAGTAGTAGTAGTAGTAGTAGTAGTAGTAGTAGTAGTAGTAGTAGTAGTACCAGGCAGATGAATATTTATGGAGGTCATACACCTGTATGACCTCATAAATATAAATCCTTTGTTTAGCTTAAATTAAAAAATTTAAAAAAAATTAAATTAAACTAAAGACATGATTTCAATTCCAGTTCCATTAAAAAGCATCAATAGTCCTAATCCACTCATAAGGTCTGTGGTATTCAAAAGCTGAGGTAAGAGAGCTCCTTCAGCACCTTTTTATTAACTGACAGATACCAAACAATTATGCTGCCAGATTTATGAGATGTGGAAAATATTGGTGCAGTGTAAGACTGACAGGCCTATAGGCAAGAGCCTCAAACTATGCTAAAAATAGGCAACCAGAAACTTCATTACCATCCTTTAATAATGTGCTTCATCAATCACAGAGGAGGTATTACATCCTATCTACTGCTACATTCTCGCTCATGACCTTTGTTACAATAAATATTTCAGGCATTTATCTCAGAGTTAGAATATCATACAATACAGGTCACAAAAAACCTGGTCAGTGTGATAAGTGATGAAATGACACAGAACAACCTAAAGTATAGTAGAGGTTGTAATTCTAGAGGCTCATGATTGGTTTTAGAGTCAATACAAGATAGTTTATAGTATCTGGTAACACAGCTTGGTGACATACTGACATACCCAATACATCATTGTTATATTAGCCTGCAGTTTGACTTTCACTGGTCTGTTCCTATTGGTATTGGTCATGATTTTTCTATCTTAGTTTTATTGCATTCATTTCTTTCAGAAATGTTTTCTACAAGTGTAAATCATGTCACATTAGTTTATCTGTGCTATACAAACATCAGCTTAAGCTTCTCTACAAACCTGGGTACACTGTGCAATGTGCTCCCATCATTTTCAACAAAGCTGCTCTTAAATCAGAAATCTGTTTTATATATCTATATTACTTTATTTATTTAATCTTTATTAAAAATGGCAGTGCAAAAAGCAACTAAGTCCCAAATGAATAAATTAATAATAATAAGAGCTAATATCTGAATTTGAAATTACATACAGCAGGCCTTCCTCACAGATGTGGAAATCACATTAACTAAAGCTTATGGGAAATTGTGTTTGATCAAAATACTGCAAATACAGAGCTGAATAAAGATATTAGATGATATTCCAAAACCTAATGAGCCACATGACATACTGTTCACAACATCTTGCTTCTATAGGTGCTTTTTATGATTATAGGTGAGTATTTTTAAGGTAAGTGGAGTTCACGCCAATCCAAAAGTAAAACAGAGAAGAAGTGTGTTGCTTGGTCATAAGAATACACTTGGCTTTTAGCTTCATTATGGACTCTCAAATGTGTTTACTTCTGTTTGGTTCATTGGTGCCTGAATGGAACCAGTTAGTTGGTTGGAAAGTTTTATATTAGACCTCCTTTGGCTGGTAAACACATTGCTTTTAACACTGGTTTTCTGCCACATATTATGCCATGTATTATGTTAATATCATAGCTATGAGATGGGGCCCAGCAGGCAGGCTGACCTGTACTCACTCTCTCTGTCCTTGTGTGTTCGGCCTCTAGGCAGGGGAATAAAAAAAAAAAAAAAACAGCCCAAACTCCCTTTCTGCTGCTCTAAATCTTTCATATGTTAAAGAATAGTGATCTAGTTTTGCAGCCCCAAACTTTTACCTCATGCTGCCTCTGGCTCATCTCTCACTACACAGACCTACCTCTGGTTAATCTCAATGTTACGCGCTGCTTGAACACATTCACTTGTTAAATGCTTATTAGATGAACATTTCTTGGTCACAAAATAAGCTCTTTCATGCTGCACTTCAAAGTGGAGAGTCATTGTTAAACAAGAGATGGCTGCATCTTGTTTACCTTTACAATCCGCCTCTTTCTTCCTCCTCATGCCTTCCACTGTTCCACTATAGTTAGCAGTCCTATCAATTGTTGTCAGGAGGTTTAAAGCTCCTGGGACAACAAGGATAGCAAAGAAGAGAAAAGGGTTGGGTGTTAAATTTAGTGGTCTCAGTCAGGAAGCTGCGGATTTTCTGTTTTCTAGGTCAGGTAAGTGCCAAGTCGGCCAGAAGGCTCTAAGACACATGGGGAAACACAAACAGACAGAAGACCACTGCCTGCGGGTAGGAAGAAGGGGAGAGAGCACAGCTTATGACTGTCCTCTTAGGTTTAGTGGAAATATACTGTACATTAAGAGGGGACCTTCAACATTGCCTCAGATTAAGCTTCATATTTAGCTTTGTTGGTTGATGCAATAGTTTAACACTCATCATTAGTGATTTGTGTTTGACTAAAGAGTTATATAAGTGTAGGATAGCCTGAGAACATCTGAATAGGCACGCTTGCTCACACACACACACACACACACACACACACACACACACACACACACACACACACACACACACACACACACACACACACACACACAGACTCCTGCCAAAGCAGCATTTGGGCAAAGGGTGCTCTAAGAGAGGCAAGTGAGGCAAACACACTTTCAGAGTCTGATGAACATGTCATCCAGGGAGAAGAAGGAATAATTTCTTTCATTTGGTTCATTCCACTGGATGTCTTCTGCTCCACGGCGGCTGCTGTCAGCCTGCAGGAAATGAAAGTGTTTACTGAGCTTGGGCATCCATTTACAACAGCTCCATGATGCATCGTTACAGCAGGAATGACCATCAATAAGTAGACTCTCTTAGAAAGAGCTGGGCAAAGTGAAGCTTCATAGTACTAAAAATTATAGATGTTTTCTGCCCAAGAAAATCAACTCAAGCACAGATAAACTCAAATAACTTATAAATATATGTTGACACTTTCAAGCATATCAGCACTCTTCTGAAGCCGTCTCTCATGACAGTCACTGAAAATTATACAGGGATTTGGTGTCACTGAGGAAAAAGCCAAAACAGTCTGAGTCATGTCTCTGTATTTAAACCAACAAGACTCATACCAGGGATTCACCAAAATGGTTTCCCCTGACACTTATTCAGACACCACAACTCTCAGTATGTGCTAATACTAATTTCCCATCAGCTCTTTTTTCAACACTTTCCAAATCTATATACTGTACAGTACCTCACTGCATGGATCTCACTGAGATCAGTTTCACATGACATCAGGCCAACTAAAAAATAGCATCAACTCATCTCATTTGAAAAAGCTGGAGCCAGTGGCTTCAACAATTACAAATATAAATCAACAGCTCCCCATTAACTTTCTCTATTCAACTTATAATTTCAACTCAAGCTGTGATGCTAAACAACCGGATTGGTGGACCACCGTGGCTTAATGTAACTTAATGTGAATCGGTCATGTCATGGCTGAAAGCCAGTCTGTTTAGTAGGGTCATTGTCTGCCATGATTCCTGTCAATCAGGTTATCAGGTTGGTGAAGTCCTTATTCTGCTTCTATTCTTTAAATATTTAACTGCTGAACTACAACTAGGGAAACTTAAATATTTATGAGTCAACTGATATACAAATTCCAACATGTCCTTTAAAAAAAGACACTAAATGGCAGAACATTTCTTTAAAAAGCCCAAATGTATACAAGCTTGACTCAAGTCTGTGCTTGTCTGCAATATATATATTAAAACATACAGAAAGCCACTTGTCGATAATGGTGGGAAAATATAAGGACAGCATAATGAGGATTACAAGCATCACAGAATGTTAAAGAGACTCAAAAATGCATAAAAAGTGCCTGAAGGCTTATCTTTAGCATATTCTCTTCAGGTTTTCTGAAGGTGTTAGAGGTGTAGCTGCATGTTTCATTAAGGGTGAAATATCTCATACATATTCATCAGCATGATGGAGACTGGAGGCCGTTATCCGATATCTTGTTCTATAAGATCGAAATAGCTTGGATTCTGTTTGATAATGCGAAGTGCCATGACCTACAGTACTAGAAACTGTTAAATACAGCATGTCTTTAGAAACTAAGGCATAATATACAGTACATCAATAGGGGACAAAACTGTGATGCCTGTTACCTTGATAACTGTCTTGTTAACTAATACAATGCCTTGACTCCTTTCTGTTCTCACAGCACATGTACTACTCAAAATTCTTAGTATTTTTTAGATTAGACAAGTAGTAAACTCTGTTCATTGAAATAACACCTGATTTCAACATCTGTAGCCAACAAGGTAATTAAGCAAAATGTTAGTTAGTTATGAGTTGGCTGAAAAGCTGCTCCAGCTGAATATTTGCGCCTCACTCATAGTTAAAGTAGATAAAGTTACTGCAGACCAGGGGGCTTTGATAGCAGCCTTGAACTTATCTGCATTGTTAGGTCAGGTGTTTCTCATCTTCCTCTTGACAATACACCATTGATTCTCTATGATGTTCAGTTCAGGCAAGTCAGTGGGCAATCAAGTACCATAGAACAGTAAACAGAAGCATGAAGTGCTCTAAAATCCCCTGGTTGATGGCAGTGTTGATGGTGGACTTGATAAAACATAGTGGACCAACACCAGAGGACATGGCCTCTCAAATCATCACGACCGGGGAAACTCATCCAAGCAATTTGGTTTCTGAACTTCTCCAAATTTCCTCCAGATTCTGGAACCTTAAATTTCAGATGAATTGCACAATTTACTTTCATATTAAAAGAAGACCTTGGACCATTGAGCAATAGCCCAATACTTTTTCTTCTTAGCCATGCAACCATGTTACTAAATGAAAACTCCACACTCCACTTTCTCTTGTTAATATGTTGGATAATGTTGATCTATTGCAACTTCATACCTAAGAATGTCAAACAGTATTTTCAAAGGCCATTAATCATATACGTCATAACGTCTCCGATATATCCTGGTGTCCAGTCTAGCTGCACTGATGATGAAAGGACAGTGAAGGTTGATGGAATTCTTATCTGAACTTTCAAAGCCAAATGAATCATTTTATCATAGCTTCCTATCAGACCTTAATCAGAAATGTAACGGTACCCTAAGAAAAAAGCTGGATACTGTCACAGTTCCGCAATTCATTCTCCATGGAGCTGCTTATATCAAGAATGTGGAGGTGGAACAAAACTGTCTTTCTCCTGTTTCTGGCTAACACAAGCAGTAAAGTTAAATAATGACACAGTACATGTGAATACTGAGATTTGTTCTCTGTTGGAATGATAATGAATACAAGCAAGAATTGAATCCCATTATTAGTGGAAATGCTGAAATACTCATTTTTATTCATGTGTGCAGTTATGTCAATCTACAAAGACAAGCGTTGGCATACTTTGATAATCATGAAATTAGATGTTCTGTGAAGAAAAAGGTTTGAGACCATGATAGCTTTCTGGCTTACAGCATTGTTGTTATTCTCATTTTGTAACGTATGTCCTGTATATTATATATTGTTGCCAAGTATTTTAATGTTCACACCTACAAATTTTTTTCTGGAATTCAAATCTATATGTCAATTTTATGATCAAAGAATGGCTAAGATTATACAATTCAAACTAAAGAAATGAACATGTAGGTGTATTACAAGATTTCTGGGCATGCTCGATGTTCAATGCTCAAGCATCTTTTCAAGTGACCCCTGCTTCTTCAAACAGCTATGAGGTAAAGCTTTGTGTGAATGTACTATAATGAAAGAGCATACATGTCTACAGGTTGCAGGTAGGTTGAATAGCACTACACAGCGACTGGGCTGTGCTGCACTCTGCAAAGCCAATTCTCAATTTGCAAGTAAAGGAAGGGGGAGATATCTTACTTACAAGCTCTACCCTCGGTCTTTAGAGGCAGGAGGACTCTCAGTGTGTTGCCTTGGAGCCCTGCAGAGCTAATGTAAAGAGAAAACACTAGGAAGGGCTTCATCATCTCCTGACCTTTCCGCAGATGCTGGCACCTTCCCCAATATGACGAGAGAATCACAGCATCTCTCTTGCTGTCCTTTTTTTCTCCCACATCTACTCCCCCGTCTTTGCAGCTCCCATCTCTGTTTGTCTGTCTTTCTACTTCCATCACACTCAAACCTAATAAGGGTTTATTCCCACTCAAGTGTGTGTGCGGTGCAGGTTATGAAGATGAAGAAAACACCAGCTGAGCTCTTGTAGGACCTCTGACCTCCCTCCAAACGCCTCCGTTCCTGCTCCCCACTCTCTGTTTAGATGTTTACCGATCCAACTGTTGGCATTAACGAACTGTCACTAAATCACTGTCAATGCTGCTGTCAATGACTGTCATGTACCCTTCGAGTGTCAACTCCCCCCCAGCTCTCAAAGCACTCAAAGCACAAGCCTTAATGAGCCCTGCAGTGGAAACGGCAACCATCTATATAGCCTGAGCTGACAAGATGGAGTGACACAGGGGGCCAAGAGTGTGATGCTCATGGGAAAAAGGTAGAGGAGGAAAGAGAGCAACAGGGAAGCAGGCAATTATCCTTGACTCTGGTGCTGTATATGACAAACCAGCCCTCTAGCAAGCATGTTACAAATGAGCTGCTGTGGAAATAATCACACCTATCTACCATTGCTCTCCACAACCCCTTATAGAGGACACCTGTGCCAAAACATCATAGAGAAGTACAGAGAGAAGGCGCTTTGAGTGGGAATTCAAAAGACATTATGGCCACAATTTATTTTTAATAATACTATATTGTGTTGCCAAAACAGGTTTCTTTACTGCCATGCCCATTAGACACTCTTGAATTGAATTGTGAGAGGGGCAGAAGAGGATAAAGAGAAGAGAGAGAGGAGACACAGAGTACCTCAACTGATATATCACAAGGAGGAACAGGGGGAATGATTTGTCCCAAGACAAGAGGACAAGAAAGAGATTCTAGATAACACAGAGTTAAATTTGATTAAAGTCTAGTGTACACCACACAACATTTGTCATGACTTGCCCCTTCACCAATCAATTTCTTTTTTTAAATAAACACTGATACCCTGGCACAAAATCTGTGCCAGTTTGAGTAGCTCGAAGAAGAGTCAAAAACACATGTTCTTCTAGTTGGAGCCACTCTGAGGTGAGTGTGATGCTGAGGATGAGCAGTATGCAATGAGAAGACAGCTCTGCATCTGGAATAATGTTTCTGTCAGTATAGCTTGTTTTAAAGTGCCAACAGATCCAGTATATGTATGTGTAATGTCATAATGCACACGATTAGTCTAATAAAGTCCTGATTGCAATCTGTATCTGACTTCCCAATATCAAATTTAATGCCTTTCAAATAGCACAATACACACTTTGTACACTGTGCTGCTACAGTGTAATATACAGTAAATACCAAAACAGACATGTCAACTCACATTATTCATCCATGTTGCTTTAAGGTTTGGAATTGTCACAAAACATTAAGCAAGCTTTGTCAGTATAAACAGTGTGTCTCTGGATCATGTGATGTGTGTTGTATTTCCAAAACAGAGTAGGTCAATTATCCATCACATATGCACAAATGAAACATGTTCAGACAACTTTAAAATACCCCGATTTCAGTCTTGAGTCTTTCACTCGTGTTGTCTGCTCAGCCAGTGCAGAGTACAGTGTATTCATATTTGCTATATTGATGTTTTGCAGCCTGTATTTACTGTACAGTGCACTCTATTTGAACAGTTTGTTCTAAGGTAGAAATACAACAGGACACCTTCAAAGAACCAACTGTTGCATTGCCTCAAGTCACATTTGTCTGGGCACTGCAAAGACTACAGCCAATGGCCAACTATACACATATGTTCTAGAGCAAATAACTCTCCATCCCAGAAGGTGGCTGCAGTCTGTAAAGGAAAAGCAGAAACCCTAGAAGGTTGGGCTCTCTCATCAGCTATCACGAGTGATTCAACAATCCGAGTGATGCAATGCAGGACAATCTGCAAAAACTAGCCTGGCAGAAGGCCCGACACTAGCCGATGGCTGATCACAATTGCCATTATACTTAACTGCCTGTTCTTCAATTTAAATATAACTATTGTATTGAACTATCGTAGCATTGTAATATAGTTGTATAGTAAAAAGAGACAGAAGGAGTAAGAAAGATTAAGAGTAGGTTAAAACTAATGTCAGCCATGTTTGGAAAATGCTTTGAAGGAGGTTTTCTCCACTTTCCCTATGGCAGTCTCCCCTTTCTCAGCTCCAACCTACCTTTCTCAGCTCCCTACTGTGAGACAACAAGTCCCACAACACAGATTCTCCAACTTTCACAAAGCACACATACACCTACAGTATTGCACACCAAAGAACCTTCTTTCTTTTAGCACCTAGAAACACTGACAAACACAGGTAATGTTTCACAGTCTGAGGAAAATATCTCTGTTTGTGGCTGATTCTTTACATTTTATCTTTACATTCAACATCAATATCGATGTTTTAACATGTTTATTTCTACCTGTCAGCTCACACACACACCAACATGTTTAGTGTGCTGTGTGGAAAGTTATGTGCTCTTGCTGTTAAGTATTCAGAAACAGCAAGAACACAGAGTGAGGCCAGAGTGTACCAAAAGCCACAGACAAGACAACCTCCAACAAGGACAAACTTTATCTGGACTCTGGAGCATCTGTCTGACTATGTGGGTTGCAAATTGTCTGTGTGTGCATGTATCTGTCTCTGACTCAGTTACAGGTATTGTGTAACTGGAAGCTAGTTCTTAGACAAGGACCATGCCTCTTGGATAAAGCCTTCTCTTGTCTAATATGTAGGGACAGGAAGTGTCAAAAGGAAACAATAAAACTTCATTATCATGTTTTTTTCTGCCTTAGCAAGGACAGCTGCTTATTAAGTAGTTTCTCTTTGAATTTTAAAGCCAAAAGGATGAATGAATGTTTATTTGTTGAATCAATATTAAGATAATTTTGGTGGCGCGGCTTCAGTCTAAGACACTGCAGTAAATTTCCCAGCTTACTGCATATTCCCTTCAGTATAAGCAAAGTGACAGCAGTTTGAGGGAACAAAGCAATTAAAGCAAGTAAAAATTACCATAAATTCACATGGTAATGTATTCAGAATTGGGCAATGTCTTTCCATGTAACAGAGGGACATGTTTTTGAAAAGAAGATTGTGTTTTCAGAAGAGCAAAGCGGAAAGAATTTTCAGAGGCGTGCACAGACACAAGTATAATGAAACAATATTAACCATGATATTTGGGATTCGAAATGAAGATAAACTATTCCAATCTCTGGAGCCCAACTGTGTGTCAGAACGCATACATACACACACTCTGTGCCCTGAATTCATTTCTGAAGTCTTCTACGAGCATTCAATTTGAACACAAAGGGATTCTTCAACTAACAAACGGCTCACAAGTTAATCCAAAATGTCTGTTTTATCAACAATGGCCACTAATGATGATTCTGGCACCTGAGACGTGGCAGAAAAGAACTGCGGTAATTTGGTTTCACAATATGCAGCACACACACACAGACATGCCAAGCCGTCCTCCCTGCTGCATTCAGCCCCACCATTGAGCATGATGACAAATGCAGCCCCAGTATTATACTGCTCTGTAATTAAATGGAGACGTGGGGTCAAAACTCCCAACAGGTCCCCTGTCATAAAATGAAAAGTAAATTGGCTCTCCTCTAAGTGATTTTCAGAAAGAATTACAATAAGCCGTATTTAGAGCTATTATTAAAACTCAAAAAATATTTATCTTTTAAGCACCATAATATAACTGGCCTGCTCTGATTCTTTAACAGAGATAATGCATGTGCTGGGTAATTAAAAATAGGGTTTACAATACCTTTCCAAAGCTCCCCTTCCCAATGGCCCGCAATATCTGGAAATGGTCAAAGTTCACTGTGAAGAAAAAGAGAGAGGGAGAGAAAGAAAGAATCTGTCAGCTACATTTCAGGACAGGGAACATGACACATAGGGCAATCATTAAGTATTAGTTCCGTGACACATTTGCTCTTATTTCAGCTCTGTACTGCAGCACATTTTCTTTAAGTCAAAAAGGTGACTGAGTAGGTAAAGTGCTGATGCTGATACTGGAGGTGCTGCAGTCGCTTGTTTACGGAGTCCACGACTTAAATTGAACAAGTTGAAATGAAGCCAGCATGCTTAATGGTCAGTTCCAAAGCTTTTGAAATTAATAACTGGCTAAAGTATTTGACCCACACATAGCAATAACAAAAATAAAGTCTTTGGGTACTGCGCTTAGTGTGGTAGTATGGCAACATTAGCTAACTGGCAGTGAACACAAAGAAAATCTATATGTGTGTGTATATACATATACATATACATATATGTGTGTGTTATAAGATGACAGTGATGTCTATGTATATATAATTTCATGCTTCAGCTTGTGCAAGTGAAGAGGAATAAATTAAAAAGAGGCTCATTATCTCTAAATGAAAAAGTTTATTTGGGATTCCAGCTTATCTGATGTGAGCATCAGAGCAGAGAAAAAAGCAAAGGAGTTCAATTTCAGAAAAACACCCAGATCACTGCACTGCAATCATTTATCTTTTTTTAATTTTATTTTGTTATAGCAATATGTGTAATGGCACAGTTAGATGTCTTGGTTCACTTCGTTCTTCAGTGGGTGTGCACTCTGCTGATTGATAGAATTGCCCTGTATGTGGTATAAAAAAGAAAACCCTGCATAATGTACCACAATAAGACTGACATGCAATGCAGTTATAGCAAATGGTGCAATTTCAATTTAGATTGCGATCATTTTGAACTCCAACTTGTATAGCATTTTTGCCTTTACCAAAAATCTTTTGAAACTTGACATTATTAAATAATATTCACATCCAGTGCTTTCAAAGAAACATTAGACCGCTGCATGCCAAAGAACCTTTTTTCTTGTGGCATTATGATAACCACTACATAGTTAGCCACTTATGTTAATGAAAAACTGGTGGTAAATTGAATTCACAACAGCTAACGTTAATCTTATAACTCTGAATACTAAGGGTTTGTGTTATTTTTGACTTTGGCTAAAAAATATATTATGCTTAACAATAACAATATACAACAACAACAACAACAACAACAACAACAACAATAATAATAATGTATACTTTATTGATCCCCTTAGGGAAATTTGTTAGCAATTTGTTTCATCTTGATCCAAGTGGTAATAGCATCGATACCACAATAAACGTATTAATCAGAGAACATCTGAAATGTTTTTTGTTGTTTTTCCAGCTCACAGAAGTAACTGCATTGGCTAAAGCTGAATACATTGTCAAGTGACAGCTGACATTATAGTCAATGAAATCAACACTTATGGGATTAAACTTTCATTTTTCTAGGACACTGTTAATTACTTAAGTCATAGCTAATTAAAATTGTGGTGGTGGTTGTTAAGGGTTTCTAATGTGTTCTAGCCTCTGTTCTCTATTTAAAGTGCATGTTTGTCTGTGTTTGTATGGCCATTGTGAGGACCAACATGAATTTTTAACCTTTGGAGTGAGGACATTTCACCCATTTGAGGCAGTTAGTGATGGTTAGGGTTAGGGTAAGACAATGCATGTGATATATTAAAAATCGAAGTAGAGTGGACTAACATGGCCTAAGTGACAGTAGGGGGCTAGGTAATGCATTTTGTCAATAAGTGACCTCACAATAACTGCCATATAAAAATGTGTGTGCAGACATGTGTTTGTGTGTGTGTGTTTAGCTGTGCCCCAGGCACCTGGGAGCACAGCAGGCATGATGCTAAGTCAGACAACTCCTCCTTAAAAGTCAGTCAGCTTCTAAAGCTCACATCCTGATCTGCTCAGCCCCCTGTCCATGTAGACAAGAAGTGATCATGAGAAAAGGAAACATGCTGAGCACCTCCAGACAAACCCACTGGCAGCTGACCTTTGCAACTCTGCTCTGACTCAGGAGGTAAACCCCACAGTGCTGGTTGCTTTCAGACAAAAGATGCAAGGTGCTGTTTGTATGTTTTAAAGGATATACTAATCCAGTCTTTTGTACATGATTAATCCTTTAATATGGCATGGTTTAGACAACATGAGTAATGTTGTGCCATAAAATACAAGCGTCAGGAGAACTAACAGCACATCACAGCTTGCTGTATATGAGCCTGCAGAGCAACAGAGAGGTCAAAGTTCCCATGCTGTCACCTGTCCACAGCCATCTTCCCTTAAAAGATTTTATTATATAAAACTGATTGACGTGTATTTTATTTTACTTGTCTGTTTAAAACCAAGTTCAACAATTAATAATCCATCTCAACCTTTTTAAAAACATTTTAAAATCACTGATCTGTGTCTCCAGCAATGCAGCGCTTCCTCGAAGTATGAGTCATCGGGTAATGAGAAGCACAACAAAAGTAGTTCCCTCCTTTTAACTGGCCTGCTGAAAGGAGCTGCTCTTCAGATTCAGGGGCAATAAAGATTTGGGTCTTGCTCAATGGTAAGGGGATAATTAGAGCAGACAAGGCATTTCCTGTAACCATCACTTTATCATCAGAGGCTCTCTCTTTTACTTCCTATGTGCCGGGCTGGCTCCCACATACTAGAAGGAAGCATTATGTGGGAGGTGGTATGGGTTTTTCATATCACGCGAGCTTGACCAGTTAATGTTTGTAGACCTGCTGATAACTGTCTTCAGCGATGTATTGCTTTTCTTTCTTAGCATGAAGTGGTTTATTTCAAATGTGGTTGTGTCAAATACACTGCTAAGAAAAATTAAAGGAACACTTTGAAAACACATCAGATTTCAATGGGAAAAAATGTCCTGGATATGTATAGTCATATGGACTGGGAGATGTGATAGGAATGAAAGGAAGTCGCATCATTTGATGGAAATTACAATTATCAACCTACAGATATAGTTCATCCAATGCAGCCAGGTTGCACCTCAGACTGTCAGGGATTTATGGTATTTTTAAATTCTGTCACTTTGCAGTAAAGCAGTACTCAAGAGAAGTCAATAAGTTGATGGTGAATGAAACTGGATAAAAAAAAAGTGCCTATAGTCACTATGATGGCTCCATCAACTCCTCTTAGGTTCATAGGATGCTGCTCAAAAGATGACAGCCAAGCCCTGCAGACAGCTGCAGCATGTAGTGTGAGAGTGAATTAGATGTTTCACAGTAACAGTGGGAGAACAACAACATCTTTTCCCCTGAAGCTGATAAAACACCAGGATGGTCTGCTGAGTAAGCTCTACGGGTGTCCTCAACGGGTGATCAGTTCCTGTGGTGGAGTTGATACTAAAACTGAGAGGGTCGTCGAGTGTATGGAAATATGTGGGTACATGTACACAATTGAAGGGCTGAATTCAAAGACACCACTGAAAATCAAAGTTCAAAAATGATGTAGCAGGTTCATCCATTTTACAGAATTTCATTCTAGCAACTCAAAATGGCACTCAGTACTTTGTATGGCCCACATGTGCTTGTATGCATGCCTGACAATGTCAGGGCATGTTCCTAATGAGATGATGGATGATGCCCAGTGGTATCTCCTCCCAGATCAGGTCCAAGGCATCATTAAGCTTCAAGACAGTCTGAGGTGCAACCTGGCTGCAATGGATGGACCAAAACTTAATGTCCCAAATGTGTTCTATTGGATTTAGGTCAGGCGAGCGTGAGGGTCAGTCAATGGTATTAATTCCTTCATCCTCCAGGAACTGCCAGCATACTCTCACCATATGAGGCCAGTCATTAATGTACACTATGAGCAACCCAAGATCCACTGCAGCAGTGTAGGATCTGAGAATGGGTCCAAATATTTCATCCTGATCCTAATGGCCCTCAGGGTGCTGTTGTCTATCCTGTAGATGTCTGTGCATCCCATTGAAATGCCTCTGTAGACCATCACTGACCCATCACCAAACCGGTCATGCTAAATGATGTAACAGGCATCATAATGTTCTCTACAGCGTCTTCAGACCTTTCATTTCTGTCACATGTGTTCAGGGTGAACAGGGGGCTCTCATCTGTGAAAGGCACAGGGGCCCAGTGGCAGACCTGCCAATTCTAGTTTTCTATGGCAAATGCTCCACGGTGCTGTGCAGTGAGCACAGGTCCCTCAAGAGAGCGTGTGGCCCTCAGGCCACCCTCATGATGTCTGTTTCTGATTGTTTGGTTAGAGACATTCACACCAGTGGCCTGCTGGAGGTCATTTTGCAGGGCCCTGACAAGGAGCAGATACCGGTCATGTTGATGGTTAAGGACCTTCTACGGCCCTGTCCAGCTCTCCTAGAGTAACTTTCGTCTCCTGGAATCTTCTCTGTGCTCTTGAGACTGTGCTGGGAGACACAGCAAACCTTCACACCAATACGTTCCATTACGTATTGATGTGCCACCCTAGAGGAGTCTGACTGCCTGTTCAACCTCTGTAGGGTCCAGGTATCACCTCATACTACAAGTGCACTGACCATAGGCCAAATGAAAAACTAGCAAAAAAAGACTGTCGGAAAAGATGAGGAGAGAAAAAATGTTAGTGGCCTCCACCTGTAAAACCATTCCTGTTCAGGAGGTCGTCTCATTGTCCCCCCTCTAGTTCACCTGTGGATAATTTCATTAACACCAAAGCAGCAACTGAAACTAATTAACAATCACCCCTGCTACTTAACTAAACAGCTTAATATCCCAGAAGTTTAACTGACTTGATTCTAAACTCTGATTAAAAAGTGTTTTTTTGAGCAGCGTGGACAGAGGGCAATTTTTTTTTTTTAAGGTATATCCACCTGACTAAGAAAGGCATCAATTGCCACTCTTGTGATGAGGTCTGTAAAAATTATGTTAAATTGATGGAACACTGCTAATGGTATTTATAAATTATGTCACTTCGCAGTAAAGCAGTACTTAAGAGAAGTCAATAAGTTGATGGTGAATGAAACTGGATTAAAAAAAAGTGCCTATAGTCACCATGATGGCTCCATCAACTACTCTTAGGTTCATAGGATGCTGCTCAAAAGACGACAGCCAAGCCCTGCAGACAGCTGCAGCATGTAGTGTGAGTGAATTAGATGTTTCACAGTAACAGTGGGAGAACAACAACATCTTTTCCCCTGAAGCTGATAAAACACCAGGATGGTCTGCTGAGTAAGCTCTACGGGTGTCCTCAACGGGTGATCAGTTCCTGTGGAGGAGTTGATACTAAATCTCAGAGGGTCGTCAAGTGTATGGATATATGTAGGTACATGTATTGAATTGAGCCAAAGTTGCAATTCAGCCTTCACTAACAGAATTTTCAACACTCATAAAGCACAACTGCTAAGTCAGAGGAGTTCTAAAACCTACATACAGAGATTCAATGTAGAGAAAAACAGCTAATATATTGTTAGTTGTGGTACATGCTCAGGACCTTGGTGTTGTTTGATTGGATTGCTTCACACAAACCCCTCAAAAGCTCAGCATATTTCTAAAATGACTGCAATTAATACAATTACATCATTTGTAATTCAGAGGGTGATAAGAGAGAAACGAGGGAGGGCTACACAAGGTGAACCACGTAGCGGGCACCTTCAAGACCAGGAGAAATACATAATGCAATAGGATCATTAACCTTGCTAATTATACCCTGGAAAATACTGAACTGTAGAGTTTTGGAACCAGCCTTTCAAAGAAATTTCCTTAAACTGGATAACTTTACAAAATAAGCAAAAAACATAAAACAACAAAATACAATGCTATACTGTTGAGTTAGTCTTAATCCTTCAGAAAGACTAATTAACAGCTGAGGCAGCACACAGAGGCAAAACATGTTGACACATACAAAAAATAAATGTATATAAGTGTGTGGCACAAAGTTTCTATAGCTATATTTTCGTACTAATTATGATAATGTAATTTTCATGAGATGTGCTCTATTAATTACCATCACAGTCTCTGCTCTTGGCAAAGAGATGGTTGTGTGAGGGGAGGAGGGGTGGCAATTTATCAAAAGTGCAGATGCTGATGAATTATAAGTTAAACTCATCTACAAGTACCTGTAGGAAGAATAGCTGTGAAATGTTTCACTATAAATACGTCCTTGGCACTCCAAATAGTGGTTACATGCAACATTATTTGTTGTTTTGACTCACTATTTAATGGTATTACAAGTGCTTGATATAACACAATATGTATATGTATGTCACTAATAGAGAATAATAATGGATGATCTTTTTTACCCCGCCCAACTCAATCAAGTCACTTTTGAGAATATGTCACAAAGAGAAAATAACTGAACTTCAGTTGGGTTAAATGTTAAACCACTGAGAGAGCAGATTAAGTATTGATACATTCCTCCGTAAATCGCAACACCACCCACAACATCTCGTTCTCCACCGTGTAGCCTCCAATTTCATCCTCAGTTCCCCAAAGAGACTATATCTAACTGGAAGAGAATCACCACATGATCAATAAACCGGACCGATGATACTGTTCCACTGTCACCTGAAATGGATCCATCAAGCTGAGCTAGAACACTACCAAAGACTAAAGGAGGCAAAGTACTTTACTAATGGGGGGCAGAGTAACCTAATACCTTTGATGTTAGTAGAGCTCGAGCACATCGATCTACGCAATACCACTTAATACAATGGTGCCATGGTTCACCATGCTCATTCCATCCACGTTTTATTGTGTTGTGTTGAGAGGGCTAGTTTCATAAAGCTGCGCTTAAGTTCTATCACGTTATGTAACATAAAGCAGACCAGAAGAAAACAGTGGAATAACGTATCTATGTTAGGAATAGTCTAGGAAAGTAACTAGAAAGTAATCTTAAGTAACTCTTCCTTATTACTAAAATGAATACATATGATAAGCACGTAGACCAATATTCACATGACCAAAGCTTTAAATGAACATACCAACACTGAGTTCACTTAGTTTCTGAAGTGTTAATAGGAAACTACTACAGATTCCACAGAGAATCAACACTTGCCATTTCCAGCTCTGAAAAAACAACATTTGAGAAAGAAAAAATTTGGTACTGACATATTTGCCCATATCCATTATTATAATATAAATGCCAGATAATCAAAGAACCCAGTAACATTTGGTTGTCTAATTGCAACCAGTAGTGAGCCTGTGGAAAACAACAATCTTCACTAATACTGCATAATTTAAAGCCTTCATCATCATCGCATAATAAGATTTTTCATTGTTTTTCTGACATTTTATAGACACAGAAATTGCATTAAGAAAGAAAAGAGTTATCAATTTAAACTATGGTGAAAATGATCATAAATCCCAACTCGGTTAATAGACACACAGAAATTGTGATTTGAACTATATTTTTCTTCATTGCTATCACTGTGCTATGCTACCACCTGACAGCAGGAAAGACTCATTTAAATAGACATGCTGCATTTCCTAATAACATAAACTCACTTTAATGATTTCTGTGCTGTTACCAACAGTGTAAACATGTTATATCTAATAATGCAGTAGATAAATACACAATTTCCACAGACCCCAGCATAACTGGCACCAATTGGATCATTGTTTCAATAATGGTAAAATGTCCATCTGAGTGTAACATTTAATAAATATCAAAGGCAGGCTGAACACTAAAATGTAAAGTAGTTTGACACAAAACACAGAAAGCGAACTGTGAAATGTTAATGCGTGTGTAGACAAGCCCATTGGAATGGGATCAAAAAGCCTCCTAGCATCGATCCCTTCCTGTTCTGTCTTTTGAGAATATGCTTGTGCTTCTAACCCATCACATTCTGTCTGCAACTGTACTGTTATCACGGTGTGTAGGCTATTTCTCAAATTTTGCTGAGAGGTTTCCATTAACATACACATTGTACATAACAATTACTCCATATGCTTGGCAGATTTGTAGCACTAGCCGCAGCCACTGCTGGATACAAGAGGGATACGTGCTTTGCTGAAGTTGTTATGGCAGCAGTTTAGTATCTGCACATAAGCACTGGCAGAAGGATCAAAGTCATTGTGCATGTTGACTGTGCATGTGACATGACACAGTGCCATTGGGATCATAGTCAGAACTGCTAAAAAGACTGCTTACTTTACAGCAGCTTCTTCTCCCACATGATTACTAAATATTTCATTGCAGCAGTAAGCCATATTTCATGGTCTGTAGTAGTCTAGCTGCTACTGGGACACACTAGAGTCTTTGATATTGAGCATCCAATTGAATGCACCAAGACGCAGGTGCAGGAAGACTTACCGTACAGTTCAACTCATTGTAAATCAAAGACATTTTCCTATTGATATTCTCAATTTCTCAGTCTATCTCAGACTTTGAGCGCTGGTTACAAGCCAATGTGATTTTGCCTTCAGTCTTCTTTGATCTTTATTGATGTGACTCCCATTATACTTGGGGGGGAAAGACATGTTCTTTGACGAGCACAGGGAAGGCTGCATGTGACTTGGATTGTGAAAGAAGAATGGGGCGTCTTGAATTATCACGGTTAGCATGCTTCATTTCAAGCTGGTACACCATGTTCTGGCGTTTTTGCACAAATGAAAATATTTGCTGTAATAAGTCTCAGGTATGAAAATCAAAAGTATAACTCTCAATTTGCACATATACATCACTTGCTTATGGCTAGACAGCAATACAACCTTTTATTTATTTCACTAAAGCATGATGCTCTCACTTAAAGAGATCTGTCTGGCATGTAGCTAAAGTTTATTCTCTAACCAGTGTCAAAAAGCAAATGCTCGCTGTCTTCAATTTCAAACAGCTACAAGAGAAAAATGCCTCTGTGTGCTGAAGGCCATTCTTGATGAATCTGTTTACTTAAATCACTATCATCACTGTGCAGACATCATCATAATTTTCTCCTTGTATGCTAGAGCGCTAATATAGCCTAATTGCAGGCTCTCTAAACAGAGCACCACATCAATATTCATGAGCACTATAGAGCACATTGTCTTTACAAGCGTGACAATTTCATCTAAGGATCTCAACTGATGATTGAGCAAGGACGGGGAGATGCGATTGAAGGGTGCACCAGTGTTGCTCTACTGTATACTTATTTCCAGTGGTGAGTTCATGCTCCCTGCAGGCAGGCCGTCCTGTTATTATACTCTCTTTGAGTTTCCTAGCATGTGCATTAATTGAGCGTTTTTTTGATGTTCATCTGCTGGATGGCTTTTACAATGACACAAAAGAGTCATGATGCGGGTAAATTAAAGCAGCCATTAAGGCTTGATGTGGCAGTTTTTTTTCTCCTGGCTGTGTTTGTGTGCCTCACTAATGTGATGAATCTCTGTTCAAAAACAACTAGTGGGACATGTGATTCATACATTGTACCTTGTTGCTAAGGTTACTCATCAAATTAGAATGAATGTAAACTGTTGGTGCCTCAAGATCAATAAAAGGTACAGATCAGGGACGTGCAAAGGTTTTGAATACCAAAAGTCATTTAGTTTCATTTAGATCCCCATTTGCCTTCCAATTATTAACATGATGTAAAAAAAAAATATGCAATTTTAATGAACTATTATTCTAATTATTCTCTTAGTAAACTTCACTTGCAATATGTGTGAGTATGCCCAGTATTCTGTAGTAGTAAAGTTAAATTAAGTATAAATGAGCTGCACAGATGTCAAGTAAATTTTCACAAACAGGAAATCATGCCGCAGAGAATAAGAGAGGAGATGTGAAATTGGACCTCCGCAGACTTGGAAATCACTACGGGAGGCTGTATTGTACATCTAATGGCTGTCAAGACAAAGGGAGAGCAGGACGAGAACACTTCAGACGATAAATCTGCACTGCAGCATGGGGACTCTCGCATGCACAGCATTGTCACAAAGAAACATCATCTGGACCGTGTGAAAACTTCTGAGGTTACCATGGTAACATGTCCCTTTGTGTGTCTATGTGCGTCTTACGTTACGGTGCTGCCACATCATCTGCTAGTCTCTGCATTGGCATAATTAATTCACTGTGATTCACAACTCCTGGGCCAGCATCGGCACATTGTGTATTCATCATGTTTTTGTTGATTAATAAAATGCAGGGGCAGCATTGTGCTGGACTTATGGAGAACTACCTACAACCTATTATTATATCTGGGGTCAGACACACAACAGACTGTCTGCAATGCAAGTCAATGTTAATTTAAGTTACTTCCGCGGCACAGTGTTAAGTTTCTTCAGTGAAAAAGCAATGGATTTATTGGATAGTCCTGCTGACTCTTCAATAGGTCATCATTGCAAGACCATCACTTTGAAATCAGGTCAGCTACTGCAAAGTCATTAAAGCTGAAGGTATAGCAAAAATTGTGTCGCCATCCTCATTGCCACTACATTTGGAAGTCCATTAATTCATCAGTCAATAGAAACAAAGTTAATTGTAAACTAAATTGATAATCAATTAAACCTGATTTCTTTTAGAGGTTAAAAAATGCCAAACATTTGCTGGTGCCATCCTCTCAAAATCTGTTTATGTTGTATTGCCCTTTAAAAAATACTTAAAAAGCCTTAGTGTCATTTTTATCTATGTCAAATCTGATATTGTTTTTGATTAGCAATATTGTTTTCCAAAACATACAGACGGGCAAGAAATTAAAGAAAAAACCTGAATAAATGAGTGGTGAAACACAACAAATGTTTATACAGTCAAATAGAAAATCAGATTATACTTTGTGACCTTTATAAAAATGCTGAGAAAGGCCAGTTCGTTGTGATTTAGGATCAAGATTGAAAGAGAAAAAGATCTAAGTGACTTTGATAGCGGGTTCCTTGATGGGGCAAAGATGGCAGGAGCTTCAATCACAAAGACCGCTCAGCTGGCTGGTATTTTAAAAGTGCAAATTTGATGACCGTGATACTCATGCATTAGTGCAATATGTAAGGAAAAACAGAAGAATAACTCTTCGTAAGGTGAATGTTCCTGATCCAGGACATGATCAGATTTTGTTAGCAACAAGAGCCCTTTGACAATGTCAGAGACAAATATTATAGTAGGTTTGCATTGCATAAACCCCTCATTTCAAAGACGAATGCACATTTGAGAGGCCAGTTATGCAAAGAAACATTAGCTCTGCCATTTAGAGTATATGGTCAGATGAGTTGTGTATTGCACACCAAGAAAAAAGTATAGCCCTGAATGCTTGACCCCCACAGTGAGGGAGTCTGGTGGCTCCGTTTTCCTATTTTTATATTATATTTTATATTTTGTTGGCATGGTTGTCCCTTTAGAGGTAAATACAATACCAAGTTGTTCTGAGCGATCACCTTTATCCTCTAATGAAAGATTTCTATCCTGATGTAGGTGCTCTCGTCCAGGATGACTGGAAGTGCCCCCGTCTGCAGGGAAAGAGGAGCCACTGGACGGTTTGATGAATTTGACATTGATGCGAGTCATATACTATTTCCTTGGTAGTCACCACCAGATCTCTATGGGAGAGATTTTGTGTCAGCGTGCTAGACATCCACTACCATCATCCAAACACCAAATGCCAGAATATGATTTAGAACAATGGTGTCCCCTCAAAAGACTTCCAGAGGCCAGATACTAGGATACATTGAAGCTGTTTATTGGCCTTACTGCAACACCAACACTGTTGGTTTTCCTGTTAATTGTCACCTGTACTGTATGTTAAAAGCAAAAGTATCAGTGTCTTTAACAGATTTAAGCTGCAATAAGGCTACTACGTGTAACTCATGGTATATTATTTTGCTATTAATTTGTGGTACAAATGCAAAATGTTCTCTATCATTCCCTGTCCAAGTTGAATGTTCACAATTTAATGCTTGCTCACCTATACAAGCAAGCACAGCACTATTCAAGGTCATTTTGAAAACCACCGGATATTTACACATTGCTGCAGGAAATTAGATGTTTGACAGCACCTTCAACGGATACTGTAGCTTTCACCATATTGGTAACATTACAAAAAAGCACTGATTCATGCATAACCATCCATGTCAACAGCTGCTGAGTAGGTTCGAAGTCCCTGCAGCCTATGTATTTGGGGAAAAAAGTTCTTCCAATTAAGAGCTGAATCTCAAAACTCAACCCTAAATGCTTCCACCATCCTGCACCCTCAGTAGTTTCACAATCCACTGGAGTGTGACGCATCGCGGTGAGGAAATGGACCACGCTCCAGGGTTAAAATGCCTTACTAACCTTTCGAGTG
The DNA here is from genome assembly GCF_900324465.2 of Anabas testudineus. Classification (NCBI taxonomy): domain Eukaryota; kingdom Metazoa; phylum Chordata; class Actinopteri; order Anabantiformes; family Anabantidae; genus Anabas; species Anabas testudineus. The sequence goes on from NC_046624.1 coordinate 3,663,868, forward strand.
TTCACAGAGGGATACATTAGGGATCTATTTAGAGCCTGGTGAGAGGTGGTGTGAGGGGATGCGGTAGAGGGATAGGAAGAGGAAGCGCAGTCACAAAGAGCCTCTAAGAGAGAAGAAAGATTGTGATGGTACAGTATACTGTAAATAGAGACATGCTGTCCAGTGTGAGTAAACAAAAAAAACTCGGGTACAGAGTTTTGAAAAAAGAAAACAGCCCTCTTTATTTTGAAAAGTATTCTGCAGGATGAATAATGCATCTACTGTATCCTTCGAACACCAGCTATCGCCCCATGAAGACATGATCATATACAAAACGTCCAGTTACAGTTTGTGCTTTTTCACAAATAAGCTCCTAATCGTCTCGAGAATAAACCATATATATCACTACTGTATGCTGTAGGACTGTGCAATAAAAGTGGAGGTAAATAGGAGAGCAATACCTTAAGACAAATAAAACAGTTTCACTTTGTTACGTTTTTTCCAATCACAGCAGGGCAAGACAGGACTGTATCACTGGCTGAAGCACAGCACGTATAACAGTGCATTTAAGTGCATGTTAAGGTGAGAGGAAATGGACACTGCGGCCTAGTTCTTTCCCCTTAATAACTCCAATGTAAGGCAGAGGCAGGACACATCATGTTCTGGCCCAGATATACCTGACTTCTGTTAGTCCTCACAGGTATTCAGGACAGAGCTGTATATTCAGTTCACCAGTCAGGTGTGCACTCACATGATGCCTCAACCCAAACCCAATTTTCAAAACCCCTAAATCGGTGTGTACATTTCTCTTTGAAATCAGCAACATTTCTTTTAACACCTACTGCGTGATTGTTTTGATAGACCTCGGATCCATGAAGTAAAGGAGGTTTGTTTGCACACACACACTCCCCATGGGTATAATGAACAGCTGCAAGGGAGGAGTCTCTGTCAGATGTAATAGTGTCACATTTTCATGGCCATTCACTGTATAGTATTTTAAGAATGAGAATATGGATGTTTGTGTGTGTGGAACCAGTGAGCCACTGTGTTTGCATGCAAAGAAGTAATCTGATTAATGCTAGCTATCTGCAGTAAATGGGAAATTTTGGTTAATATTTGGTTAATATAGTTTGATTTCTGCTGGAAGATTTTGAGTCAAGTACATTTTTTACAGGATTTTTCAAAAGCACTTGTGCATGAAAAAGACTTTAGACGAGGGAAGTACTGCTTTGTGCAGCTGGATGAAAGTGAAGATTAGTGCAGTGGTGCGTCCTCGTGTCCAAAATAATTAAATCCAAAACCCTATTTAAAAAAATATGTTTGGGGCTAGGGGAAAAATCTGATTACTGACCAAGTGCATGTAAACATGGGTTTTACAATAAAACTAAAGTAAACACTGATTTTGCTGCCATACCCTTGTGTGTGTGTGTGTGTGTGTGTGTGTGTGTGTGTGTGTGTGTGTGTGTGTGTGTTAAGATTGACAAACTGAGTGCAAGTACAACAAATCCTCTGGCAAGAAACACATACAGTGGAGAAGTACTCTAGAGTAGTGGTATTCTGATATCAAAGAGGGTACCCGACAGACTGGCAGTCCTTTCCTGTCCTCACACAGTGATATGAAGAACAGAGTCACCTTACTGCGACCTCATTCTCTCAGTTACAAAAAGCCTTGTGGGAAAAAAAATCAAATCTCTTACAGACAGTCCTAAAAGGGCAAAACTATCATTTCAGGAGAAATCTAAATGTCTGCAATATATTGCTATCAGAGAAGTAGAATGACTGCAATTTTAGATCTCTGCATTGCAGATTAAGATATTTTTTCTGAAGAAGTTATGTCAACTTTTATGAAATCTAATACTTACATTATATATACTATACAGTACATAAACTACTACTACTAGCTACATCAGCCAAGTCATAACTTACCACCACCACTAGACGTAAGCTAAATACCTACTGTAAAACATTTCAGACTTTGTGACCTTCCTCTAACTACGAGAGTGATTTGCCTCTGACAGCATTACAACAGTCCTGTTTCTTTCCATGTTTATATCATAATCAACTGGTGATTATGCAGACTTTTTAACAGGGGGTGTACTGTAGCTGTAGCCTCTTTATTTTAGAACAGTGTCATGTGTACATATACAGTATGTGGCCATCATGCCTATAAAGACCCCTTACATAGTTTTAAAATAAATTAACTTAAGTGGACTTGCACTTGAATATGTTGTAAACTGTATATAACTGTGCAGTGCAACAATGACAAGCTTAGCAGGCCTGGGAAACAATAAATAATCCTACACAAGTTTAATCAATGGGCCAAAAAGGTAAAGCTATAAAGCATGGGGGTGTGGTAATTAGCATGGTCACCTCATGGTCAGCCAGGTGCCTTTCTGCGTGGAGTTTGCATGTTCTCCGCGTGCCTGCATAGGTTTTCTCCCACAGTCCAAGAAATGTAGTTAGGTTTTGGATTAATTTGTGATTCTCACTTGCCCATAGATGTGTCTCTATTTGTCAGCACTCTGATAGACTGGCAACCCGTCCAGGATGTACCCTCCCTCTCACCCAATGCAACCCTTAACAGAAAAAGCTGTTAGATGATGGATGGATAGATGGATAAAGCTTCAGAAGCTTTACATTTGTGCACAACCAGTAATACTACCACTCTAAAAAATAAAAATACATTTGACATCAAAGCAATGCAGGATTCCTGAGACTGAAATCTGGTTTTAATTGGTTTCTATGGGCAATAATATCTGGGCTGTGTGTTATATGAAATGCCGGAGTCCAAAGTTGCACACATAGAAGCACAACACATACCACACCCCCCTTACATAATGAATGGGATTTTAAAAATACAGAGTTTTTATGTCTGTCATTCTGTCAAGCAGCATGTGTCGACTTTGTGATGTGCAATCCAATCCTTCTCAAGTGTACATAGAGTTTTGTTCAGGTTTAGTTTAGTAATTGTCAATGTGGCAATGAGAGTAATATGTATTTTGTTTTGGAGCCAAACATTAACCCAACCAATATGTAACTGCTGCTGTAACAGTGCCTGAAGGTAACACCAGTTCCTTTGATTTCCCATAATCAGTGGATTAATTAACAAAAACTGAAGAAAGAAAAGACAAAACATTCAGCAGGTGTATGAGTATCAATGCAGAAACTCCTCCTAACAAATGTACATCAACTATATTCTGTCCCTGCACAGAAACAAAGACAGACACATGTACACCTCAACTAGCAAGAGCAACCCATCATCCACCTATTGTCACCTCAGCATCGAGCTGAGTTTGTTCTCTTTGATGACTCCTTTTCTTCGGGCACTGGAGCTGCTATAACTGTCATCACCTGCACATCACCTGTGCATAAGACTGGTGTAATAAACAAAGAGTACACATGAGGCAATGTGAACTGCTTTTATGAGGTGTGGACCAAGACATCTGTACCAAAAATTGAAAAAGTAACCCACATGGAAAAGATAGCCACTACAGTATGACAAAAAACATTTTGACAAGTCACAGCAGGAAAAGAATAGGTATTAAAAATTAAACGCATGATGGCTGAATTCCATTTAACTTGTTCAGTTTCAGGATCCTGGCATTGTTCAGGCTGGCTCACTGTCACACTGTCATGGATTAATGGGATACATGAATAGGACAGAACCACTGATAATGTTATTAGTAGCACTTGTGCCTTTCATACTATGATAAGTCAAAATGTCTGCTGTGAAAAAAAAGCCTACGCAAAGATGTCAACAGCAGCAGTAGGTACAGTCATTAACATTTACATTTAGTCACCTGGCAGGCACTTTTGTGCAAAGTGAGGTACAACTAAGGTAGAGAGGAAGCAAAATAGCTAAGTGTTTCAGTTTTGTGAGACTTGTGTACCAGATAGGTCTGAACATTGTTATTGAGACTGAAGAGTGAGTGAGTATGCAGAGTTTGGCAGTTTGTTCAACCATTGCGGGACAACTGAGCTGAAGAGCTTGCTTGTAGTCTTTTGTCTTGTGCTGTAGGGACAAGCAGATGGACTGTAGACCTAGACAAGGGAAGTCGGAAGATGCTTTTGAGTAAAATCTTGATTTATCTGGGAAGCCACTGGAAACAAGTGAAGTGTTACAAACACTGGTGTGACAAGTGCCTTTTTTGGTTGATGAAGTAAGATGCACTGTTGCTTTTTGGATCATCTGGACAGGTTTGTTTCCATAATAGGAAATAGCATAGTACTGTTAGTAGTGCATTGCAGTGGTCAAGATGACTGCATGTGAAGTTGGTAGCCTATTTAGAAAAGTAGGAAGTTATCTTTCTGTTATAGAGCATACATGGGAGATAGAAGAGGTATACTCAGTGGTTCATTAGTGATGCCCTCCTGTTCAGTGGAGAGCCTAAGTTAATGCTGATGCTTTTATTAAACAGAGTTGCTCCTTTGTAAAATAATAGGTAGCATCTGGGATTTCACATCCCCCCTTCCCCAAAAGCTATCACATACTCCATAGCCATCTCACATACGACTAAAAATTTACAAAAACCTAACATGATTACACTGCACACCAAATTGTCACACTATATTGAAATGCACAGCACTTCAATCCACGCGTGAATATAACACATCAGGTTTTAGTCATTATAGGGGTTAAGGCTATTGATTCCCACAGCGGGTGAAGCAGGGAAGTGGTAAAACAAAAAAAAAAAGGACAAAAAAAATTGATAGTTAGCACCACTCAGAACCAGTCACTAGTCAGAACCTTTTGGAATTTCCTGCATTAATTGGTCATAAAATTACATCTGACCTTCATCTAAGTCAAGAGTATTAACAAATATAATGGGCCCAAAATAAGAACACCAACAAATTCTGATCTTCTATGTCTTTATTGAAAAGTCCCATGGAAACCTCATAGTGACAATGGACAAAGTACCATGTGAACCACTGAAATTCCATTTTTCTCCTCCTAGGCTGACAGACGCTCACAGACGACCCTACATTGGCAGATGGTCAACTAGAAACAAAAACCAAAATAAATCTGGACTTATGAAAATAATAAAATAACAGAGAACTATAGGCTGTAGCGATACACTTGACAATTACAAACACTATGTTTCCACGATGGAAATATTCATCAGTCTCAACTGTGGCCACACTCTGCGATCAGAGGATGCCGCAATATGACCAAGACAGTATTCCCCATCTATGCGTTACTGCTAAGGCCAATTACAGTGGACCTCTGCTGTGGCAGGAGGCCAGTAGCTGCAGGCAGCCATGAAGTTGATGTGAATAAAGAGACTGGGAAAAACAGAGAGTCTGTAATAAAGATGAAAGAAAGTGAGCGCCTCAGTATTCAGTGCAAGTAATCAGCCATCTCTCTCTCTCTGCATCTATCTTTATCCTCAACCAAATCTGCTTTCATTGCCACAGACACTTATCCTTGACAATGAGAGCAGTCACGCACACACTCAGACATTCAGGCGCACGCGCACACACACACACACACACACACACACACACACACACACACACACACACACACACACACACACACGTGCTACACAAGGAATAGAAGTTTATTGTCCATAGACGTGTAAATCTGCCTTTGGCTTAACAAGATTGATCAAATGGATCCAACAATGTAACAACAATAAACAGACAACATAATTAACAGCATTGTCTGCATGCACAATCACACGCACATTCTGAATACTTTGTAAACTCTTTGGAGTGAATATAACAAGTACACCAAGTTCGTGCCCATGCTCAATTAAAGCAGGCATTTGTCAATCCTGCACTCTCTCCTGAACACTATAGCACATTTACAACAAGTGTCCTTTCAAAAAGCGACAAGCTAGTGCTGTTCCGATGCCAAATGAGGACTTGAAGAGAGTGAAGTGGTCCTTTGTCTTGAGCCTGGTTAACAGTTGAACATGACTGCTTATGCACTTAGTGAGCTCCTACTGTGTTAACAACTTTATGGAGTAAAACTCAGTAGGTCTCAAATTGTCAGGCACAGTGGCAAGATGATGATTTTGTACACACACTACACTTCTGCGGTTGACCCATATATATTTTACTATACCTGTGCCACTAATGCTTGTGGAGCCATGCTTTTTACACCCCTACAATAAAGTTTATTTATTTCTACTATTTTTACTGTGCATCTTTGGGCTAAATAACAAATAAGCACTCTAATGTGATTGTCACCCTGTCTTCCCACCCACTACCACAAGTTAAATCTAATTCTGCGGGAAACACTGCCAAAGTGACGTTTTGTCTGACCGACAAGTCAAGAATTCAAAAAGAAAGGCAAAAGAAATGTGTCTGCTTAAAAGTATCGACTAATCATAAGCGCTACCGTTCGATTTTCGTCACACAGCTGCTCACAGCTCATCATGATTCACCAAGGATAGTGTCTAACAGGCCAAACCAGCTTATCCCCCATTAATTTACCACTCAGTGTAATTAATTTCTCACCCCAAATGCAGTTTTGAAAGAGTTTCAGTGAGAAAAGGGATGCAGGAACTGGTACGATTTTGCACCTCAATCATTTCCACAGCCCTCCTTTGCTAATCATATTTATCTGCCAAAAAAAGCCCTTTTGGCAGCTTTGCTTGGACATCAACCTGACCGCTTGATTATGTTTGCAGCCTTTTAAGCCAAATGCTGCTCTAATATTACTGCCTAATGTAGGCCATATGCTGTTTTTCAAGAAGCCAAGAGACACTGTTTCTAAGAGACCTGACAGGCAGCATGAGACATTCAGAGTCTAAGTCAGCATCCACACACATAACGCAGTGCACCATGGTTTGCTCAGTGTTTTCAGTGCTGAGCAGCTCATCTTTGAAAGACGAACAGGGGAAAAGAAAGGCAGCTGCTTTACAAAGACTGTAAACTGTTCAGAATCAGCACTTCACAAGTGTTCAAGGTGATCCGATTGACATTAACAATTGTGTCTTTTTAATGTATGTGTGCCCTCCACCCACTTTACTTCATACCTACTGTTCAATGTGTGCTAGGCAAAAGACTTCTTCTGTGCTGCAAGAGTACATACTTGCATAGGAGAACAGATTTAACCTCAGTCTATGTATATGATCATCATGATAGTGGTTATGCCAAAAGCAAATGTGACCACAATAATGCAGGTTATGCAGCTGCACTGACTCCTGATACAAAGCAAGTGTTAAATGGAATTGAAGCACAGCTGTTATTAGTGTTTTGCAGGTCATTCATAAGGGGCAGGCTGCCTTATATTAATAACAGGATGATATGGAAATGGACTTTGTCTGGTTATCAAGATAGTCACCGTTTGTTCTCTCTCTCTTCACAAAGTGGACAAACACACTCATCTTGAGAGCGTCAGCCCTGAACCTCATGTTTTCTCCTTTAATCACAGGGAGCAGCTATAGAAATTGAAATTCGCACAGCCTCTCTGTAAAAGATGAATACATAAATATGGGTTTTGGCTTTGATCAGCTGCAGACCAGTGAGAGCAGGTCAACTCCTATTCTTTTTAATAACCACTCCCTTTGATAGTAATCTTAATTAGTGGTCCACACCTTTCTTGAAGGCTATTGACAGAAAACTGGAAACTTAATTGGGTTGTCCCTGTACCTAGCAGCCAGTACTAAACACACACACACACACACACACACACACACTCTAACACAAACACAGACCATATGACCACATCACCCCAATGAAATGACCTCATTTACTCAACTTCTGCCTGTAACTTGGCCAGCACCCTCCTCATAGCTCTGTAGCTACACTGGATTTCTGCAGTCTATCACAGAGATCCAGTGCTGAGCTTATTAGGTGCACTTCCAAGAGGCTTATTTCCCATACTCTGACAAGATATCATGAATTCAAATTACTGCCATGCATAACACTAATCTAGTCTTAATTATGCCATTGACTGTCTGTCTTCAAATAGTCCACATTTCAAAGAGTTCATCTTAGCATCTTCTTTTACCGTTTCTGCCTTGTGAGGAGGAAACTGACTTTATTTGCACACGGGTTCATTAGAAGGCTACCTGGCTTCAGAGCCACAAAGCTGTCTGTTAGTAAGAAGTTGGTCTTGGCGACTCCTAACTATTCCAAGGCACAAAAACAGCATTTGTTTAGGGAAAAAAAAGAAGAAGAAAACTAACAAATACAGCTTTAAAAAACTAACGAAAACACTGAAATCCCCAGCGGAAACTTCGACAACTTAGCTTTAGCAACAGTAGTAGTGTTTCAGGCTGCGGCTAACAAGAGACACACGGCTAAAGACACATGAAATGTTGACGTTTCTTTCACTCGAGCCTTTTCTTTTCTCGTTCGGGTTTCGGGGGAAGCCTCGTTTCACTTTCCATCACTTACCATCTTCCTTCTCGTCGAAAACGGGTCTCTTTGAAGAACTGTTGGCTCCCATCCTCTTCTTCCACTTGCCCCAGTGAAACATCGATGCTCAGATTGCATTCCTCGCCTCTTGAAGAGAAACTACACCTCTGTGTTGGACCCCCTCCGAAAAATATTGTAATAATAACCATGCATTTCCCCTAAACCGTGTCCGTCAGACCGCTTTATTTATTTATTAGTAGTATTTTTTTTTTTTTTTTGTATTTTCTCCCCCGTTATTTATTTCTGCCGAAGATTTGAGCACCGCGAGTTAAAGTCTTTCTAAACCTCGGGAGAGGAAGTGTAGCAGGTACCGACGGACTGTGAAATGTTTTCAGAGAAACACTGTTCGTTAGTTACAGCTAGAGGTTGACGTATTCACTCGGTACTAGTACTGATCAGTTGTCTTCCGTAGCCTGCTAAACACACCGAGAGACTCATGTTTGTCGGGCTGACAGTATGAGCTACGTCCACCTCCACTAGTTTGCTAAACCTAAACAGGAAGTCGATGTGTTTTGCATCGAAAATAAAAGCGTGGCAAAGCAACTGCTGCCAACTCACATTAGCGCAGGCAAATCCATGCCAACAGTGCAGTCCAGTCCAGAAAAGGTAATTACAAATTCAAGTTCGTGTGACATAATAAATAATAATAAGAGACAGGAAAGGACGTTATTGGTGGATCAGGAAACAATATAAATTACACAATTCTCCCATTGTTTTTGGCCTATAGACTATGCACTTATCTTTTATTAGAACGGGAAACAAGCAAACAACGAATTTAGTCATAGATTTGTTGTAAGAAATCTTTCTCATGTTGCTTATTTTTGTTCATATGCTTTTTTTCCAGCGTGCCACCGAGGCTTTTATGTTGAAAGCAGTAACCGGAAGCCACCCGCGGGCATTGGGCCTAGCTTGACAGTTGTGAGAGTAGTGTGACAGTTTCTGGCCAGTGACTGTAGTCGACGTAGCTCTGGATCACAGCCTGTCATGAATATCAACACGTAAGGACGAGCCTGCGAGTGTGGAGCCAGGACAGCCCAGCACAAAGCAGAAGGTTTTCATCGTTTGTTACCAGCAGAGATCTGCAGCTCTCCCCACGGCTGAATGAACCTTGTGAATGATTCCACAGTCTCATTAGAAGATGGATGGGTGGTGCCGGATCACCGAGGGGGAGATTTAACACTTTCTCTTCACACACACACGATTTATTTAGTCCCGTTACACAACTGCACATCATAAAGCATGTATGACATATGTTGTTCAGTGTACCTTTCACACCTGACCTGCTAACAGATTTTTTAAATTGATTGTCAAACTATTTTTACACTCACCACAATAATGAGAACAACCAGTTCATATATCAAGGAACACATAGAGGCTTTAGAAGAAATACAGGGCTGAAAACATATACATAAATAAGTAAAGAAAGCACATGGAACATCTAGTTTAGCATTTGTACAAAGGCTAACATATTAGTAACAATAATAAAAGTAAATAATGCACATCTTGTAAATAAAGCAAATCTTGTTTGGCATTTGTATAAAGAATAACATAAAAATAAATATAAAATAAACAGATTTACAATTAAAACACATTTTAATGTGGTTGTAAAGAGTTTATTTTTACTTTTTTCTTTTATCGAAACGCGTTGAAGCTCATTTAGAAAGACGCCAACTCTTCTGACCTTGGGGCTTGCCGTAGTTTGTGTTCAACGCGTTGCCATGGTTCCGTCAAACTCGTGCGGCGGTGACTAGATAAGTTGGCAGGATAGTTTCCTATTTTCTTTTTTATTTTATTTTGATGAAGTGGTTCTCTTAAGAAGCTACAGAGCCTGTTTTCCATGTGTTTTTTTGTATTTAATGCCATGTAAACTAATACGGCACTGGCACAGTAGTTAAACGTAAGCAACCCATCTCCTAATGTTAGCCAGTGTTAGCTAATGTTAGGCAGCAGCAGAGACTAAATAGCTAACACTTGTCGCAGGTTAAAATAACAAGTAAAAGAATTCAGCTGTTTACATATTAACACTGTATTTTTTGTTTGTTTGTTTGTTTCGGACACAGCCAATGAAAATGAATACATGGGCTGCCTGGACCATAGCCTGTCTACATTAAACATCGCTGCATCACTTGCACAATGTCTGTCCCAGAGGAGAAGGAGAGGGTTCCTGACCTTCAGCTTAACTTTGTCTTTGGGAGCAGTGTTGACAAACCACAGACCCCCCTCTATCTGCCTGAGGACACAGGACCACAGGAGCTCACTCAGTATTATTCAACAGAGATGTTGTGTCTGAGCAGAAATCAGCTGAAATATGTTGCAGAAAGTATTTTGAAATATAGCACACTAAAGGTCAGTTTGGACTTCACTGTGTGTTTGTAAATCTCTACCAAACCCTACTGCATACTGTCTACCGCAATGTTTTCATGTAAAAACAAAATTTATTATACTTAATATCTTTGTTTAATTTATTTTTCTGATTATATTTAACTATTCACCGTGTCATCTTCAGCATTTATATCTTGAAGGCAACCAGATCTGCAGTATCCCACATTCATTGTTCACCAGCTTGCCCAACTTGCAGTGGCTGGACCTGAGAAATAACCAAATTGTGTCGCTCCCTGCTGAAATTGGCATGCACAGGTAATTATGCAACTCCTCCTTGAAATATATGCCAATCGATTCCGCTACACTAGGCCACCATGGGAGTACAACATGTTACTTTATCACATTTCAAAACATTTTTTTGATGAGAATGTTTCTATTTTAGAGTTTGTCTGTTTAGTATCATATGGTTTGACTTTCAAAACTGATACTATGTTCCTGTTTAGTTAAGACTGCACTCATACCTTAGTCAAGACAAAGCCTTCCAACCATCTAACAATCTGCGCTTTGTTTTCGTGCAGGTCTCTGAAAACATTATTACTAGAAGGGAATCCTATTTCAGAACTTCCCCCAGAGTTAGGTAAGTTGAGTTCAGTCACCTCTACCAGTGAGCCTGTGCTCTTTGAACCACCTCTTCGTCCACCCCTGTTTTTGTTTATTCAGTTTCTATAAGCCTCACTGTCAACAAATTTTGATCGAAAGTTAGGTGCATACATATATAGAGATTAACACAATTTGTATCACCATGGCTCTGTGTGCCACCACAGTATTTGAAATCTAATAGTCATCATGTGTTTAAAGTAAATCAGGGAAGAAACTCAGCATATTGTGATGGCTACAAGTTCAAGACTTAAGACAGCCTCTGATTGTAAAAGATTCACAACAATGTCTTAAACTCTGACAAACAACTACAATAGAAGCCTACAGTAAACACTTGAAGCACATATTGTCACATCCAGTGTCAAAATGATAAAATTGTGTCACTGTCCAAGTATATAGGGATCTAATAGATAGAGCTGTATATATAGCTAGTACAAGATAAGTAGTAGTAAGTAGTAAGTAATAGAAATTATATACAATATCATTTGAAATGTTTTGTTTTCCTCTTACTTACTTGCTTACTACACATTATACACTCTGATACTTACATTAATGTAAGTATCAGAGAGTAAACATTGAAGAAAAGATTCATAATTTACATATTTTTCCCAGGAAATGTTATTACCCTAAAAGGCCTGAACCTAAGGAACTGCCCCATTACTTTCCCTCCGAAAGACATAGTTCACCAGGGGCTCCAGAGCATCCTCCAGTACCTGAGAAATATTATGGCTATGCGACCAGTTAGCATGAGAAAGACCCCTTCAGGTGAGTCAAAGGCACCTTAACTTTGAATAGCAAAGCAGCAACGTGTTCAGTCTGCACGTGCATCCTAGCCATCTGCTCTTTTTGTCAAAGATAGGATGACTGGCCACAAAAATAGCTCCTTGCCCTGGTACCACTTCACTGGTGTGACTTCTGTTCCCTTGGAGACGGCGCGTGCCTCTCGGCCGACTCCCCCTTCTCCCCATCCCCGTTCCAGCACTGTAATATTTTTAGCCAGATGAAAAAGATCAATAACTTGTGGGCCCTAAACAGGAGCTCTCTGTCACTAAGCACTGTCTAGAGGTAATCACTGTGAGAAGTCCAAGACAGCCCTCCACAGGAGATGATGCTGCTGCACAATGAGCAGAGCCAACCCCTTCAATGAAGCCATTTATCTGACTCTGCATACAAGGTTAATAACAAAGACAGGGCTCTGGTATCCAGGGAAATCTCCTTTGATCTAATTGGCCCAGAGTACAAGTTTAGCCAAGTTGTTTATACACCATTCATGTACATATTACATTGTCATCGACCTTTGTAAGCTGTGATAACATTGAATATTTAGCCGGTTTCAGTCTAATTATACATGAGGGAAAATTGTTTACATTTTGAATTCACTTCTAAACATAGATTTTAGAAGGGAATATTTTACCTGCTATTATTGGTCATATGAATTCACTGGTAAAACACAAGTACATACTGTATTTGCTGCAAATGGAAAAGGACTGTATATTCTATAAGAAATTCTTGATAGTCAGCCAGTTCTCATCGTGTACTTCCACTGCAGCTGTAGACAGTGATATTTTTGCCAGGGTTCACTGTGCCCACCTCATTCCTCTTTTTGCCATGGTTTCATTGGTAGAGCTGCCAGTGGTGGAGAAGCTCCAGCTGTCAGAACTGATGGGATCCAGTATGGAGGGGCAGGATGAGTCAGTGGATGAGGACGAGCTGCTGAAGTTCAAGGAACTGAAAGAAAAGATGATCCTCCTGGACAAAGCTGAGCTGGGCTCAATAGCTCAGGGGGATAGAAGCACAAAGCCATGTCTTCTTCCTATTACCAAAAGGTAGGTGAGGTAAAAGGATTTCGGTAAACTAAACAAGAGATTTTCTTCAGTTAAAGCAATAATTTAATTTTTTTGGGATCCACATGTATGTACATTCTCTCCAAGAATAAGATAAAATTGACCATTGATACATCTTTGGGCCACAAACATATTCGAGTTGTGCATGTAAAATATTTTTTAGTATGGTTTGGTTTGAAAAGATCAAAATGACTAGTTATCTAATTGCCATTGTTTCTATACAGTGTATTTAGGCTGCAAATATCACCAGTTCATATATTTTATGCAATGCAATAGGAAAATTATTTGGAGAGTGGAGGTGATTTGTTTTAGGTTCAGAAGAAAACTTTAGTTGTGAGGTCTGGACTTGTGATGGACGAAACCTTTAAATGACATTCTCCACAGACGAGAGTGATAAAAAGAATTGCCCCTCGACTTGGACTCAGAGCTCAGGAGAGCAATAAAAGTAAACCATTTTGTTTCAATTTATCTTTCAGAAAAAAGGCAACTACCAAGGCCAGCATAGTTCCCGAGCTCCCTCTGTTTGACACTCATCACTGGAAGAGGCCAGAAGAGAGGAGACAGGCTGCAGTGAAAGAGCTGAAAGAGAAACAGGCTCTTTTCGAGCAGAAGAGAAAGTGAGCTGATTTCTGCTCAGCAATTATTGGTTCAGTACTCTGTTATTTGTTTTATTACATTTTCACCATTTGATTACACTGGATGAATTACACAACATTCTGGACAATTAATAGATAAGATAAGGAAAGGTGAGACTGGCTGTTGTTTCCTAAAGCACAGCTACATTGTATCTAATTGACATTTCCCCAAGTGGCCGACAGGAAGGGATCAATATTGTGGCCACTATGTAAAGATACAAGAAAGAATCAATGTTTATAGACCCCTTTGCAACCATTCAGAAACAATCAACCAAGACCCATTTTCCTTGACATTCATCTATAGTTATCTGGCTTTCCCATAGGAGCCAAGAGGCTCTTCAGAAGTGGCGTACACAAGCCAAGATCATACAGCAGAAGAAAATGTCGGAACACAAGCAGAAGAAGAATGAAAGACAAAGAAAACCCCAGGTATGTGTGGAACACGTCACGTATGTTTCCACCTGACAACCACAAGAGGGCAGTAGAGCATCACCTCTGTAACACTAGGTAGAGGCCTAAAGCCATTCAAATTACATACTGTAATAACCTAAATCATCTTTGCAGTGCATAGGTTTTTTAGGTAGTGTCACAGTTAGTCAGTCAGTGTTAATGATCAGGTCGGTGTTGTTAAGGGCATTTACCTGAGACTGAGATGGAACACAGCAGCAACACTTAGCAATCTATGATATCTATGCATGCAGCCATAAGCTCATTTGACTGCAAGCTACATCGCCAACATCAGTGTAAATATTCACTGAAAAATGTAGTAAAAATGACCACAACGAGGCTGATATGTTACAGCTGTAGCTGTGGGTTGTTAACACAGTTGTGTCAGTCTTTATGTACACAAGCTCTGCACTACTGAACAAAATACTGTTGTACAGAGTAATAAACACACTTCCCTATCTGATACAGGAAGCAGAAGCAGATTTGAATCCACAGATGCAGGACAGCAGTTATTCTCCTCATAGGCAGACCCCTACCACAGCCATCACAGAGTGTGAGGAGGCAAGGTACATGAGAGCTCTGGATGTTCAAAATGCTGTTACTGTGATGTCTTGTTAATCTGTCATGGCAGGTGGCCAGGTAGCAGTAAAGGGTGAAGATTTCATGAGGGAACTCAGTAAGGCGTAGTGCTTTATCACGTGGTAAAATTATACTACACAGTTTGAGACAAAAAAAGTGTCCACCACATTTTGCATTGCGTTTCCAGTATGAGCCATGCAGACCACCAGAGACACCTAGTGGACAAAGAGAGACTGTATGCCCACAATAAACAGTTTCCTTTGTTCTTCCTATACATTATTGTCTTCACAAAAACAACACACAAAGCAGATTTGATGACTCACTGTAGATTTTCCATTTTCATCAACATAACAAATCTTAACTGAGGTGAAGATAATCAGTCATAGGTACTGCATTTGTAGGTAATGTTCCATCCATTAAAGATACATACTCTTTATACCACTAGTGGCCATACCTTAGCATTTAAATAATCAGTCTTTCGGTTTGAATTGTTGACCTTTGATCTGTTTGGCCCTTGAGATCGGCCCGTGAGCTGGAACGGCAGATCCGTGCCCGTGTTGAGAAGATGCAGGAGAGACGCAGGAATCCCAGGGGCACGACCAGCGAGCAGATGGCAGCAACAGAGCAAGATGTGGAGGAGGTCAAACCTGTACTTCATTATTCACACGACGTATCTGTCCTAAATACCTATGATTGTGATCCAAATTGGTTATTCATTTATTTATTTATGTTTGGTTGTGTTTCTTTTTTAATGATAGATGAGGATGTTGCAGAGGCGGCTCCTGGAGAGGAAGAGAAATCTGGGAAGAGACCCTAAAAGTTCTTTTACTATCTTCACTGGAGACAATTGGCCAAGTTTCCTTGATCAGTGACAGGAATTGCACATTTGCCTGAGTTTGATGATAATGAATTCCCACTCAAAATTCATTGTAAAGTCTAATTTGTTAATGAATAACCACTGTAACACTGAGAATACTGTTTAAATAAAGATCACAAGGCAGATGAGTGGCTGAGTGATTTGAAATTTTCCATGAATGGCTTAAACCTTCGTTCCCTCCGGACATCTGGAAGACATGCTCTCCACTGTACAAACTACTCATGTTTTGCTTTTATCTTACATTATTAACATTTAGTACACAAAACACTCCTAGAATAAATACGGGACCTTTGCGTCTCTAATGTGTGAAATGAAGCTATTCAGTTATTAAATGCTAGATTAGCTTACAACCACAATAGCATATTATTATCATCTGTGTTAATTATAAAAATAATCAGCACAAAGTCAATGAAAGCTTATGATCTTAGGAGAAATAAAAGATAAATGGCAGGATAAAGGAATATAATTGATTCATCTTAAGAACATTCGACCATGTGGCATACTTAATAAGTATTTAAAGTATCTGAGATTAGTGGTTTTACATAATACAGTGATTGTCTTTGAAATGCAGGTCACAATCATGTCACTTTGTGAAATAAAGAACAGTATCGATTGCAGGAGATTAGGAAATGCATGTACATTAGAATCATTTCCAGTGTTTAGTGATTGTGTTACGTTTAGAACAAAACGCCATCAGGCTGCCGCTGGGGAAACGGAGACATTCCCGAGATAAAAGTGAGTAGTAATGAACAGCATCAAAAGTCAAAGTGAGACAGAAAGGGAAGGCCTTGTCTTCAGAGGGTTTCTGCTCCTCTAGCACAGAGAGCGTGATGTCAGCGGCGGCTATACTGTTGTAATTGTACTTGGTGGGGGTGATGGCGTCATTTTATGCCCTGGTGTAGCCTCCTGCTCCAATAGCGAAGGGGAGACGGATCTCTGGCCGACGCGACCGTGGCTCCCTTGGCCGGGATCGAGCACCGCCAAGCCGGACACTTTACCCCGGGAAACATGGAGGCTGTGGCCGAAGAGCTGCGGGCCGGTTCTCGGGTACCTGTCACTATCGATCAAATAGTTAACGATACACTGGTGGTGACGCTGACCTATCGAGAAAGGAACTACACGGGGATATTACTTGATTGCAACAAAAAGTGAGTGTTATTTCCTCCATTTCTTTTATACATTCATCTCTGAAATTAATTTGCCAAACTGTGCTAACGGCTAATCTACCTTTGCTGCTAAGTCTAAGCTAGCCTGTTAGCTAACTGGGCCTGCATAAAAAAGACTTACAGGTTATTGTAGCTGACAAGGGAGCTATCTGCTAGCTAGCCGGCTAATGCAAACTGATATTTTAGCACATAATGATATGATCAGAAACGGTATTTTACTGCGATAAGCAACTGTGTGTCAAGATAGTGACCCTGTCCGCAGAGATTGTTAATGACTTGTCTCAAACAATAGCTTATGTCAATGGGTTCATCTATAGCTTATTGTTAGCCTAATCAAATACAGAGCAGCTAAAACGTATAGAGTGAAAAGGGAGGCCATGAGTGAACAGAAGGGACTTTAACAGTTAGGTTTGGATGTCTTTATGTACACAGATGAAAGTGCATGATGTACTAGTTTTCTGGAGTGATGTTGAAATAATCTCAATGCTGTTTATTTATGTAGAAATAGCCTCTCATACTCAGTTACTTTAGATCAGTAGAAACAATAGGAATTGGCAGAAAATGGTAAATATACATGTGGGATCTGAGAAATCACAACTGCACTGCTTCTTAAAATGTGTCTGTATCTTTGAAAATCTTTTATTAAGATCCAGTGATCACCTCAGGCCCAGTGTTTGACAAGAAAATGCCCTTTTTTAATTCATCAATTACAGGACAACACAATCCTGTTCAAATGATGAAACCATATGTAAATGGACATGTCCGAGTGTCATGACTTATCTACTTGTCTTGTGGCGTGCGTGCGTGCGTGTGCGTGTCACATGTGTAAGCCCTGTGTTGCTCTTGGTACTGTACACCTTAAAAGCCATTGGCTTTAGACTATTAATAGAAAAGCAGAATCAGAATCTGACCAGCTTTGCCCCTTAGTATGCTTAGATGGTTTTTCATGTGAGAGCTCAAGCTGTCCTGAAAATAACCTACCTAAATGGGAAAAGGGGAGGCCTTGGAATAACTTAAAATAGGCCTATATTTTAGGCCTTGTCACTGACATAATTTGACTTCTTCCTTTTCAGCTCATAGAAATACATTTCCTGTCATTGTCTCCCACAGGGTTTTCTTTTCCTTTTTTTTTTAAATGCTATCGCCTATGTCTATCATCCAGACAGATCTCTGCATCTAGTTACACTGTACACAACGTTAAATGGCACCAGTGCAGTGAATCATGACTGGTCATATGCTGCGTCCTTGTATTGTGCTTAACTAGCACTGTGTGTTCCCTGTCACAGGCTGCACTGTTTGTGCTCTGTCAATCACTGTGAAGGCTAATATTCTGCCATTTTTTTAGGGCGCCTATGTAAAGGTGAGAGGAACAAACCTCACCGGGACACTATTATTCAGTTGCCTGCCAGGTACTTCTCCTGGGGAGGAAAACAGGCTCCCCAGTGCGCCCTAATTAATAATCTCACCACACATAAGCCCAAAGTAGACACGGACGCAAAAACAAACTGAAATCTCCTGGCTCCTTTTCTACCTCTCTGATTCCCGAGTGATTCATGGGATTGTTTTTGTTCAGTCAGATGTTGGGGAGAGAGGGGGGGTTGTTCCTGGGCATCCTGTAGTCTCTTTGTCTGCTGCCTCCTGACTAAAGCAGCACAGCCATGTTACTGTTGCGTGCCAGCCACCTCTCAAAGACTCCTTGGCAGCTGGGCCTTCTTTGGACATGTTTGCTGGCCCTGCAGTATGAAAAAGAACACGTAAAATCACTCAGCGAGAGTCACGGATACTATTACTCCATTTTTGTGGCCTAAGGCAGCAGGACGTTTTGCTGCCTGCTTGCACAGTGGACCCCAACCCCCACAAGTAATGAATTTTCAGCATACAGGTGACAAGGAGTCAGTGAGTCCAGTCGCAGTAAAACAAAATCAGAAGAATAGATTTTCCCCTCTTATAGCACGTTGTGATAGGACACCTGTAGAATAGGCTTTCTTTTTTTGGGGGGGGTTTGGCCTAATTTAAGCAGCACATTATTTGATTTGTGCTGTCCAGTTATCTCAATATGGTGAAACACAAACAAGAGTATTACAGTGTTCATTTGGAGGAAATTGCATAACTGAAGAAATTCTAGAAATGCTTGTCATGTGTGACAAGAATGCTTGCGTTGGCGTGCATGAAGTTCACTGTAGCACTCAGATGAATTTCAGTGTGACACTTTATTAAGCTGTTCTTTTTTCTCTTGTTTATCACAGGACTGGACTTTTCTGTCTACCGGAGTTCACGGCAAACCCTGGAGACTGTTCAATATCGAAAACAGGTTGTGAAATCCCAGAAGTTCTGAGTGACGAGCAGCTGTCCAAATCTCCCAGCCAGCCTTCACACAGACCAAAGGATGAAAACTCTCTCCCTGAAAGCAGCATATCTACTGCACCACTCCCCTGCCCCATACCCACACCAGTACCCACTGGACAGACTCCTTACCCTCCTTATTTTGAAGGAGCCCCTTTCCCTCAGCCCTTATGGGTGCGCCACAGCTACAGCCAATGGGTACCTCAGCCCCCTCCACGACCAATCAAGAGAAAGAAGCGGCGGTCGCGAGAACCGGGCCGCATGACCATTAGCACTATCCGTCTACGACCACGACAGGTACTATGTGAAAAGTGCAAAAACACACTGAACAGTGATGAAGACAGCAAAGATGGCATGAGCAACACCAAGACTTCTAGAAAAGAGAACACACTACAGAGCGACGATGATGGCGATGATAAGGACATCCCATCTAAACTGTCAAGAAAAGAGGATGTAGTTGCAACCAAGGACGGTAAAAGACGGGAAAATGGCACCAGCCTTGATAGCAAGCGCCTCAGGAAAGACAAAAGGGGGGAAGCTGATGGGGAGAAGTTCCCTGGAGGTGATGTTATCCCCCACAGTCCTGTCATAAAGATCTCCTACAGCACTCCACAGGGCAAGGGGGAGGTCATGAAGATCCCCTCACGTGTCCATGGATCAGTAAAACCGTTCTGCCCCAAACAGCTGGTGCAAAATGGTGTGGGAGAAAATGGCAAGGCGCCTTCTGACCCCACCAAGGAACAACGGCACATTCTGGATGCCACAAGGTCTGGCCTCACTGTGTCTATTCCCAAACTCAAACTAACCAGGCCTTTCACAACTGTGGGCCAAGACTTGCCTTCTCCAAAGATCCGCTTGAGACCCCCTCAGAGGGAGGGTGAGGAGAGTGTGGTTGAGTATGAGGCAGAACTTGTAGGAGGCACTAGGAGACGAAGCCCCAGGGTTCCCGGTCCCTGTCTTACCCACTCTGAAGACTCAGGCGAAGGGAAGAACTCTCTAGAGTTGTGGTCAGGGAGTTCTGGAGAGGAGGCGGAGCGCAGCCACAGTGACCTCACCCTTCTAATCAATTTCCGTAAGCGTAAAGCGGATTCATCTAGTCTCTCAGTCTGCAGCAGCGATAGTCTAGATGAGTCCAAGTCCTTCAGCTCTGACGGCACCTCACCAGAGCTGTGTGACCTGGCGCCTGGTGAAGATCTGTCCGTAACCTCATCTTCTGTACCTTCACAAGAGGACTGCAAGACAGTGCCGCCACTTACGGTGCGGCTGCACACGCGCAGCATGACAAAGTGCGTAACCGAGGAGGGCCACGCCGTGGCGGTGGGTGACATTGTGTGGGGGAAGATCCACGGTTTCCCCTGGTGGCCGGCGCGCGTCCTCAGCATCAGCGGCACCCGCAAACAGGAAACTCCCAGTTGCGAGGCGCAGTGGCCTCAGGCAAAGGTGGCGTGGTTCGGTTCACCCACCACCTCTCAGCTTTCTGTTGCCAAATTGTCGCCTTTCAGAGAGCTCTTCAGGTCCCGCTTCAACCGAAAGAAGAAAGGGATGTACCGGAGAGCCATCCTGGAGGCTGCCAAGGCTGTTGGACACATGGGCCCGGAGATCACATCGCTGCTTTCCCACTGCGACACGTAGGTTAGTTCACACCAGTTAAACATACTCATGTCACTGCTCTACTTCTACTGTGAGGTCAGAGTTCAGTGAGTAAAGTAAGTAACTGGGCAATTAATCTGTCTATTCTCATCTATGCACCTGAAAATAATAGAACAAATCACATTTCCCCTACATATATGCAACAAGTGTCAGGAGGCCTGTGTCCTTCATGTCAAACAGAAAGTTAAGTCAGGATTGTTCCAACTATTAGGTTCTGAGATTAAGGACAAGTCCTAGGAAACTATTCAAAGTGCAGAGTGCTACTGTAACTGCTGAGCTGAGCTGGTACAAAAATGAGATGCCACAGCATCATAAACATGCTACAGAACAAAACAAAGCTATGCTTAAAGGGCTGGCATTTGTTTCAGTGAGGGGTGTAACGGATATCAGATGTCGAGGATCAGATCACATGACGAATTTTAATTCAGAGATCAAACCATTTTTCGCATTAGCCCCTAAACAATATTCAAAATAGCTAATGTGTAAATAAAATGTTAAAATACAAATTTCCACAACTGAATGTGGCTCTGCAGCGATTAACGGTTTGATTCTGCAGCTCAGGGCTGTTTAAATGCTGCAGGGATAAGTTGTTGTCTTCACTCCCCGTCCCCGTCCTCACCGGGGTGAAGTCACCTCACATGTGTAGCTGTGGCTGTGGTTGTTATATGTTCTGATTTGTCTTTCTTGTGCCACAGTGCCTACATACTGTAACTGTTTTGTTCAACAGCCTTCTCCCGTGATCATCTGACATTATGTATTTAATAAATCTTCCGCTCCTCCACTGGCCACGGCCGCCACTGTCACCTGCGTCTAGCATGCATCATTCACGTGGCCCCACAGCTAATTTGTATCTATTTAACTGCAGCTCTGCATGAGGACGTAGGGAACCATTAAGTTAATTTTAAAAAGCAACAGTGGCAGAAAAGCTGCAAGTCACTTAATGATGATTAAACTTAGCAGTTCGTCCACAGTTCACACTATGGAGCGTGACCTGAGCAGATCTCAGTTCAGCTGTGGTCCTTTACACCTCTAGATTCAGCAGCCAACGTAAACAGAAGTCACTCGATATGAAAACTGCATGACCCAGGAACAAAAAGAGGCAGCTGTAATGGAGCGTTGTGCTCAACTAACACTTTACTGCTTTTGATTAGAGCCCTGATCTATGGAGGCTGTGGTCAGCTGCATTGACTGCTATGATGTGACAAATAGGAGATTCTAATGCCTGAAGCTGGCAAGTCACTTTTCAACCCAGTTTTATTGCAGTTGAAGACTTATCACTCTTGATTGGTTGGAACTAAAACTACAGAGTCGTGTTTCTGCTCTCACACATGATATGTACTGGACACTGGCTTGCAGGGAGCGCACAAATCTGACAACAACCACATTTCATTTTGGCTCGTTATCAAATTACTCCGAGAATTTGCACTCATTTTCAGCAGATGACGACTTATCACTGCCATTTGCCGTTTCACTAATGTTCTCACAAGTGTAATTGTGGCGTCTTGCTATAAATGTGACAAATTACCCAGTTCTACCCGTCAGTTAGTCAAAAATATCTAATTAGACGATTGTTACGTGGAAGTTTGGAGGAATGTGAGCTCAAAGCAAAAATGATTCTGCTTATGTAACAAACACTTTTAAGTTGTGCCATGCCAGCTCGTCGTTAAATAGTTTCCATGTTGAAAGCAGCAAAACAAACATTAATACGAGCTTTAATGAGGGCACAGGCCGCACTGCTGAATAGCTTGTTAAAACGGCTCATTGCAGAGCGCGAGTCTCGTATGTAAAAACAGGGCATCAGTCATGGCTTAAAAAGCACATTGTCATGCCGCGGCTGTGCCAGGCTTGTTCCCCTGGTTTCCGAGCACATTGACCCCCCCCCCCAACAAGCAGCAGGCCCTCAACTCTCACTCGGAGGTTAAATATTTTCTTTGAGCGATATGAAGGACAGAAAGGCCATTCCTAACCCTCATGTTGACTCTGTTATGGTCTCAGTAGCCAATAAGAGGTTGGTTGTAGTGTAGAATAAACACAGTATGTGGTAGAGACAGGCCTATATTTGGTACTGGAGCTCATAAAGGAAGTCTTTTTCTCGCTCTGTCAGCTTGTAGCCAGCTGGAAAGTAGCTGACGCTAACTTCCTAGTGCTCCATAATCTTCAGATGTACAATCAGTTAAAAAAACTGATGCACGACCTGCTTCGTTTGCTCAATTATCTTTACTTTGTGCTCTTTCTTTCTCTCCTTCTTCTTTCTCTTGTGTGTAGAGGCTGAGGACCGAAGAAAGGTCTCCAAGGTTTTTCTGAATTCTCAGACTCTGTCATCAAGTCCCGGGAGGGAGTACGTGTGGTTGCCATGGCTACTATTTATACGCCGTTTAATTTTATTTTTCTTTGTTTGTTTTGTTTTTTGTTTTTTCCCTTTTCTTTTTCACAACGATAGTGGGAAATGGCCGCCAAGGTGGATTGTTGTTGGGACTGGGTAAGGGAGCAAAAAGATGTTGCCATCCATCCCGTGGTCTACTACGAACTAAACGATTCCTCCTTTTTTTATTTTCTAGATTTAATCAGATTTCAATAGAGCTGAATGACAACACTACAAGGACCCGAATGTATTTATTATCTGTAATGGTTTCTTATGTTCCATGAAGTACACCTCCGTACTGCAGTCTCACAAAAACCTCCCTGCTGTCTGCTGCTGTCATAACCACGGTCCTCGCCACCGACATGTTCACTGCGAGGTCTGGCTCGCCAGCCAGAAGAAGCTGGCAGCCACTGGACATTTAACCATGGTTTAAAAAGTCTTACCCTGAATCCTCTTAACTTCTCAAAATGTGAACGGCTCCATCCAGAGACGAGTAGTGACTGTTCCAGCTCTCCTAGCGATCACAGTGTTTCCACCCTGCGACATTAAGTGGACTCGTGTATTTAAACTTAACTGTATTCCTCTCCAGAATCACATTGTGTCTCTCTTCCATTTCATTTTTTTTAACTTTTAGGAGTGTCACGTCAGCGTCCTTCCCCTCCCCCACCCCTACCCACCAATTTATTATTTTTTTTATTCCTTAGAACCATTTTTACATCACTTTAATTATTTAAAGTGTCAAATTTAAGAAAAAAAGCACTTTATCTGTACCTTGGTGGCCTGCTGTAAGCTCACTGTCTGAAACACTATTGCGAGATACAGCCCTGATAGGCCGCAGGTCTTTGTTGTTGACTATCCATGGCCTTGGAGATACAAAAAAAAAACCTTTTTTGTTTTTTATTTTATGCTATTCTATTGTACGATTTCTTTTTTTGGGGACACCAGACACAGATAGTTGTGTACACTGTATTCTCACATTTGACTTGGGTGTGTTTCTCTCTGTCAGCTTATATACCACACACAGACACACACACTACAAAAAAAAAAAATCTGCGTTTAACAGTTTCCACTGGAGAAACATAGGTGAACAAATGTGTCAAAGTCCCCTATGCATTATCAGTAAAAGCTTTACTAGTGACTTTGGGAGAATAAAATAACATGCTGTAAGAATACTGTGAATTCAACTGCTGAGTGTGCTGAAGAAAAGCTCGCTACTAGTCGGACCCTGCAGTTACAGCAGACTACAGCTGACCTTTAGTGACCTTTTGTGTTGCAAGCAGCACTGTTGGAATAGGGGGAGGGGAGGTGGGGTGGGGAGTGTTGCGAAGGCAAGAGACCACGACTGTCAGCCCGGCCTGTATTTAAAAACTCAAACCGAAGATTGCACACAGTCACGCTCAGCCGACCAGCCCGTCTCCTTGCTGCCTGTCTGGGAACATTTAGTTCGAACTGAGGCTCAAACCTGGCTCATTGATTGTCAGCGAGAGAGTGTGTGTGTTTATTAGGAGCGCAGGAAATACACTCCTCCCATTCTGACCGTCTGTGGTTTGACAGTTTGCTGTCAAGCCCGGCTAGTTTCCAGGCAAATCTACACGAGGAGTGGGAGAGCCTCCATGTATGTATGCCAGAGAGGGATTTTCCCATGTATGAGCAACATGGCTATCTACTGTTGCCCACGTTGGTCAATGTTATTGGCTACTTTTTTTGTTTTCTTTTTTACATGTACTGTACATAAAATAAAATATACAAGCAATATCTGTGCTGTGTGGATCGGTCACTTCATCGTTAATGATCAGAAGAGAAAGCAGTGGAAGCTCAGGTTATTTGTGTCCACATGTTTTTAATGGCTGAAAATGTCTCTCTATATGATATTTGATTTTCTTTTTTTTACTGTTTTTTGTTTGTTTGTTTGTTTGTTTATTTAAAGTGGCACTCATCAATTCTACATGATCAGTTCATTCAACTTCCTCAGCTTTCCACGTGTTAAAAAATGATGTCAATAACCCTGAAATGAAAGGAGTTTGGAAAAATGTGGAGTGATGCTATCCAGTTGCATTGTGGGAAATGTAGGCTCCAGTGTTACTAGAAGTCACTGTACCTTGTCCTTGCTGCCTTTTTTTTTTTTTTTTGGTTGTTTTTTTTTGTCTGTTGCTTTAAGTCACTCCACTGTTTTATACTGAATTGCTCTTAGGATCCTATGAAACCAAAATCAGAATGCAATTCTTTATTAATTTCATTCTTGTAAGGCTACATATCAAATGTTGAAATTGAGAAATGTTTCAAAGAAAGCTGGGTTTTCCACTGTGTTGCATCACCTCTTCTTTTAACAACACTCTTTAAGTGTCTTGGCAGTGAGGAGACCAGTCGCTTTAGTTTTGAAAGTAATTTTTTTTCTTGCTCAATATATAATTTCAGCAGCTCTACAGTTGGGGGGGTTCTTCCGGTGTAATTTTTGCTTGAGAATGCGCCAAATGTTTTCACTGAGTGACATGTTGGACTGTAGACAAACTGGTTTAACACCCGGTTTCTTACACTAAAGAGCCATGCTGCTGCACGTTCTCTATGTGGTTTGGTATTGTCTGACTAAGAAAAGCAAGGACGTCCCTGAAAAAGGGTTCTGCGAAAAAGTCCAATAGTCCCTTTTCTCTTTAGCCTGCAGGAATACAGCATCCATTGTTTCCACATATAATTTCCATTTTGGCCTTGTCAGACCACAGGTTAGTTTTCCTCTTTCCCTCAGTCCATCTTAAATGAGCTCAGGTTCAGAGGAGGGGGGGGGGTTTCCAACTCCAGTGAGCAGATACATTCCAAAAAAACATCTACATGTCACAGTTCCAACAGTTCACATGCTGTCTTTGTGCTATTTACAATCAAAAGTAGGTTTTACAGATTGTATTGTCTTTTAACCAGCTTTAGAGGAATGGTGGATTAAAAATGTATTCATTAGTATCCTCTGAACCAGCTCCCATCGACTGCTTCCTTTCCTTCTAGTGTTGAATATGTGTTAGTTAGGAATAGACAGAGTTTGCGTATTAACCAGAGCAAGCGACAGCTCAACATTTTTTTGAAACGGCGTTCTTCTTACACTGATAAGACCTTTGGGAGCTCTGTTTAGTAAGGACTTGTTACTAGGGCTCTGTGGATTTCTAGAATGGTGCTGCGGTTTTTTCCTCCTTTCTGCAGAAACCGTTTTAAGATCTGGAGGCTTGGATCAGATGTGTTGTACAGACTGACCCCCACTGTACGACAGGCTCTCTGTGCTGGATATCTTTGCTTGTATCTTCCTCTCTGTCCTCCTCGCCCGTCCTCCAGGCTCTCACTCAGCTGCGGCCATGTTATGTGTGCCGATTTGTAGCCTCTGTGTCAGAAATAGGATCGGTTAAATATGTCTGTTGCGTAACGAGCGTTTCCCGCTGGCGGGCCGGTCAAGGTGAGATGACCCTCGACTGGCTCTCCCTCTCCTGATCCGATCATTTTTACTACACAGACTCCGCTGTAGATCTCCCTTCCACCCACGCCCCCTTCTCGTTTCATACTTTTGACCCGACTGTTTCTGCTGCCAGACGTTTCATAACTCTTCACTCTGTTTCCTTTGGACCGAAGCTGCCCCAAAGTAAATGGACAGATTCTGCAGGGCTGAGCCAAAAAAGGATGTGTGGTACTAAACAGATGTTCTAGAAATAGACCAGTTTGGGCGTTAAAGGCCAGTTCTTAGTGCTAGCATGAAGATTTTCCCGACTTTAAGGTCAGGATCTGCTTCAGCATTTCACAAACAACTTAATGAAAAGTGGGTTCATCAAGATTTGTCCTCAAATAACCTCCATGTGATGCTACAGCCAGGAGAGGCTAGCCTAGCTTAGCATGATGTCTGGAAGGAAGGGAAACTGCTCTGTGTAAGCTATATTGTCTGCTAAGCTATGCTAACCAGCTGCTAAGAGTTGCTTTATATTTACGGTACAGCTGTGAAAGTAAAAACTTTATCTTCTCTTTGCAGAAAAGCGTCTGCGAATATGCGAAACGCCTACTTTAAAGTCGATTCTTCAGCATTTTCCAGCATCTTCAGTTATGACGTGTGTGTTATAAAACTACAGTTGAGGCCCTGATGCAGGTCTGACTTGCTGTAAACAGTCCCGACGTTAAAACTTCCAGCATTTGTTTCTTTCTACTATCTTCAATTCCAACTCAGCCGGTAAATATAAAGGGAAGAGGGAGAGGGAATTTCACACTGCACTGAGACTACAATTCATTTTTTGAGTTGATACACTGAGTCTTGGAATAGAAACACAGCTGGACACACTCAGACAGAACAAGGACTTGGATTTTGGCCCACGTCACCTCCATTAAAAGGCCTGTACGAGCAGGAGGAAAGATTAGAGCAAGAAAAACCAGTTTCAGTGTTGATATGGGCCCCGAACCTGTCCTTTAACTAGCAAATATGAAACGTGTTGCTAGGTGAATATTTAACTATGTACCTAGCTGTACTAACTAACCGTCTAGCATGGTGTTAAAGACCAAGCAGCTGTTAGAATCTAGAAGTTGAGAAGTGATTCTCCTGCATGTGCAGAGGAAACAAATGTTGTTGTTAATATATGAGAGTCTCCCCCATCAGGAGAGTTTTCGCTGTGCAGCGACTAAGTGAAGGTCTGATATCAGTGCAGCTGTGTGTTGCTTCCTGTTTGTCAAAAAGATTTAAGACCCCGACATTTCTGCATTCAGCAATGTGAAAGGAAACAAACGGAGTCATACTCTGCTACATAGGATCTGAAGCCCTGGTTCTGACGTTGTTGATCTTACAAAGTAGCATCTGTGTTAGTTTTTCTAGCTTGTGTTAAGTCTGTTCTTCCCGCAGGCAAGTCCTCTCTGTCCACTACCCCCCCACCCACCTCACTGGTGTAGTGTGAATTGTTTTAACCTGCAGTGCTGCATGCACAAAACACATGTAGAGTGGTTCATCATGCTGGGGGCAGTTTTTATTGAGGTGGAGCCAGCATCGCCTTCCACTGTGGATCTCTTGGCTAAAACGGGGGAAAATCAGCATTTTGACATGCATCTCCCTGTGTTATCTGTGATCCTGGGTGACGTTTGCATCTGCATTTGCTTGTGTTTTGTCTATTTGCATGTGTTTTCTCAAGTAACAGCGTATTGAGCTCTTCCAGACCCACTACATGTAATCCCAGGCCTCCATCTCCATACAGGTGGAGCTTGGTGGTGCACTGCAGCAGTCTGCTTTACAAGAGGCTCCCTCCAAAGTGGACCTCAGCCATCTGCCCGCACAGGCCACAGAGATGAAACGGGCTAATTGCATTTGGACTTTGAAAATCCACAGTCCACGGCTCGGCATGCAGCCACCGGTTCCACAGCCGAGCAGGAGGGAACAACCACCCCACTGTTGATATGAAAACACTTAACACCTATTACACATGCTCATGCTTACACAACAAACACGCTCTCTCTCTCAATAATCCCTGTATTTCCTGAAGCTGACATGGAACTGTACCATCCATTCACGTGTGTCCTTTTAACCCGGCTTCTTTGAAACCCAGCCCTCGGACTTAGACCCTGATTTCCTCCCGCCGACAGATGTGAACACATGCTCGCACATGGAGAGGCCCTGGAGCCGCATCGCTCCTTCCCCTCTATCCACCGCGTTCCCGTTCGCAGCACGTGAAACAGTGCGCTGCTCCTTCATGGATCAGTGCTGCGTAAATCTGGGACAAAAGGAGGAAGGAAAAAAAAATAGGGAGGCACATGGCAGTGGGATGCTGTGTGCAATTACTGCTAATGATATGCCTCCATGCAAGCTGTGGCCATAATTACTTTGGAAGAAGCCTGGCCTGTCTGAGCTCTGTGTGAGGGGATACTCGCAGGAACAGGCGCAGCACTTTCTTAGCCTCGGCTAAGAAAGCAAACCTGTCTTGACATTGTTCAGACAGCGTGTCTGCTCCCACAGATTAGGCTTGTTGGGTGGTCCCGTGTGAGGAGCAGCACGATGCGGATGTTAATGAAATGATCCTCTGGAGCTCGGCTAAAAGTTGGACTAATTCAGTAGGGTGTGGTGCAGCCGATTGGTTGAATTCAACGTTGGCTAATTGTCTAATTCACCCATCAAAGGAAACTGATGGAGGGAAAAGAAGTTCATATTGGTCAAAAACAATTTTAATAGTTTTTGAATTATATATGAAACATTTGAGGTATTTTTAGAAAAATCTAAAAGTTGCGGTATTTGTCTCATAATTTTGACTTTTTAAAATCTCATATCTTACCACACACGTTTCATATTTGGACTCATGAGGCGTAAAATGTCATGTATTACAAACGAGTCGGTGTAGTTTATTTGCCACAGTGGACACCTTTGCTGTGGTGTGCGATAGTGTTCTCCCTCAAAGCGTTACAGTCATGATGAAAATGAAAACCATGCAGCCTGGCGTGTCTGTCTTTATTTGACGTGCTCCACCTGTCCCTGGGGTTGCTAGGCAAATGGCACGGTGGCTTCAAAAACAGGGCTTTGGCGCGTCTCCAGGGCTGTGAATGGGAGAGCTGTCTCTTCCTTTGTCCTTGATGCCTCAGAGTCATTTCTCACTCCTGTCATCTGTATCGACAGCTAAAGTTTGCTGGCCAGGCTTTTTTAAGTTGGATCATTATATTGACTAGGTTAACCATTTGGGGTTTGATCGCTTCAGTCTCTCATTTGCATTCAGCAGCAGCTTGCCTCCCTCTTTCTCTTCTTTTATAATCTAATAGGATAACAAACACCTTAGATAAAGCTCAAGTTATTTAATACCTTTTAGTTAAAAGGTGAAGAAAGCACTGAAATGTGTACAGTGTGTGTTTTCTGGCTGTCAGAGAGACTCTTATTCTGCTAAAAGGATATTACAGCATGAAGTTGTTCCTCAACAATAGCTGGATCATGCAATTTTCGAGTTTATCTCGCCAAATATGTACACAATTCCCAGAAGGAAAGCAACATCTATGTCTCATGGATCTGGGTGCAGCTCTACTTGACGATTTACATGACTGCCCGGGGGTCAAGCCACGTGACCTGGGTAATCACACTTAGGTCTCAGACAGGAAATGGCTGTCGCTTATGATGGAATTGAAACCTTTAAATAGTCTGCATTCGCCTGTCACGTCTCTCTTCCGACTCGTCCGGCCACACAGGGATTCCACAAATATTAACACGGAGTGGACAGATTGAGCAAGCACCAGGACTTTCTTTGTTAGGGCTGTCTTTGTGTCAGTCTGCTCCACTTTGTGGTCGTCCGTGACCATGAGCATGCATGACTTCTTCACTGAATCTTCCAGGATGTGGCTGCGGCTCTTGCCCGGGCCAGAAGCAGCAGCCTCGGGCCTCCCCGAGCAGCTGTCAGCGGGCTCTAGAAACAGTAAGAGCCCTGCCCCCAATATCACTCGCCTGCCTGCTCCTAGTGCAGACACTATAGGGGGATGGGCACTCGTACAGACAGATGAAACGGAGAAATCATGAGCAATTCCTCAGCATCTCGCCATGAAGTTAGTTTTAAAGATGTAGGTGTGCACTCATCATTCGTTTGTCTTTATGTCTTTTTGTCTAATTGGCCTTTGTCTCAGCCCTGTGTGTCTTCCCATCTGTCCTCCTTTTTCTCCTCTTTCTCAACCTCCTGTTTACCACCTCCTCCATTGTCCTCATGACTACACTGGTGTTCTCGACTGAAACCACAGCCAGGCGAAATATCCTCCGGGGTTTTAAACCACCGGCGTGCCAGTGTCACCATAGGAAGGAAGAGAGTCCGTGGCGTCTGTGTGGAAAAACAAAACGTCAGGATAATGTAGACTAGTCTGACTAATGATTGTGTCAGCCTGTTGTGGCAGCTGCATGTATCAAGAATGATTATGTACTCGGTTAAGGAAATACAACATAGGAAGTAGAGCAGTGTAAGGGTCATGGTGGATTTATCAGTAGCTGACTGCAGTGAAAATGTTAAGATGTGAAATGAAGCACGAATGATGTTTGTCCTTGGGAAACAAGGAGAAGTAAGGTCGGTCACAGCTTCTGAAGCCTTAAACATGGCAAATCAAAGTTACACCACTGAGAGTGCCTGTGTTTGCCTGTCTGGGGATGTTTTGTTCCTTTAAGGTCTCTTTACATAATGCCCGCTTTGTTAGATAAAGAATCTGAAGGGGAAAGACAAGAAGAGATAAGAGCTCAGACGCCCTAGTGGTTATGAGTCATATGTGAACTGAAGACACAGTAACACTACAGGCTACATTTGAATGGATTTATTTAATGCACAGGGGTATGTTTAAGGTGCTGGGTATAGGGTGAAATTAGATGCGTTGAATTGTAGATTAAAAACATTAAACTGATATTATTAATATGGCCTGCGGTGTAGTTACTCAGGAACAAAGCATTAGTCTTTAGAATAAACTGAACAACTGAACTAATACAATAACATGAAGGCTTATAGACTCAACCTGTTGGACCCTCTTATGTGTATTACAATGGTTCCAAGTAGCTGTACACAAAAGGATTTATACTGCAAAAGTCATGCTTTAGTGGTACCCATCCGTCTGGTATTAGGTTAAACAAGTCAACACATAACACATGTGATTGCACCATCATTTACAAAAGAAGACACACCCTGTGAGTGTGGGGTTTTTTTTATAAGGAAACGCTGTATCTGCCACACCTTTGTGTTTGCCAAGCTCCTATGTCACAAATAGAACAGTTACACAGAGTATTATCGCAGCTGAATAATATTTTCAGGACACTGATTATGACATTGTTTACCCATTGTGAGTCGGGCGGCTTTGTTAGTGGTGTTTGTGGTACGTGGGCTTCTCCAAACACGTTTCAAAGTTCCTCAAAAATCAGGCACATTTCCGTTTTTTGCTGCACTAGCAGCATGGTAAGAACGATATTGGTCTGTGGAACAAATGATCAGCCCTTTGATCCTGACTGAACTAGACTAGCTGAACATTAAAAGAGACTTGCCATGAAATGAAACCTCTAAATTTGTGGTTTTACAAAAACCCTAAAGCACTCTCTTCAGTGGCAGTGAGATAAAGCAGGTGATAATGTAAAGGGCCATACTGAACCAATGCACGGGTTTAACTCCATTTGTTAACGTTGTGAATGGAGGGAACGCCAGTAACAGTCACATGAGCTGAATTCATCCTGTAAATGTGGTGTTTTGTAATGAGTCAAACCAGCAGGTGAGCAGATAAACGTAATTTAATGAAGGATTCACATATTAAGTGAATGACGTTTAACTAAGTAGGGTGTGTGTCAATAAAAATAAAAAAAAAACCTCCAGAGAGCTATGGAAGCATTGTAACATGCTGACACATTGCTGAAGCTGAAACGTGCGGGAGGCTCTTGTGTACGCGATCGAGTTGGGACAGTTTCTGGCACAAACTGCGATCTGGGTGTGTTAATATAATAAATGTAGCCTTTCAACCCAGCTGCCGTTGTTTCATCTCTCTGGTATTCTATCCGTCGTCAATCACAAGCATTCCTTACGTCCTGTTGTGGTATTTACCGCATCTGATTGTATGTTTTTCTGCTTTGGACGTTCAGCACTTTGTGTGTGCAGTGCACTGTAGCTGCTCTGGTCACGCTCGGATTAGGGATCAGGATCCTGAATGAGAAATGTGGCATGATATCTGTAAAAATGGATTAGGTAACTAGGTTTGTGCGTGTGTGTGTGTGTGTGTGTGTTCATCTTTGATTCTTCAAGTAATTCAGTTATCAGTGTGTTATTTGTGCATCTGTGTTCTATACCTGCACAAAACAAATATACTGTATGTAGATTTCTGCACGCTCTTTGTGTGTGTGTGTGTGTGTGTGTGTGTGTGTGTGTGTGCAGCCCGGCCCTGCAGCTATGCTGATCCCATCTGTGAACCCTGCCTCCTCACAGCTTGATCCCAGTTCCTCCATTGTCTCACTAATCCAGGACTATTAACATTGCAGCACCACAACAGGCGCTTATTGGGCTCCCAAAACTCTCTCCTCTGAACAGACTGCAATCTAATTAACTCGGAAGGGGAGGAGGAGGAGGAGGAAGGTTGAAGGGGCAAGTGTGTGTGCAAGGTTAACAGGATCCGGTGGATTAACACCTTTTGATAATGGGGCGAGGCTGGGTTGCTACAGGTGCCAAAATGAAAATGGCCTTAGTCAGGATCAGCACTTTATGGTGAGATTGTAAAACTGAGTGTCCATATGCTGCGTTTGCTGCATGCGACATCCAGTAGATCACACTCAGGGATCTATGTCACCAGATACAGGTCTAAAAGAAACTGTAGGAGGCAACTAAAATGTTTTATTTGTGCAGAATAAAGAGAGAGCTTGTTGCTTTTCAGAAAGCAGAGCGGTGCCACCATCATCTTATTTTGGTTTGGTTCGCGCTGATGTGTGAAAATGCCACAATGACTCTACTTGCACATCCCAGAAATTAACATGACAAACTATTTATTCACTACCCCAGTCTTTGTTCCAAGCTCAGATAAACAGGTTCATCTAGTTTTAGAAGAAGGAGAAGAAGAAGCAGCCTTTATTTGTCTTTGTATATGTCACATGTTACACTGAAATGTAATCTGCATTTAACCCACCCCCCTGGGGGCAGCAGTGAGCAGCCACATACAGCGCCGTGGGGGCTGGCGTGGAGTGTTTTAGCATGTAGGCCAGAGAAAACTGCCCAGGATTTGAAGACTCCAACCAAAACCACAGCGTGTTGGCAACAGAAAGAGAAAACAAGATCAGTATTCATGTCACTGATGGCAGCACAGAGTTGTTTGCGTCACCTTAGGTGGTGCTGTCAGTGTAAAGAAAAAATGTAAAGTTCGAAGCCAACGCCAAATCTGTTCTGTGTTTCGAAGACTGAAGGACCGACTCTCAGTCAGGAAAAAACTGGTTCCAGGCTGGTAGTGTGATGTAGTATTAACATTTGGACGACATGCAAACTGATGCTTTAAATCAACACAGGCTACACATGGGCATCATGTTGCGTGACTACATCCCTGGCTTTAGTTGTGTGACTCTGCTAAATCAAGTGGATACTCTCCACCAGCGTGTTGTCAGTCATAGCATTTCTGCTGGTTCTGCTGATTTCTTCAACATCCGTCGGTTCATCCTAGTATTGACATGAACAGATAAAAGCCTGAGGGGGGCTGTGGCCTTGCTGTGGACATAAATAGTCTAGTAGATAAAAATCAAATAATAAGACACGGGACAAGCACAACACAATTTACCTACAGTGCTTGGGGGGCTGTGCACATGGCCTTAGCTGGGCTCTGTGGGGGAAAGGAAAACAGATCAGTGCTCAGGTTGTGGTTAAGCTGAGGAGCTTACTTGCTTACTGTAAGTCAGAGCAGCTGAGTTTGCATAGCTTCCACTTCCTGGGGCCTGGGAACTGTTGATTCTTCTAGGAACATGTGGATCTGTGCTTTTGCCTCTGTGCGAGCTCACCACCGTGCACGTGAATTAAACCTGTGTGTGTGTGTGTGTGTGTGTGTTTTAGCAAAGACGCGAAAGCGAGTGAGTTTGCTTCAATGCACTCCCTGCCCTCCCTCATATTTAACATTCTTTGGCCTTGTATGGCAGATCAGCATCAGATGGTGCTCCAGGAGAGAATAATAACCGCAGCTCTCTAAAGCCTTCTGTGCGCCGCAGCCCTCTCTCTCCGCAGTGGGTAAAAGAAGCTGCTCATGCCATTCCACAGCTCTCACTTCACATGCAGCCCCACAGCTGGAAAAGCAGACTGACATCTGCAGCAGGGAGCGTGATAAACCCTTTGTTCCACACACACCCACTAAGGTAGCACGTGACACTGAAGAAATAAATCTTATTTCCTTCTTCTTTTTATTTATTTTGTTGTCTCTCTCTTTATGAATCCACACACTATGTGTCTTGATGACTCAGGGTTTCAGGCTTTGGTTTGTGGGCCGTGTTCCCATAGGGAGGAAATGCCAAAGTGTGCGTTCATACCCATAACTGCACTGTCATTATCTCCGTGTCCCCGTGTCAAGCGCGCAGGCATTTCAGCGTGGGTTCAGTATCACTCAGCCCTCATCAAGGACTCTCGCTTGTGCGGAACATCAGCATGAGTCCAGGCAACGGAAAGGCGAAGTGTACTTTGGAGATAACAAGTGAAATGTTTCTCTAATTGCTGCTTTGCGCCGCAGGGCGTCAAAGAAAGCTCATTTTTGGGGGGGCTTATTTCCCTCTGTTGCATTCTAGGAAATGGTTCTCTTGAAGGTCAGATATGATAATATAGCAATGCAGTTCTTGAAACTGTTGCAGGCAGCTCGCTTTTTGGTTATATGGCCTTAAAAAGCTGAGCTAAAATAGGGTGATGGCGCTTGTGAAGGCTGATAGTAACATTTCCTGACTCACATTACAACAGCTCATACCTTTAGATGTGTCACATCACATGTGATAACACTGTGGAAACTGTGGCACCATTTAAGAAACTTAAACTGCAACATGTACATTATGTTCAAATTTGAGTGGATCCAGTACAAAAATCAATCACAGCGGAAACATTAACGGTGTTTAAACACACCAAAGGTGACATTCAGCTGCCTTTCAGTAGCATTAAGAGCTTTAGTCGTCGCTCCAACATATCGACACATACACTGCCTGTCAGAGGTCAGTGTGCAGAGATGGGAATCTAATAATCATGTTATGTATATTACATGTAGGGACTAGAGAATACTTTTATATCATACTTTCCTACATACTATTTTAATGTATGCTGGCAAAGTGGTGCCTCTTCTGATATAATGTACATGTAATATTACTCAAAACTGTGACCTGTCACATGCTTCATGTGGGACAGACCTACCTTCCTGTGATGAGTAACATCTATCAAGATAAGTAGTGAATCAACTGTGGCACAAAGTTAAACTTTATATTTGGCAGACACAGAACCCTCCGGTTTTAGAGATAACCCATACAGCCAGCTACTTTTGGCTGGTTGGTGTTAGTTTGTTTGTGTCATTTTAACCGGACAGTCAGTCAGAGCTTGTAATACGATGTTTTAATTCAAACTGGAGAGCTTTTTTTATTCGATTTGATTTGATTTTGCTTCTACAGCTACCTCTCTGCTGAGTTTTACTGGCTACTGGCTAATACACTGTGTATTACTGTGTATCTCTGTTTATCAGAATGACCCCAGGACTAAAGGCTGCCGTAGGCTTCACTAAAGCTGATGGTATAGAGACCAGCTTGAAGGTATCGAAACTCCCAGAGAGTCAGAGAGCCAACACATTTTTTCCCCATGATTCCCCTGGGCCACGGTGGTATCTAATTGCCACCTCACTCTCTGACAGGTTTTCCACTCATCTCATCGACAGCTCACAGCTCCAGCTCAGAGTGACTCACTCACACACACACACACACACACACACACACACACACACACACACACACACACACCACCCCAGAATTATCAGCAGGGAAGAAATCAATGGCTTTCGCTGACAGACGAGCGCTGCACTGCATCACTGCCATCCGTCCAGTCAGGCCTTCAGACAGTTACACTGAACATTATGCTTCATGTCTTTGAACAAATCAGCCAGAGTCAACGTGAATCTGTGATTCACCCTTAATCGGAGCAGCGATTAATTACCCCCTAATTAAATCCGGCACAATCTGTGTTTAATTTGGTATCAGATGTGAAATAATTACGGCCCATGTTTCCCTCCACTACTGAGCTGAAATTGAATATCTCCATGTAATGCCCCCTGGTGCAACACTCTGCCGCCCACGACACACACACACACACACACACACACAGACGATGTGTACGTGAGCTCACGTTCAGTTGCACACTCACACTATAAGCGCCAGACATGACGAGGACCGTGATGGTAAAGTGATTCAGGATCTGAAGCACAACAACCTTTAGGACCAAATCAAAGGGAAACTATTTTGATGCCAACTGTGTGACTCATGCAGTGAACCGAGGTGAAACACAGAGAAACTGCATCGAGTTAGAGCTTCTCCTGCTTTATAATAGTTGGACTTCTTCTATAACACCCACGTGATTCGCTTTTCAGCTAACAGTGAACGTGAACAGCTTGGCCTTGGCAACAGCAAACAAGCAAAGTAGCTTAATATACAATCCTGTACATTGGATCTTTGCTGAGCTACATATATAACTTGTATAACATATACAACCTGTGCTTATGTCACATTTATTTGTTATCTAACATAAAATACAGGACGTTTAGGAGGGTTTTTTGTAATCACGATGATTCCGGGCGTGACTCTAGTGTAGTTTTGACTGTGTGTGTGTGTGTGTGTGTGTGTGTGTGTGTGTAGTATAAGGTGACAGTGCCAGGGACTATGTGGAAAGCAGGCCATGAATCAACAGGACGGAACGTACCGGAAGGACTGTGTCATTACCTTGATTGGATTAACCCTCCCCCTGAATTAGCCGCTCGACTTGTGACTCATCCCATGGACAGGCTGGATTGTTCTGTTACATTTGGGGACAAAAACACTCATCAGCATGCTCTAAAGTTCCCCCATGAAGTGTGATTTGCTCTTTATTAAATATAATTAGCATGAAACAGTGGATTAAATGGGTTCATGTTAGTATAAGTATTAATATATGTGGCCTAACCTTCACTATATCTGGCTGTTAGAAGATATCCAGATGACATTTAGCTGTTTTAATGTTGATTAATGATTAAATGACCTTGAATGCTCGGCTCAACCACTGTAAACTGTTCATTTTAAACAACAACCTACTGGCTTGTTCTGCATTTTACAGTATTATACAGTAGAGGAGTCATCTGTGTTGCTAATCTAAAAGTCAGTGTACAGTTATAAGGAAGAATCCCACAGAGCATTTACAGCCTTGGGTGGAGATGTTTATTCTCTAATAAAACCATCTCGGTGCTGACGTCTTTAAAATGAAAGATTAAGGCTTTCACAGTAAAGCTGTGAGAAAGTCACGTCTGCAGTGAGCCTGCTAATACGTGCACGTTCCTATTCTGTTTTTATTAGATGAATCTTTATATTAGAACCAGTGCAAATTGTTTCCAACGTTACAAAAACCCAGCTGTGTCATGATGTAGTCATCACAGCAGGGATGTATGACAATAACAGGAACATATTACATCAGTCATTAAAAGCTCGGCTCAATAGCTAGTTTATATATATATATATATATATATATATATATATATATATAGCCATACTACATGTATGCAGGCCAGTCTGTGTGTCCGTGGGCTCGTGCATGACTCATCCTGTAATAAAAAGTCACACTGGCTTTCTTAGAAACCGCCTGCTCAACCCATGGGTGTATTAAGGGACACCACAGCTGTAAATGTCTTCATATCGAGGACGTTCCACACGAAGGCAAACAAATCCACAAACCTGACCCGTCCACCTTGGGGTTAACGAGACGAGAAGCCAGCGGCTGCATCTAAAGGTGGACGGGTTACCTTTAGATGCAGCCGGTGGCTTCTCGTCTATTCAGTATTTACCGCTGAAGCTGTTTCAAGTTGGAATGGTAGTACAACTGAAACCCACAGCAGTGCTTTCTTGCGGCTCATGACCTCTTAAAATGAAACCGTGTCTATTCGTGACCCCTAACCGCAGATTATTGCCCAACGCAGAAGCCTGGAGAGGTAAAAATATCCTGGATGTCGCAAGACAAAAAAAGTCTGACACTAGAAAGAAAACATGAATATACTTCTGTGTGGTAGTGTTTTTCCTTTCTTATCTTTTCCATAGCTATATACACAAATATCTCACTAACTACCAGATGCTTTCCTTGGAGATTTGCACAGATGACTATGCTGCCCAGAGGACGAGTCCAAACAACATTTAGAAGCTGCAGCAGGTCACGGTCCAATAAAAATAAACTTCACATCTACATGATTTGCATAATATTTAGCATAAGCATTATTGTACTTCCAGGGGTTGTAATAGCTACTGATTCTTCCTCTCGCTGCACAGTAAGTCTTGTGGTTTGAGTAAAATGCAGATAGACCGACATGAAACATACATTCATGTTCCAGTCATGATTATTAATCAGCTGGAATGGGTTGGTACCAACTAACAGATCTCTGCCTTCATGTATTTTCTTTATTTTAATTAATGTCGGCTTGAGTAATCATATTTATTTGGTTTACCGGGTGCCTCCATGCTTTTTTCTTGTCTCGTGTTTACTGCTACGCTAAGCGCCAGGGTCTTTTTACACTCCACTTCCCAAATGTCATCTGTCAATCAAAGTGTATTTACAACGTGACGTCTTATTTCGTAGACCGTCCATTAAAACGCTGTGGAGCTTTTTTCCTCTTTCCACTGCAGCATTTCCAGTATTTCAATCTGAATTCCTCACATTACTGAAGACTGATAAATGGATACGTTTTAATCACAGCTCCGGATTCCTGCTTTGCTTCTTTGCCTTTATTGACAAGTCTCTGCTTTTAGGTGACAGCAGGTTATGGGGAGAGGTAATGGTGTGGAAAGCTGCGCTGGAGGAGAGGGCGAGGGCGATGGGGGAGCCGTGACAGCTGTCACACAAAAACAAACGCCTCCCTCTGTGAATGGACACTCAGAGATGAGGGGTGAGGGGGGTCGTGGTGGTGGGGTGGGGGGGTACCTCCTTCACAACACAGCTGCCACAGGCCTGTCACTCAGGATGTTATCGTGCCCCCTCATCTGGACTGGATAGTGGGTTTCTGGTCAGACATCTCCACAGTGACTCCTGGGTACCACCCACCACTGAAGTGACCACCGGCAAAAGCTGTTTAAGTTGCTTTTAACTTATATCTCTTAAAAACACACACAAAAGTGTCCTGGGGATCATTTTTGTGTAAGTGACTATTGAATGACCAGGTCATTAGATCATGGTAGACTGACTAAATGAAACAAACTACAACAAGGGGCACGGCAGCAACCAATTAGTGTTCTAGAGTGTTCTCACAATTACAACTCAAGGTCCTTTGTTGTGTAATGAATAAACTTTAAATAAGTCCAACACTGCCACCCAGTGGTGATGGACGTGTAACTGAAGAGTCAATAACAACTTGTCAATTACAGTACAGAGCGCCTATTAATATAATAACTCCATGAATCAAAGACAGTCAAGCAAATCAAGAGCTCGAGAGCGCTACTGTGCACAAGACTAGATGTGATGTAACACAAACTGATCTGCATGCAGAATACTTTGTGTTACTAATATTGTTTGTGTACGTCCGCTGGCTTCACTTGTCTTTCTGATATGCTTTTATATCATTTAAGTTTCTTCGAGGTTGTCTCATATACGGTCCCATTCAAAAGTATTCGAACAGCAAGGCCGGTCGAGCAGTGTTCGCTGTGCTCTGAAGATGTCTGGGTTTAAAATCAGAGAATGACAGAGTGCACTGGTAACCTTTGTGGTTTGTGCACATGCTACGACCACAAGATTTGTGGGGGACTGTATTACAACAGTGTCGGTTTCCTGGCCTTCAATATGAGACGAGTGTTAATATTTGTTAATAACCCACACTTGAAGGTCACACAGCAACTAAGAGAAAATCGACTAATTTCAGCAGAAAAGTTTAAAATATCACCAACACCGAAAAACAGAATGACCACAAACAACTGGAAAAAAGAAATACAAAAAAAGAAGCTAAGAATGAGGAGAAAACGATGTGACAGCAACATTCGTGGTGATTTTGTGTCTTTTTCAATCTGAAGGTGCAACATGGAAGGGGTGGAGACTTTTTATCTCTCTGTGTCCAGGGGCCCTTTATTTCAGCCCGTGCTTGAGGGACCCATCTGTTTACTTTAACAGATTAACACCCTTCAAGAATCTGGAATAACCCCTTTTATTTCAAACTGGGACCAAACCAGCTGTGGTATGTTATCTGTGACTGAATGAGCTGAGTATTAAAGTTAGATGGGCTGGGGACTGTAATGGACTGTTTCTTTGTATAAAACAGATTCTGTGCTGAATGAAGTTTCAAGTCAAGTCCACTTTTATTGCTTTAAAATCATTAAGGAGCTTCCTATGGAGAGAATTTTGCCTGGCATAATGTCTAATAATCTTTTATACAGTTCAGGCATATAACTAAGAAGACTCATTCAAATCATGGAGTCCACATTATAACTGACCAAACAACATGCAGTAAAAAATACCAACACTTCAGAGAGTATTACAGATGTCAGAGCCTTCAATTAGCAGCAGTTTCATTTGGTTAAAAAAGGACTTCCTCAACGTCAAACTGCAACAAAACACAGTGATGAAGATGGATACAAGGTATGTGCAGTATTGAGCTACAAGAATAGTTAGATGAAAGAAAAACTTTGAAAACCAAGTTAAAACCAGTATATAATAATACTACTAATAATGATAATGACAAGAGCAAAGTCGTCCTCAAATAGGTCTTACAGGTGTCATACCCCTGTCACATGTCATTACAGCACTGTTAAATTAGCCTTGACCTCTAGTGCCATCTCCTGGAAATAAACAAGGATTGCACATCTCTTATATTTTGTTAATAATCTTTCTTTCTTTCATTTACTATTATCTTGTTCACATGAATCTGTATTTTAAAGGAGGGATTTAATCCTTCCCCCTTCTTCTTCTTCTACAGTCCCAGGGAGCCGCACTGCTACAAGCTACATAAACAGGTCATACAAGGAAGCTCAGTTAGGATCATGAAAGCAAACATCTGTCTGTCACAAGGTGGAACAATTTCATCATTTTCAGTCTGGCTGGGGGCCACCAGTTGATGTCAATTAAGCCCCACTCTGCCGGGACATTTACATAAGGCTCTGGAGAGCAGCACAGAGCACGGTTTGTTTCCCATTTTGGCAGCGGCCGTTTCCTAGATACACACAGGCCTGTTTTCAGCACCTTCACGAGCTTTGTGTTTGACAAGCAGCAAAAAAAGGGGCTTAATCCCCTCAGTTTATATTTAGTCCAGTTGCCCTAATACAAGATTCTGAAACACGGGGTCGTTGGTTTGATAGATTGCCAGTTATGGTTTGAATGAATGGAGGAACGAGTGGGAGAGGTGATCTTGGCTCTGAGCAGGGCAGCCGCCTCTGTTCTTTGGTTGCTAAAATGAAAATGTTGTTTTTAGCTGGGCAAATGGCTTCAGGCCTGTGACGCACAAGTATTTCTGAGACCCTATTTACTGAACTGGCCTGCGATACAAGGCAGCTTTGTGACAGAAGATATCATCATTCAGCTATTTAGTCTCTCTGTTCGTGTGTGTGCGTGTGTGCGTGTGTGTGTGTGTGTGTGTGTTTTCAGTGTATCCCCTCTAGATGGCGGTGGTACAGGAAGGATCATAGCATGCAATAGCGTGTGATATCATATGACTGATTACAGTTATGAAAGGAAACGTTTGGATGTGTTTGTTTTGAAATAAAGTGAACT
The DNA here is from genome assembly GCF_900324465.2 of Anabas testudineus. NCBI lineage: Eukaryota > Metazoa > Chordata > Actinopteri > Anabantiformes > Anabantidae > Anabas > Anabas testudineus. The sequence continues at coordinate 3,706,472 of NC_046624.1, forward strand.
AATAATCAATCAATAATCATTTCAACTAAACAAATAACTTCAGCACTAAGAGGCGTGCTAAAAGACTTAATCTAAAGAGAGGTCATACAAGGAATATGAGAGAAAGGGGGCGGGGTTTTAAGAAAAATACCCTTTAAAGATGCACCCATGGAGATTTTGTCCAAAATAAACAAATCATTGTTCTGCACAATGTCTGCACAGCTCCAACAAGACTCACCCACTTTCTCATAACACAAAATCATTTGATCCATGTTTATATATTATTTAATAATCAACTAGTGCGCCTTTAACACTGCTGTAGAGTTTGGCTTCATATAAGCTGTTTGCTATTTTAACAACAGACAATGTTAGAAGGTAGCAGGTGAAGAAAGTGGACAAGTAAGATGCAAAATAATCACATATGTTTCCCAAAAGTTGGTTGAGAGGAAACAGAATTAAAGTGAGAGGTGAAGTTTTAGGTTGATAGAAATGCTGCTAACGTTGCTCCTTGTCTACTGTGTAAACTGTGACAACATGTTTGACATGTTTCTCAGATGAATTTAAAAGAGTTTGTTAGACATATTAGGTTACTCTAGAATTTAAAATCGTATGAACACTGAGTCAAAGCTGGGACAGTGCTACCACTCAGGGCCCCTGGAACTAAAAATGATTTAGGCCATCAGCAGCCTCTTTCAGAAAATAACTGACCTTTATCCCAGTAGAATAATGTGATCCAAATTAATTGGTAAGGGAGGATAAATTAGAATGGGGCGATATTATAAAGCACCCACTGGGAGCTCCAAAATAGGCTCTCTCTCAGTGGGAGCTTCTCTGGCTGAGAGAGGGAGGCGGAGAAATATGCCAGAGATTTAAGGGTACAGTCCAGGCAGAAAAGACAAACTTTGTGAAGGGACCCAGCTGAAATAAAGTGACAGGATTAACTGAAGCTTCCAGTGTGGGAAAACAGACTTTTAATGGCCACTTTGTGTCCTTGGATTTTCTGTATTTCCCCCGGTTCTCAGCTCATTTTCTTATGTGATGATCACGATGAATCAGACAGAACAGTAATTACTTAAAACTAGGTTATTATGATAATTTGTCATGAATCAAAAAGCTCTGAAAACCCAACGTGCACTATTTAGCAGCACCAAATAAAGTCAAAAGCCAAAGAGGCAGATGTTTACAGTCATTTGAAAGCTAAAATTAATTCTCTAAATTAACATATAATGAATTAGGAAAGCAGCATTTTTAAAAACGACGTGTGTAATGAAATGATTCTACCTTTCAGAGATCTAGAAGTAATTTAATAAACCTATGAGCTTTAGATTATTTAATTCTATAACACCAGGTGAGATGACGTCAGCAGGGAGGACAGGTTCTTCTCATCTGAAAAACACTGAAGCTCATTTGCATTTATTAAGGGCTTCAGCTGAAAAACATTGAGAACATGGACTGGATGTGCCTTTAAACACGCTACATTTACAAGGAATCATTTACAATATATAGAAACAATACATTTAAAAAAACTGGTGCGTTTTTTCTACAAATAAAATCTGAAAATTACATTCATAATACATAGGAAAATCTAGAATGGCAGTGTAGTTTATGTGCACCAGGAGGTTTTAAGTTTCCACACGCTTGTCATCCCTCTGCCAAGGTTGAACTAATATAGTCTCTAACAGAATGTCACAGACTCTGTAAAAGCTTCGGCTAATAGAAATTATGATTCACTAAAGGAAACATATGGGAGCTTTGTTCAAGCAATCTGAAATTACTGCAAACATTTTCATTTGAATGATATGAAAATATGTCAGACTTATATAAATTGTCCCCTGAGTGACTCAGAGGTAAGATTTCATCCGCACGTGGTTCAGCTATCTTTAAACAACACAAATGTGCACGCAGACCTCCACCCTTCCACCAATGAAACCTTTTTTTCTCATGGTAAATTCCCATGCTAACAAAGGAAGCTCTCTTGGGACACATACATCAAGTCTACACGATTCGTGAGCACGGCTGTAGATAAAACATCACGTTGGGCCAGTCTTAATACACCGTTACATGGCCCAATCCCTTTTTCTTAAGAGACATAAGATAGCCTGATTATTTCCAGGTTTGTCTATTTTTAGAAAGGCAAATTGAAGCAGTAGAGAGGCCGGGGTCAAAGTGCACATACTTGCTTGCAGTCAGGAATTCCAACATAATTTTTTCCATTACCCCGAGAGCAGGAGGAGGGGCTTCAGGCCTGTGCGTAGAACTGCTTTATCAGAAGACACACACACACACACACAAAATTCACTGGCCCCTCCTCACCTTCCCACTGTGGGATATCCTGCCTACAGTTAACGGTGTAGTATTTACTGACTCTCATGGAACACATTACCTGAATTGTTATCTGAGTGCACACAGACCTCCATACATATTTGTCCTGTTATTTTTAGGGCCATTTCCACTTGCTTTTCCTTCAGGCTTTTTGATTAACAGGAAGAAGCAGCAGTGTCCACAGAGCAACAGGACAGGTTGAATACTATTGCCTGGGAATTTTGTTTTTTGTTTTTTTTTCAGTTCATGTCTGTCCAATAACTATAAAGTTACTTTAGCTTAGCTTAGCATAAGGACTCAAAGCACCAGTCAAACTAATTGACAGCTCCCAGCGTGTTGTTTCCGTACCAAAACAACATTAGGCCTTGGTGGTTGAACATTATATTAAGTATTAACAAATATAATGTGCCTGAAATAATAACACCAAAAAAAATCTGATCTTTCATGTCTTCATTGAGAACAACCATGAAAACCTCATCGCTCAATTCTTTATACTGTTTGACCCCCCCCTTAGCAGTAATAACCTCAACTAGGCGCTTCCTGTAGCTGTGGATCAGACCCGCACATCATTCAGGAGGAATTTTAGCCCATTCCTCCAGACAGAACTGCTTTAGCTCTGTCATATTCTTTGGATGTCTCATGTGTGTGGCTCTCTTCAAGTTGTTCCATAGTATCTTTATTGGGTTGAAGTCTGGGCTATGACTTGGCCACTCCAAAAGGTGGATTTAGTTTTTCTGAAGCTATTCTGTTGTGTGTTTTGAGTCATTGTCCTGTTGCATCACCCAAATTCTTTAAAGTCCCCTTAATCACTGCAAACTGACCAGGCCCTGATGCACAGTAGGCCCAAATCATGATGTTTCCTCCACCATACTTTACGATTGGGATGATGTTCTCATGATGATATGCAGTGACTATTTTATACCAGATACAGGGCTGTGTGTTCTTTCTAAATAGTTCAATATAATTTCATCAGACCACTAAACATTTTGCTAATACTTCTGTAGAGTGTCAATGTGCTCTTTGGGAAACTTCAGGCATGCAGCAATTTTTGTTTAGTAGGCAGCAGCTTCCTTTGTGGTGTCCTGCCATAGACATCTTGCTAGTTCAATGCTTTGCCTACTGTAAAATCATGGGGTCATCTTGACTTGATGCCCACTTCTTGGTAGAGTAGCCACAGCCCCAAAGTGTCTCCATTTGTAGATTGTCTAACTGTAGACTGCTGAATTTCTAACGACTTTAAAATCACTTTGTAACTTTTTCCAGATCATATAAGCATATTCTTATTGTGTATAGCAAACTCAAAAAGTTAGAGGTTTATGTCAGTTAAATTAGCTCTACTCCACACCATCAAAAAAACATTTTTACTTATGTTAACACCTGACTCTAATTAGCTTTTTTGAGGTCAGTATTCCCATACTTTTTCCATATGCACTGTGAGGTTTTTCTCAATAAAGACATGAAAGATCAGGTATTTGTTTTGTGTTATTACTTTAGGCACATTATATTTGTTAATACTTTTGACTTAGATGAAGATCAGATCACATTTTATGACAAATTAATGCAGAAAACCATGGAATTCCAAAAGATTCACATACTTTTTACTTTTTGCTTACATATTTTTTCTTGCCACTGTATTTAAGACATGACTTTTGTGGGCTACTTTCTGATATTTCCCAAAATGTGGCTGTAGTTCATCTAAAGATTTGCTTTGTCATGCTTGCAGCGAGGCACCACCTTCATTTTCCACCCCTTGATCCTCTATCTGTCTCATCCTCAGTCCCTTCTTCCCTTCCTTCTTTTTCTGCCTATTAAGGACACCGCAAATGGTATTTTTTTTAAAGCTCTGTCTTCTTTCAGCCTCCCCCTGAGTAAAACTATTAGCTCTCAAACCCAGCAGGACTTTCTATAAGCATATACACGTTAGCTTTATGATAAACATCAGTCAGTCAGACCGAGAATGCTCCAGTGCAGGTGACACACCTTAAGTAACTCTATAGTGGGTCTCACCTCTGTGAAATTCTGCAAAGAAGAAGGTATGTAGTTTGTACTGTTTTCAAGGGCAGTTTGATGTGTTTTTAATTAGAACGCTGTACACACACAAAAGGCCTGCCGCTGATTTCTTGCCTCTTGAATGTTATCATTATCCTCTTTGTGTGTCAGAATGACTGATTGTGGAGATTCTGTGGCATATCATGTTCACACATGCAGAACATGTCGAGACGCCATATAAATAAACATACACTCATGCAAACGAGATCATGACATGGTTACAGACACAGAGTCTTACCTCTCCACACACACACACACACACACACACTCCCACACACAAACACATGCCAGACACAGCTGTGAGCACTCTTTTTTTCAGCGATAATCTCCCAGCTCTCTTCAATGACTCATAGTGAGCCGTGATCCCCCTCTCCAAACCTACTGTATACACAGTCAACTATCACTCCGATTCTGTTGACCACATCTGTCCTCTTAGGAACAAGAGCTCATTGCACCTTTGTCCAGCATGTCCTATGCCTGCCCACAGGTAACCTCCAAATACCTTTAACTGGAGAGGGCTATTTATGGTCCCAGACTCCCCGGAAACCATCAGGGGAGATCACATCATGCTGTGTGAAAAGCATGTCTGTAATTAAAGCACGATGATGTGTGAATGATGCAGGAGGGTCATGCTGTGCTCGTGCCAGATGTGAGGTGACAGAAGCCAAAAGGTGACAACAGGATCACTGATTATTGTAATTTCCAAAAGCAAAAGCAACCAACTGTACTCAGCTAAGTGATAATTCTGCTCTTGTTGTAGTGTACAAAATCCATTTGGCCTCCACTTATAATAGTCTGACATACACTAAACTCAGTTTTCATATGTGGTTACTTGTGTTTTCCCAGCACTTGAAAGCCTTGTTTCAGTAAACAGGTAAGATAATGCTGAATAAGCAACTTGTTGAGTTTTGCAATGCCAAGAAAAGGTCAATATAATCTGTTGTTTATCTGAATAATCCATCATACTGGAGCTCGTTTGCATCTATAAACACTCTTGACAAACTCCAGTCATGCACCGGACTGATTTGGTTCCCAGTTTAAATTTAATCTTTCCAAGATCATGCTGCCAGAACCTAACTTACGAACTTATTTCAAAGACTGCGTGTGCACATTTGGCAGTCGGCGTCCAGGCCTACGCAAGGATCTCACACACACAATAGAAAGGGCGTTACATGTTAGCACACGTGCATCAGGCCAAGATCAGTTTTGCTTTCTGAGTCTGGTTTTAAAGGTTATGGGATAGCTATCCCCTGTTAGGCAAGAATAAGCATAGCATAAGGTGACCATGAGGGATATCCATACTGACAAAAACCACACCACAAATCATCATCTATTACTAAATCACTGAGTTAGTAATTTTACATTTACAGGGTTCCAAGTGTGCCTGGCTCTGCTGTGCCCGACAAACTAAATGTGTCTGATTCATGCATATGTGGAAATGCTAATAAAAGCTGACTGGAATTCTTTTGCCTTATTTTGCCACTGTGAAAACACTGGTGAAGACTCAGCCAGTATGGAATGACAGTGTGACAAAGAGCCTGCATGCACAATACCATTCAGCTGTGACTGAATTATTTCACCTTTGTGTTTCTCATGTCAACTACTGTGTGTGTGTGTGTGCTCTGATATAAAGAAGACATGCACCGTCTACACTAAATTATAGTGTGGTTTTCAGCAGGTGGGCTATTTTAAAACGCAGCCTTTTTGAAGTGCATTGAGTGTATTCTAGTAGCTTAGAGGTCAAAAGCAAGCATCACACAACACATTTTAATATTAGCAATGAACCAAATGAGCCTGTAATGTGTTTGAATTTCTGGTACTGCTGAGCCCACTGTAGATTAGCGCTCGTTGTGATTTCCAGCCGCTTTCATCTCAAATAAATCAGTTCTGGTTTATTTAATGCATTTTCTAGTTGATAAAACCCACAGTCTTAATTGTACTGCCAGACAAATGAGAATTAGTTCATAAATCAAAGGAACATGATGAATATTTTTTGACATCACGACGAAGACTTCAAAAGCATGTTCACAGAGTTTGTCTTATTTTGCTGAAACTCTGCAGAAATGGGGATTGATTCATTCAATGTGAGGTAACCAGCTGTTTCAAATAGACTTGTTGACTGGGACACCTGTAACCCATGCAGCTGACATTAATGGTGCAATTGAAGCTAATGTGTCTGATGAATGTGCTCATTTTGTTACTATTATACAAAAACTAAATTGCACTGCTGGTCACACGAATGAACAGAAACATTAAATATTGCTTGTAACAACCAATGCTTTGCAGGACAAACAATCTCAAACGCCGTGCATGTGCCACACTACTATTTCGCTGCACATTAAAGAATTTGAGGAACCTGCAATTTGATGTCACAACCTAAATACACCTGGTTCATGCTTTGCTGCATGCCTGAACTCGCTCAACTACCTCAGTGGCAGTGAGGGAGGCTTCATCCCTGCACACTCTGAACTGAAAAAACAAAACAAGCATACCATGAGCAGTAGATGTGCAGTCTATAAAGAAAACTAGGAAGACACATTAAAGAAAAACAGAGGCGAACACTCTCTATGGTGGTGGTCCAGTTGTGTCCGATAATGGACGCCGAGGCGTCAGTGGCACAGCTGCTGTGTTTACGTTGCGCTGGCCCTTTAAGACAGCCCCATGTTTCCATTGGCGCGCTGACGTCAGAGCAGTGAAGGACTCCAGCCTCTCCTCTCCAAACAGTGAAAGCGATGGTCCTGGCAGAGAGTGCTGCTGGAGGAGCCGCACTTTTACACCGCTCGAAACCACAACCAGAGCCCTCGGGCACTCGCCGTGGATTAAAAAACGGAAACTTTTGCGATGGCTCGGAACGTGAAAAAGTAGCAGCGCGACAAGCAGCACGCTAACCGCCGCCGCCGCCGCCGCCAACGGTCCTTCTACTGCACAGCGACTCCCAGTGAGGCTGGATGCACGACCGCTGCTGACAAGAAATATGCCCCAGTCGAGCCGCCTCAGCCCCGGCTTCACTCGCAAAGTGTCCGTGTTTTAACCCGGTTGTCGTGAGACGTTCTTCAACTCCTGTGTTTGTTTTGCCTCCCCCCCCCCCCCTCCGCTTCGTAACCGTAAGGTCCGCTGTACAAGTGCCCGACCCACCTGCGAGAGAGAAGTATGGCAGGGAAGCTGACAGCACCGCAGGGCACAGGAGTCCTGCTGGTGACGGCCAACGTTGGATCTCTGTTCGAGGATGTGAGTGTCTCCACTGACAGACGCTGTCTCTCTCTCTCTCTCTCTCTGTGTGTGTGTGTGTGTGTGTTTCTCTCACGCAGTCAACTCCATCTCCATGTTAATGCCAAACAACGTCTCAGCTGGTCACGACTCGTGTGTGTGTGTGTGTGTCTGACAAGTCGCTTCAAGTGTGCACCTACAGTATGGTGTCACCCATTAACGCATGGGCCTCTCATATCCACAAAGACACATGCTGGCTCTCCGTGGAAAATGCTTCATACATGCAGTGTGCCCCCCCCCCCCCCCCTCACTTTTCACTGTCTATAACATGCAGCTTTTCCACAGCTGCACTGTTGCCCTGTCCGTAATAGTTCCTTTTCTGCAGCCCATCCTGTAAGTGAGGTGATCAGGGCTGCACTGGTTGCACGGTGCACTCACCTTTTCTTTTTAAAGCTTATATGAATCTGTTTATGTGCATTACAGCATGCAAGGTCAATCTTAAGTGAGTTATACGAGGCTTGTTTTTAGGAAACTGTGCTATAAAAGTTAGCAAAGATTGTTATTTATTAAACTTGCTGTTGCCTGATTGAGTTGTTTTTTTTTTTGCAACATACACTGCAGTTGCAGTGATGTTTTACACCTTCTAGTTATTTGTTCCGTCAGTTTGACAGGTCTGCCCTGCAGTATCTTGCAGAACAAGGTGGCAGGGTATTTCTTAAAGTAGACGCTGCTCTGAATAACACCAGTGGCAATTCCGACTGTAGACTCACCAACGCTGTATTTGCATCATTATGACAACAAGCAGCATTCAAATATTCACTCTAGACTAAACCACTTGCTTGCTTGGCTGAAGAAAGCAAAAGCGCCATGCTCTGTGTGTAAATAGGTGTGTCAGGCTTCCTAAGGAGTGTCTGCGCAAGTTGGTGAATGATATCTAGAGCTTTTGATATCATTTCAGAGTCTTGTTGTTTGTGTGTAGCTTGTAAACAGCTGTATCTGTGTACGCTGGTATCTACAGTGGCATTAATTGCAGTGGGAATGAGGGTTGCCATTAAACACGTCAGGTTCAGAAACCTGTCACTGTGTCACTTTCAGTGTTGTGTCAATAGTGTCTCCCTCTTCCTCCCTCCACTCATCCTTGTGAAGTACTGATCCAAAACATGAGGGAAGAGCCATCACCCTCACTAGAGTAAGCCTATAAATAGCTTGCCTCTCACAAGCACCAGGCTTTGGGTGGCTTGTGTTTTTTTCTTTTTTCTCCACCAGACTTCTAACAGACTGAGCCAAAATGCACATTTGAGCATGATTCCTTGTATGAGTGGGTGTGCTGGTCATATATGAGGCTATCTGCTGTCTGCTGCGCAACCCTTGTGATGCATATGAGTTGAATGAAGTCATTGTTGATTGCTATTTATGCCGTTTCCACTCTTAGGCCTGTTGTAGATGAGACGATTGTGTGTTATGGGGGCACAGCCAGACCATGATCCTACAAGATACAATATGAAATACATTAAGTCTTGATTTGTTGGCGGAACACGACCCAAACCTAACAAGCCGCCGGGACTCAGCCTGACATAGTTGAGTTTGTGTGATGTTTTTCTAGTATAGCTCTTATCGTGCGTCCTTCCTGCATGACTATGGGTCAAAATATCATGTCTCCCCTGTGCATTAAATGAAGTAGACATTTGAGTTCTCCAGCTAACTAATTGCTTGTTTTTGGAACTATGTTTATTACATATCACATTACATGGCCGCACGCTTCTGTGTTCACAGCCATTAGAAATGTAAACACTACACAGCCTTAACACGTCAATTCCCGGGTGTTTGATCAGGGAGTGCCACTCTGCAAGTATTGATTAAAAACTTTAAAGTACCGTATACTGTACACAGATTTTCCTTCCTTGTTGATTTAAGATGTCTATGAGAGGTGTACCTTAAGATTAAGAGGTGGACAAATGTCAAGGACTGATTAATAACTGTGAGGTTTCAGCTAGAATGACATGGATGCAGTTTGTGAGTGCCACACATTTAGAGCCTATATACAGAGAGCCCACTAGACGTGAGCAGAAAGTCAGTTTGTTTTCTACTCTGAAGCTGACCACTTTTGGCTTTAACTTAAGAGCGTGTAATGTTTGAAAGCAGAAATGGCACATTTATAATAGTTAGCCGTTTTATTACTTAGGAATTTTATCTGAGTTCAAGTTAAATTGAGGGGGCTTAGTGGTTTTACTGTTACAGCCTTTTTTCTGGAATGACACCTAACTCATTGGACTAATTCTGGCTAGTTAGAAGCTGCAGGTGTAAGAAGCATAATTGACAATATTAAGTTATTTTTATCTTTATTACTTATTTAACTTTATTACTTTTCCCTGTTTCTGCAACGGACACGCCATATCCTAGCATACGTGGCCTCTGGCTCACTTATGTGAATTTATAATCGCATAGAATTTAATCTCCAGCATATAGGAGCTGTAGAAATAATATACATGTATTTCCTTCAAGCTGTTAGTTAAGAACTGCTGCTGTACTCTCTGTGCCCAGATTTTAAAAGCATTTTAAGTTTTTTTTTTTTTTTTTTTTTTTCCATTAAAGAATTTTCAGTTGAACAGCAAGTCACTACAAAAATCCATACTTTAAATAAACAACAGTGAATCAACAGTTTTGCAAAATACTGTGCCACTGATAGTTTGTTTTATCCCCATGTTTTAGTAAATACAACTAAAGCTTTTCATAAATGTATAGATTTAAAGTTTATTAGCCATTGTGTAAAAATGACAAAGAAGCTCCGATCACAGAGGAGCTCCAAGCAGCTACAGTTGATTCTCTACTTTCTAATATGCTTTGTCCAAGTGTGTCTTTTTCACAGCTTGTGTTCTTCTTTGTCTTTTATACTGTTAATTATCCATATGAAGAATAATCCGTAGTCATTCATGCTGTTTTTTTTTTTTTTTTTTTTTTTACACTCGTGGCCTGTGTATGCTGATTAAAACCACCGCCTTGATGTTAATACAGCTGTTCTGCCGGCCAGCCTCCATATGTCAATTAGCCCATCTGAATCCTTCCTCATTTCTTTTCTCAGTTGCTGTTTAAACAAAAAAGCAGAAAACAAACAATCCTCCTCGAGCACAAGTCATTTACCATTCTTTGTCCTCTGAGCGAACCTCGGTGAAACTAATTATGACTGTAAACATTGGTTTAAAGCTGCCATTAGGCGTTAACCCTTAATTTGTGTTTTGTTGAGTTTTGGGTTCTCACTTTTGTGAGTCCATCGCAGAGCTTGATTGTGTGTTTTCCACTTTACTTTTACAATAAGTTTAGCGATCAATGCAAAGACAGTAGCATTCAGTGTTTAAGTCAAACTTTACAGCAAGCAGCCACTCTGATGTACCAAGACAGCAAGGGAACAGTGAACAAGTGAAGTGAAGTGAAGTGAAGTTTTATTTTCAGTTCCGTTCGAGCTAATCACTTATAGCCTGGGTAAATGTAAATGTAAGTCAGGTACGATGATACCTGTTGGCCTTGTGTGTTTTAAACTGCCGCAGAATAATAATGAAGCTACAAGACACATAGGATGTTTACTCCACAGGCTTGGTTTTATAATCTCTTCCCATACTGAAGAGACAGTGGGATGATGCTGCAAGATTCTCGTGAGTTCTCGTGGGTTCCTGATCTAAAGTCGCTCTGTAATACACACTTCAGCATAGATAAAGCTGATTAATAATTCTGCTTAAATGTAAACTGACACTGTCTTGCCTGCTGATGGCTTCTACAGTGGAAACGGGCTAAAGGAGAACGCCTTGATGAATGATTTGGTCAATAAATGCGTGACTGAGTCTCTGAGTTTTTGTTTTTTGGCTGCACCGGGCAACGTAAAGACCAGACAAATATGACAATGCATTCATTGTACTATTTCTCAACAGTTGAGTTGAACTCTGGTAACAGTGTGTGGGCATGTTCATATAAGTTTATAGTGCTCAAGTCTATTTTCCTTTCATTAAATATAAAAATATTGGTTTGTTTAAACAGTTGGAAACTGTGCTGGCTGGACCTGGGTGTCACCAAATATTCTCACCATGAGGCCCGATGTGGGTTTTGTTTTAAAAGCGGACGGATGTATGTTGTTAAGGTGTGAATGTGTTCTAAAACAGCAGCAAACCAGTCAGAACAAACAACTCTAACGTGGAAAGTTTGGACATCAAAACTCACTCTTGAGAAAAACTGACCTAAATTTTCACGTGTAGAATCCAAACTCTCGTCTATTATCTGTGTTTTTCTTACTCAACATGAACATCTGAGATGGTACATTACAGACAAGCCTGTGCAGATACAGTGCGTCCATCATGCTTCTCTTAAGTTGTAGGAACTGAAATCTTGCAGCTCCCAATACCTCTGCCATGTGGAAGTCTTTATTTTTAATGTTTACAAGCCTTGCTTTCATTGCATTTGTGTTGAGTGAACCTAAAAGAACCCAAGACAAAAAATAACAAAGTGAACTTTTCCTGTTTATTGTGGTTGGGTCCAGAATAAACAAGCTATAGGTGTGATTTGAGGGCCCTTTATGTGGTCTTTGGTGGTAGTCTGCATCTGGCCTGCCAACAGAACAGTAATTGAGGGATCATATCATTTGGAATTGTGGATATTTTCTCGTGGAAAGCTCGGCTGCATTACACCAAATAGTTGAGATGTGACATTTGCCAAGCCTAGAGGTAGCTGAGGCTGTAAACCAATGTGCTCCCTGCTTTCGAAGGCTATGTGGGTAGACTCTATTACTTTAGCATCCTGACAGTGGGTCCTACATTCTCCTTAAGTGCTGTCATTGTAGTAAACATTGCTCTCTGGCTGTGGTTTTCATTTGATTACAACCACTCTGTTTTTGATTACAAACACCTCTTGCTTGCCAAACCAAGATGACCATATGGTGAGGCAATGGATTACTGTGAATACCCTCTCCCACCACCAACCCCCTTGTGGGTTTGATCTTCCAACTTATTTTTCATCTTCTTCTCGGCCGCCCCCTACCTATCGTCTTGTCTGCTTCTCCCCCGTCCACTGACAGCTCATTAGCTCAGACTATCACAGCCCAGACCCCACTGAGCTGGCATATTTACACCACTAAAGATAGAACAGAGCAGGAAAAAAAATACCTGACTGAGTTTGTCCTAAACCTGGAAGGTACGCCAACACTGCTCTCAGTATTTTGTCTTCACTGAGTATTATACAGTGTGTGTGGTTAGGAAATGTGTGAAATGTCTTTGTTCATACCACACTATCCCTCTGAATCTTAATAGTGGTAAGGACCAGAGTAGTTATAATGCATTTTCTTTCTAAAGTTGTGACGATGTTACTGAGCGAGCATAGACTTCTGATGGTAGTGAGTTCCCCAACTTAATAATATAATTTAGCATTCTGGGTGAGTATTTATTGGCAATAGTAGTGCAAATGATGTGATGCTGTGTTGATAAGAGGATGGAATAGAGGCAGCCAACAACATGAAAACGTCTTTATTCTTAATAAGTCCTTACTCTGTGTCCAGCTCTTTGTGTCTCAGCTCAGGTTTTATGAGGAGAAGCTCAGCAGCTGAGACTGTGACTAAATACTTCAGCTGACAGCTAAATCTTTGTCTTTCTTCCTCTGCCAAAGTCTGTTCCAGTGTGTTGCTGCAGGAGTGGAAAAGTTTATGAAAGAAAGATCAGATGATGCTATTTTGGTGTTCCCCCTGCTCTACCCTCCGCCATCCTGTCATAACATGGAATTAGAATTTCATAAGGAAAAGATGTTGGAAAGTGCTGGAAGGTGCCACCAGCCGGAGCGAAAATGTAGAATATGAAAACAACTTATTCTTCACCAGTATGTAGCATGATGACAGTGGCGATTACGGTGTATACTGTAGTTATTAAACATGGAAATATTAGCATTATCTTGTTGTATTTGACAATTGTTTATATTACTATTATTTATTAGTTGCATACTCATCTTGTATTGACACGTAGGCTTCCATTGTGGTTATCCACATAAATTCTGTTATTCCCTTGAGTATATAATTCTAACAGTAATGAAGAAATATCGTTATCTTCGAAGATGCTAGGAAAAGTAAAAAAATTGCTGAATTATATTCTGTATTATGTCACACTTTTTGTGTTAGATGAACACACGCTGTAATAAATGGTTTTATATTTAAAAAAACACCTCTGTGGTAATGACAATATAAGAATAATTTGTGGTGTGAATGTTGCAATCTGTCACTGTCAGTCAAACAGCACCACACAATCAAGTGTGTATTGTATGTTTTGCATATGTCATGTTTTTGCTTGTATGATCATTTGCATTAAAAACCTCAGCTCGGACTCAGAAGGGCATAGGCTGGCACAGAGTATGATATTGTTCGAGTGATTGAGGAAAGCTGTGTGCTAGCATACACAGAGTCTAGCCTATGATTAATAGGGGGTGAAAGTTGAGAGCCCCCTGATATGGATCGGTGCTATCCTAGATATTACCTGTGTTTTATTTAGTGTATATATAGTGTTCTATAAAAGAGACTGTGTTTGCAGAGACATGGCACAAATACAAATCCACCAGGACTAATATTACTATTAATAGGACTGTGTTAGGTTCAGGTGCACCTATGTCCAGTAAGCAACGAGCTGACAAGATGATTGAATTTAGCATTTTGTCTTATCTCCTTCAACTCTTTATTGAATGCAATCACGTATGAGAAATGATGTACAAGACATAGAACATTTCCCCAAGGGCATCAATGAATATGTCATTATTATTATTATTATCATTATTGTAATGTCTGCACTGTGCGGAGAAACTAGAAAGACGTTTGTAGAGGTGGCGTGACGAGCTGACTAGCACTAACATGTTCCTGGCTAGCTAGTAGTCCCTCCCTTACTGAGGTACTAGAACCACAATTTGCATAGATACATGAATTTTATTGTGTTCCTTTCTGATGTGACTGGGACTGTTTGACTAACTGAGTTTAAGGAGATCTTTTAATATGTTGCAGTGTTTCAGGAGTAAATCATACTACTGAGCCGTCACACTGTACATACATTTTTTAGCTTCAGCTATGTCCTCAGTCACGTTGCTCTCTGACTTCACACAATTTGCCCCAGGGTTCTTGTGATGTCTGAGACTGCCGCACGTCAGAAGAACCTAACTTGACTTTTTGCGTTTTTCGTGCTCTTGCATTTCCAAAATGGGACCAACTCAAGATGCACCATGTGATTAATCCCCGGCCCTCATCCACATCAGGTTTACAGTCTGATGCTGTGTGTTAAGATCAGAGCAGATGTTTACGCCACTTCTCTGTTTGTGTCTTAAAGCATTGGTGTCAGTTTAGGGATCTGACACATGGAGATCAACTACTGAAAACCAAACATCAGTGTACCCTTGTACCTTGTTTCTGTATGTAGCCTCACAGTGCAAAGAGTTTATCTGCTGGCTGCTGCACCTCCCAAGTATTGAGTCAGAGCAGAAGAGTCCACTCAGGCAGACCAGCAGAGGTGTGGAGACCATCATGTTGCTGATGCACAGAATAATGTGTCTCTCCAAGCTGGCCAGACAGGGGAGTTTCTACTGGTGTTCTCCCATGGGACGTTCACAGGCATGTTTGAGAATATGGAAGCAGACATACACTCTGGCACTCAATAGCATGACACTGGGACTTGAGTCAGCAGAGTCCTAGAGTTCATTGACCTTGCTCAGCATTTGAAAATGTGTTTGTAAGCAGAGCAGCACAATAAATAGGCAAGCCCCACTGGACCTAGATAAGAAACTGGGATAAGGGTGGGAGTGTCAACGCTGAGCAAGTGCATCTTGGGTTTACTCCAAGAACCATAATTATCCAAGATGGGAAAGCCAGAGGGGCATGCCCCCCCTGCACCCATCCCACTGATTAGGCAAAGGATCCATTCATAAGATTCCCCAAAGGGACAACACTGGGGGTTCAGTCTCCATAAAACACCACATACAGATATCAGAACATGTGAATACATGAAATGGAAGCTTAATTAGAGCTGGTTTTATCCCGTATTATTTGATTTGTACATGTTGCTGCTAGTGCTGGGCAATAAAACAATAAAGATATGTATTGCAAAAAAACATTTCCTCAATAGATCTTTAAAACACTGTCAATATAATTTTATATAATTAATTACATCCACGTTTAGTCAGACAGCACGAAAAGCCAGTGATAATGAGAAGTGTTACACAAACCAATGGGGCCGGAGGAGTTCCAGCCATGTCAGGTTAGGTTGACGTGTGTGGTGTGATGCAGCCAATGTCCTGGATTATGTAGTGGTAGTAGCAGGTGGCAGCATCACAGGTGCTAATGTTTGAGCTACTTTTATATATATATATATATATATATATATATATATATATATCTCTTACTTGGTACTAATAGAGTAAAAAGTAACCTTTTGTGATTTGACATATATGGTGATATGTATCGATACTGACAAATGAAAAATAAAAAAGTCATCATACATTTTTTCCATATCACCCAGCTCTACTTGCTGCCGCTTTTTGTTGACATCAAAATGTTACGTGGTTTGCGTTGACACTGGCAACCACAGGAAAATGTCAACATGGTTAAATTAGCTAAAAATTGTTTATTTGAACCCGTTTGTGACATTTAAAGTGTCGCATTAACACAAAACACGGTTACTTTAGTATCCCAGTTAAAAACAGAAAACTCTGTGTGCGCTGTGCCTCCCATCTCTGTATGCACGCAGAAGTGTCTGTTGATATTAGAACTGCAGTGATTAGTTGATTGTTTTTTCTGGTTCGGGTTGACATGTTACCTGAGGATGTTTCTGTTGCCAGCCAGAATGCACACCGGATTTCCCAGCCTGTAGCACCATGCCAAGACATGTCTGGCTATTAAGTCACTCATTGTGTTTGAGAATGTTAGGCGAGTCCCTAGTGAATGTTTTTACAGTATTTTCAAGCCATACGTTCATTGACATTACCTGCTTTAACACAGTTAGTACATCTCCATGCATCTGTCACATGTAACAGGGTGAGACAAGAGAGAATGAAAGTTATTGTTAAAACTGGGCCTTAATCAAGGTTTGTATACAGTTGTGTATACAGTAGATTTAACATATTACTGTCTTTCTGGTAAGACTGATCTTTTGCGGTACCATATCACATTGTGTGTTAGATTTAAGCAGCTTGAAGTTAAATCACAAAACATCCCCCTGTAATTCTTTTGATACTGTATAGGTGTTGTACGTGGAGGGTTTCTGCCCTGCATCATGAGAATCATGGCCTTTTCCCTCTGTTCACATATTGATGTGGTTGGAAAATTCACAGCTTCTTGCTTACTTCTCACTTTATTTTTTATTTTCTACCCTGCTGGTTTAGTCTGACCATGTGGGTTTTGTTACAACTCGGATGTTCTGTCTGTGGTAAGAACTAAACCAGACCTATGATTTTCTTTAAGAGCACATGTAGAGTGTGATATACACGCTACAGAATGAGGTTTGTGTTTTTAAGTTTTTTAACAGTGTGTCACCAAACTGCTTGAACTTAAACCTGCAATACTGAGCAGTTTGTGTGCAGTATTTAAGCCGGCATCAGCACTGTTTATCAAAGGAATTTGGCTCACTTTCATCTTGTAAACCCAAAGTGTGTGTTTTAAAGAGAGCTCTTAGCAGGAGCATCCTGTCTGTCCACTTCTGTTTTTTACTGATGATCCACAATCACTTCACTTATGCATGGTCTGTTGTGATGATGTCAGTTTAAAACCTCTTACTCTGTTTGTTATAGTGACACGCTCACGCGAACACATGCTTCTCTCCTTTCCGTCTGCTGTGTTTTCTCTGAGCATCTGAGCGTGCTGAGGAGACACACAAATGGAATGGTTACAGAAGTGATTATACCCCTTTTATCTCCATAGAAGACAAACGTCTTAAGTAAAAGAGCTGTGGCTTAAAGCCTGTCTGTGCTGTCGCAGAAGCAATGCCTCAAGACAGTCTGTCCTCCCTGTTCTGCTCCACATTGCAGTGCAAAATCTCTCACAGGCAGCTGCATGGTTTGTTAAAAAAAAAAAGGATGCATAAAATTGTAGGTTGGTCACAGACATTGTGTCCTCACATATTGGATGGATAGAAAGGATAGATTTGCAGTGTGGATTTTTTTTCTTATTATAGGGTCAACAGCACTTTATTTGCAGTGCAGTTATTTCCTGAATTATATTTTCAGATTCATCTATGCTGTGTTAAAAGCTTTCACACTGACCATTGGCTCTTGCTAGCCTGTTTGTGGCAAGGTCCAAAATTAAGATCTACCGAAAGATTTCAGGGGTGACCTTTTTTGAGACAATGTGAAATATTTGTTTAGGTGAAAGTAATGTCATAACCCAACCTGTACAGCCATGAAAACGTGGGTGACACTCTGCTAAAAGGCCCTATAACTAATATTTTACACATCTTCTAAGCAATTAAGTGTAAATAGGCTAAAACATGTTGTCTCTCAGCTGTTCTAGTTAATTTCTGGGTTACATACAGGCCTGATGTTATTCCGGTGAGACTGGGTCATTGTTGTTGCTACGGGCTGCATATCATCCCTGCGTGCTCTCTAGCGAAACTTATAAATAGTGTAAATGAGAGTTCTCATGTCCAAAGAATGTAGATGGAGCGAGGTGCAACCTAAGCATAGCTGCCTTGAATTAGCTTAGCTTCTATTGTTTCTACTATCTTTTCATCAAAACAGACATGACAAAGTACTGAAATCCTCTAGAAACATTAGATATTTGAATCATAGGTTACTAACCTTTTAACCTTGTCACTTGACATTATAGCACTTTTTACATTTAAACTCGTTGGAAGAATCAGGTGTGGACATCGTGTGAAGTTGAGCTTTCACACATGTACTCTACCCTAGGAGATTGTCTGAGTGAGTCATGTTCTCATGTGAGGAGTAACTGCTTAATTAATTAATTAATAATTAATTAATTTCAGCAAATGGCAGGTCTGCCTGTGTAAAGCATGGGGGATACACGACACAGCAGAGATCACTTTATGACTTTAACAGGACTTTGTTCTAGAGGGCCCGTAAGATAAATTGCTGCTGTACGAAACTAGCACTGGCCCTTTCAAATAACAGCTGATAGCTTGCACGAGAGACTACGTTTAGGGATAAGTATTGCATTTTGGCAATGTAGTTTCACGTTCTTTGCAATTACACATACTGTCATCTGCAAAAACTTTGAGCCAAGCTTCTTTTTTGCCAAAGCATCACATCATCTGCCAAGACACTATGTTGGCTAGTTATATACCAGCCAGTGTACAGTAATACAGCAAGGTGGCATACTGGTGTGGGGAAACCCGCCTTGAAGAAGCAGTGTATAAGTGGCGGTTTATTCAGTATGTGTCAGATTATATACGACAGATGGCTGACTATCTTTTACACGTGTGTTAAACAATGTACAGACAGAGACACACACGTTAAGAGCAGCAAGTCAATATGTGCACAAAGGTAGTTCAGATGCTTTTAATGAGGAAACACATCAACTGCAGCAAAGCATTACAATATATGTATATACTATAAATGTCATACATCCCAAATGTAATGGTTACTTGTGGATGACAGCCACAGCCGTTCCTGCTAACACTAATATTAGTGTTTAAACTTTAGCTGTACTGGACGGTATCGTTTGTAAAGTTAAAAACTCCACAATACAGAACATAGAAGCACAGTGATGATTTGGTCCTGGGACACTAATGAGCATCACTGTTATCATTAGCAGATTGTTAGGGATGTGAGCCAGTTGGGGATGGTGCCTATTATCAGTCTCTCCTTATGTTTTTACATTTTTTGCATCCAAATCCTGAGGTAAAACATCTCTTCAGTCGGGTCGCACCTCTTCTCTCTCCTCTCTCACTTTACTGCCCACAGAGAACTCTGTACTCACCAGTTTCCTTTATCTTTTTCTCCATATACACTCAGCCACACATTCCCAGCAGAACAAGTGTTTATTTAACCCTCAAACCTTGATGGAGTGTGCTTATTGTCTCTGGGCTACGTATGGTTGGTGGGTGAATAATTCCCAGTTAAGGCCATTGTTTTTTTGTGGCCCCACTCCGAGAGCGTACTTGCTGTTCTGGCAAAGTCATTAAGCCGGACGTGGTACTGACTATACTTATGACTATTCTTTTCTTCTAGCCTCCGTCTTATTCAGGTTTCCTGTTCTGTAGCCATTGCATTTGTTACGCACCTGGATGGTATTACTGTGTGTTATGCTTTATTTTTGGTGAAATAAAAAGCATGTTTGTGTGTCTTTTACATCATTTAAAACTATGTCTTGTTTCTCTCACTAATTTTAATGAAAACCCTATGAACATGAGTGTTTGACAGTTTTACACCGTATTTTCCCATTTAGGCCACACAAAGATCTACACTAAAAGAACAATACGCACAAGAGTAACACACACACACACACACACACACTAATGAAATATCTTGATGGCTCCTATTAAATTTCACATGGAACACCTTTGATCTTACGAATCTTTAGAAAGCATTGTGAGGAATACTGACTGTAGAGTGTATGTATAGTACATGTAAATATTTGTTTTGTGGCTATAGCTGGTTAGTTGCCGTGCCGCATGCAGAATGCTCATGTTATTTTCCTCCCTCAGATGCAAACAGAGGGCCAGCTGCAGAAGGGTGGGTGAGGGTGGTATTGAGTGTTACTCCTCAGCAAGCTGCTGTGGTGTTAGAGCTTGGCGCCTGCTTTAATTACTGCATCATTAGTCCTCCTACTCTCAGCTTAATTTCTGGAGAAAACGATGTCTCTGTCCTTGAATACATTATTTTGTCAAACTACTGATGCTCAGATAAGTATTAGATTCTAACAAAGTAGAATCCAACTTTGTCTGTCTGAAAACTGAAACACCTTAATATTAAACAGTATAGGTATATGGCAGTTCACCACAACAAACATGGCGGAGGCTGAGTGTATATACTCACCTGTGATCTACAAATCAAATGATATAGGTTTTACAGGAGAGATGGGAAGCTTGACAAGTCTGATGCAATGTAAAATGTGCCATGCTGCTGTAAAGTACACAAGCAGTACAACTGACCTTGTAACTCACCTAAAGTGCCAACACGGTGTGATCACTGATGGAATCTGCCAGTGCCCCGGGATCCCTTGCTTCAGGTTCAGATTCAGATTCCTCTTAGTAAATGTTAATTTCTGTTTTTATTTTTCATAATATAGATATTGCTTTCTGCTGCTCACTGGTGAGTTAGCCCACTTGCAGCTTAAATTGTCTCATTAATATTGCATTCTTAACTTTGGACTTTTGTGCAATGTACTGTACTGTAAACTTGAAACAGAAAACACTTTTTCACAGAACTTGTGCCAGTTTGTGAAAGGTAAATAATCAAACTCATAATAACAAATAGATTAATTCACTTTAAATGTATTTGTTAGCAAATACAGCCTTTGATACCTAACATTGTCTGCATGTCTGCTTAACAGGATTTATAAATGCTTAACTGGAGGATTTAACCTATGTGTAACTGGAAACATCAGTGTGATGCTGGTTCAGGACAGTGAATATATAATGCATAATATAATTTATTGCTGAAATTTTGTAGTAAATGTAGGATGGGGATGTCTCTTACTTTGCCTCTTTATGTGTGCATCACATTCTCAGACCATGTAATTGGCTTTCGGACACTTCGTAGGCTTTGTAATCACATTGCCTCAAGAGCGCATAGCAAAGAACAATGGGCAGTAATTTTTTACGTTCACTTTTAGTTCTGGAAAACATTACATTTTGTTTGAAAACTATATTGTTACTAGCCCTCAACTTCACAACTGCAAATTAATCTGCAAGCTGCACACATAAACATTTAATCACCCTTTTTATAGCAGACATTTGAGCACAAATATTAATACCTAATAACCTAACAGAAATACTCTGTTCTATTTAGGTTTCAGTAAACCACTGTGCACAGTACCAGGACCCTGAAGCTAAATGGAATTCAGTTAATTTTAATATTATGCTGTGGTTGTCCTTCTGTGACAGAAGTAGAATGAAATTGCAGAATCAATGAAATGATGGAATTAGATTTTAATTTAATAGTAAAAATGTTTTAATCAAATATTCACCTGAAAATGAGACACATAATTTTTTCTTAGCAATAGTGATCACAGTTGTAAGGTGAAAGACTGAGTTAGCTGTGGCTCTGTTGATGTTCCTGTGGTTTACAGCTGGGTCGGGGCTGACCCCTCCCCACTGATTCCTCCTCTGGTTTGAAATTGTCACTGGGGCTTTGCCAGTTTTCCAGCTCATGTGTGTATTTGCTGTGTGTGGTCCCTCACACTGCCTTATCACCTCTGGCCTTTTCAGAGGGTTATCACTTGGTCTTCCACCACTGACAGTAAAGTTTCCACTGCGGACAGCTTGAACAATGCAGATCCTCCGTCATCTGCCTCTCCTCTGGCAGCTAAATATAGACCTCTACCACAAGTATAAGTTTGTCCAAGACATCCTATTATTTCTGAATGGTGTCAGCAAAAATAGGTCTCATGGTCCCGGGAAACTATATGACAATTAGGTATTGACCTTACACAAATTCCCTTTGTCAGTGACAAAAATAGCGAGTATGTTTGCAAAGAAGACAGGAAATCATGTGGTGACTGGGAATTTTAAGGATAGTTTTTAAGGATAAGTTGTGGCACTGTGTTTTGGTGGCAGTTTTCACTCTTATCTACACATGTACTGTATCAGAGGTGTGAGTGGGCTTTATTAATAAAACGACTAAATATTATTATCTGTTTATTGTCGGATTTTAATGTTTGCTGTGGATTTGAAAGGTGGACAGCCAGGCAGTGATTGGTAAGGACAAGTACTGATATCCGACGTCATCAAAGATTGATGACAAATACAAATGCACAATAACTTATTCATATTGTTGTAAATAATTTTGAAATGTAATATTTGTGTGTTTGGGAACAACAAATCCTTTGTTTATATATCTGCTGTCCAACGCGTTAGTGTAAGAACTTGCATTTTTGACAACAATGAGTTTTGAATTCAAGATAATAGTAATGTATTTATTTGATTAAGCAAGGGAAGGGTTAACAAATGTCCCTGAACAGTGAATAAAAAAATCACACCACAATTAAAATGTGGTGTAGTAACGTGATTTGAGAAGCTGGTGTCTTTAATATTAAGCTAAATCATTTGTTATAGAGAACAGTTTTAAGTTAGAGTAAAATAAAAATGGTACCAAAAATACATAAAAAAAACCTGATTCATACTGATTCATAAGTTCTGTGAGGAATTCAAGGAGGAGTTCACAAACATTTGGTTTCGATAAGCAAATGTGCAACAGGATTCAGATAAATGCTATCTAAGTGTGACGTGCTGAGAAAATATGAATTTGCTTAGGTTAATGAATATCATTTAGTTTTTATAGGTATTTGCTTTAGCTGCCTAACAGATGGAAACCTTGTTAAATTGAGTAAGTAAAGCCCAGCTTAGGGTGTCAGTGTAGACACATTCCAGCTTTACTGTACCACTGATGGCAGAATAAAATTCATGTACTTAGACTATTTAAAGCTGTCCAGTTACATAAAAGTGTCAGACACAAAACAGTGCTAGGGTTTACAAGGGTTGGCATCTGGTTTATACTCCTGTCTTGTAAAAATGAGTTAAAAACCTATTGCTTCTTTATGTAGCACATCTTTGTCTTTATATCTAGAGATACAGATAAATGGTTTCTAGGAACATTAATCTATATCAGAGGCAGTGCATTGACCCTTACCCCCTGTTCCTGTTGCAGTCACCACTATGAGTTTGAAAGACCTTTTCTCAACATCTGCTCCCATCCAAAAATACTAGAACAGTGAGGCCAGTTCAGATTCTCATAATAGAAAGGGTTGATTTGTAGTTGGTGCTTTGAATGAAATTGTTTACTGTTTTGTAGCCGCCCCTTTTGCAGTGAGTCACAGGAAATAATGTTTTGGGCCACATCATGTGATCAATGCATAAGTTGCGCTAAAGCGGGTTGGCCCTAATTCCAAAATTTCCTCACAGCATAATGCTGAGCCTCAAGGTTTGGTTATGGCTTTTCCTCATCCCAATCTCAAGGTTTGCTGCACTGAATATTATTTTTAAAATGTCTGATCATTGATAGCAGACATGTGATCATTAAGCAGGGGACACCTGTAGAAACATCGACATAGGGATGCTTAAAGCTTAACCTTTAGTTGACCTTCTGTTTATTGCACCCCTTCTCAATGGGGTTTTTCAGAGCTGTGAAAAAATCCAGATAACCTAAATCGTGATTGGCTCGCTGGTTGAAGAAAATCCCAACCCAACCAGTTCTTTCTCCACATCCTTCCAACATGCATGACAGTTAGGTAGTCAATGCATTTATAAAGACAACACAACAGAAAAACAAGTAAAACGTACATACGGAACATACAGAAACAAAAGTTTTTACACAGAACAGTAACACATGATCACTGAACTGCTGAGCTAGTAGATAACACGCTAGCCAGGGTGCTAAGACTAGTCAGTCACAATAAGGATCAGAAAAGCTGTTTGTATGTGTCTGTTCTGTATGTGGTCAACAGGCTGGCCCAGTGTGCCTTATACTCATGTTTATTTCACCTTGGGACGAAGTGAAGGTGAGTTTACCACGCACATTTTGCATCTGTCTGTGTGACTCAGTGAAGTTTCTTTGCCAAAGAGTTTGTTTGAGTTAGCCCAAATGGTTTAGTTTTTCTAATAGTGTGTGTGTGTATGTGTGTGTGTTTGTGTGTTTGTCTAGCTAAAGGCGGTTTGTGAGTTTGTTTGAGTTTTGCATCTGGAACAGAGAGATTACATAGAACTTTGTCTCTCAATTCCTGTTTACATGTCTCTCATGATGACCAATCTACACTCCTTATCCTGTGTGTGTGTGTGTGTGTGTGTGTGTGTGTGTGTGTGTGTGTGTGTGCATCTGTGTGTGTGTCTTTCTGTGTGTGTGTGTGTGTGTGTCAGTGTGACTGTAGGCATATTACTTATTGTTTGCCTTTGTTTTGCTGGAAGGTTACCAGAGAGTGACAGGATTGCCCGGGAGACGTGATTAGATATATCAGGTGATGAATGGGAACAAACTGAAGTAAATAGGAATGCAGGTGGTTGCATCTGTAAAGCTAATGTTTGTGAGGCTGCAAGCTCATAGCTCTCTAAAGGAAGATGTAGCCTGACAGACAGCAAGCACAGAACTAACGGTTGAAAACAGTGAATCATTTTGAAGATAGGAATAGAACTCAGGCAGGTCAGGATTCTGTTTCTGGAGTCTGCTGTGCCCAAACCTGTCTGTGAAGACTGAACATTGCAGTTTTCAGTGCCTGCCCACATCATAATTCTATCTATAAGATCTGTGTGTACATGGGTCATTCCATTTTAGGATGACCCTTATCAGAGGGTTACATACAGTTAGTTTGTATAGTACAAATGATGCAACAAATGCTTGTAGGGATTCGCTGAATTGTAGAGCGGAATTAAAATGCCACCACATACCACATTTCCTTACTATTTTTAAATAACTTAACAGCAAAATTCTCATGGTCCCCAGAGCATGAATTCCAATTACTTTGGTGACTTTTGTGCTATATATATATTTTTTTTTTTTTGGTACGGGCAGTGTATATTTAGTCTCCAGAGGATGAATCACGATGTCTTTGGTGAGCCCCTGGTTTTGGCAGGTTTGGAGTGCATCCTCATAGAGTGGCTATGCATCAAGGTCAAGGGGCTAGTGACTATACGATGCCCAGAAGAAACTATGAATATCTTAACCAAGTGATGTTTTTTTACTCTAAACACCAACGCCATTTTTTTTAAACTCACAACATTTGTAAGTTGTGCTCTCCCCCTTCCTGTCTCTAAATGACCTACATGCACAGGAGGCTAGGTAACTACTCACTGCCAAATATATGACACGTCCTTTGAGGATGTTGGCTTGCCTCATCACTTTCCCAACTGCTGTTCTGTGATGTTAGTTCATAAGAAAGTTGCGAAAGTGGATTTTGAAATTATTTGATTGTGTCATAAAAAGTGTAAACTTGTATTACTAAAAAAGGAAAATAATAAATGGAAGCAGGGTATGTAAGCTTCATAAACAGCAGATCAAGATATCACATTCTTGCAGAGGACTCGATTCATCCTGTTGAGGGAATCCCTCCAGAGTGTTGGAACCTTTTTTTTTAAACTTTCCACGGAGGAGCAACAGAAAATGTTTTACACATGAAGAACGTAGATACTGAAACTGACGGAGGAGAAAGAATAAAGGAGTTTAGCTACGGGACCAGATCAGGTTTTTCATCAACACTCCACCATCCAAAAAAGTTCTAGATAGAGCTGAAGCCTTCACTTGTATATTTCAGTTTCTTCAGCAGATGGTCAGCCATATATAACAAGTTCGTCGTGTGTCCAGTGCATTTGCCTTTCCCACTAAGGGCTGTTGTGGTGTTTCTAAGACGTGAGTCATCCACTCTGGGTCTGGTTGAGGTCTAGGCCTGGGCACTGTGTTGTTGAGAACCAGTTCCCTGTCGACTGTTTATTTTGGACGCCTGGTTTTGTGGCGCTCTGTAAAGGTCAGTGCTGAGGGAAACCATTACATGAAATCGCCACAGATAGATAGGTTCTTGATTTGGACGTTTTTTGGACGTGGTTTCTATTGGTAGAGCAGAGAAGAGTCTGGTTTGTCCTGTTTTGGGCTTGCAGATGCACTGTGATGGATTTAACCTATTTTTGTATGAGATGGATGTCCATGTTGATCTTTCTGCTCTAGATAGAGAACAGTGACAGAAAGAATTGTTGTGGGGCTTCTCTGAGACATTTTAATGGGGTTCTGATGGAAATGGAAACTGACCCTTTTTGTACCTCCCTCCCTGTGTTGCTCTCTCTCTTCCTCCTTCTCATTTTTTTCTTTCCATTCTCTCTCTCTCTTCTTTTTTTCTCTCTGTCTCTCAAGCACTCCCACAGCAGGAAGAACCCAATTACAGCGATATCAGGCCCATGCTGAAAACGTGATAGCCTGTGAAATGTCTTCGGCGTCACACAGAGACAATGTTTGTCCTGCCCCAGTGCAAACAGGATGCTGTGTGCAGGAGAGCGGCACAAGATAAGAACAGACAACGGCAAGTGGGAAAGACCAAAAAAAAAAAAAAAAGGCAACCAAAAGGGCAGAGGACAATTTGGACAGAGAGAGGAAAAAACAGCAATGAGACTGATGATGCAGAGGTGACATGATGACCCCAAGAGAGACAAAAAAGAAAAAAGACCAGTGGTACAGTTACAGTATCACCATGATTCCTGTACAGGAAATTGAGTGGTGCGTCACTACCTGAAGTAAAATACTACAAGACATTGTGTCTCTCCTCTTCAGACTACTATTACCGATTTCCAGTTGCTTCCTTACTATACAGTATAATGCAGCGACTTCATTTAACAAATGGTGTTTTTTGACACAAGTTGTTAAAGGCTCAGGTGCCATTGCTGGCTCTGCACACAGTCACAGGCGACAGGAATTAGTTTCATAGGTGTAAACTAATTCTTATATTAAAACAGATTACAGCATTATTATATCTTTTTTCTATTAAGCCAAGCATTACTGGATTCCCACTTTTCATCAGCACATTGTCTCTATAATGCTGCTGTTAAGACACTAATTCAGGATGTAAATGTATTATAATCTTGAAAGCAATAATTTAAGAATTAGTTTCATTTCTCCACATAAGTGTGTGCTGTTTTGCTGCCAATAATGTACCAGTAGGTTATTTTGGTTGGACACCGGACAAACGTGTTATTTAGTCATTTAGTCATGACAAACAACCGTTAATTATAATTATCTTGTTTGGTTAAGTTCTTTGCATGTTTTCATACTGAATAAACACGCTACACCTGTCACGTACACTGATTTCTGATTTACAGACATCTAAATGTCTACAGGCACAGTCTCACTTACATGCAGCCTTCACACATCTAGACTCACCTTTGGAAACCAAAAAAGTAGGGCTTTTTATGATCCGTTGCTGTGACATTTGTTGTTTTTTGAGAACTGGAGATTACCACCTCTTTTTGTTGATTTTGTCAAATCAATATGAGCAATTGTCCCTGACAATGAGACACTATTTCAGGGTTATAGACCTTACACACATGCAGAGATAAAAAGGAAACTAAATCTTCATCAGACCTTCCTTTGCAGATGTCTCTGGAGATGGAAAGCGTTCATAGGACTTTTCAGAGCTTGAGAAAGTAGAGCAGCCTTTTAATGTTGAATCTGTGACAACCTAATTTTTTCTCCCTTTCGTCCACCGTTAAATTATGCATAGGTTTAAGTGTATCCTTTTTGCAGATTGAATCATCCTTTTCAATGTGAGAGCAGAACCAATTTGGTCAGGTCCCTCAGGATGTCCTCAAGCCACCAAAGCACTGAGGACCTTAACAGATGTTAAGAAAGGAAAAGCACCTGTAGAGTTTCAGTAGAATGATGATAATGAGGAGCTGTGTAATGGTTGTCTAATGTGTTGCTGAATATCTGGCCTGTGCATAGAGAGGTTTGTAGATTATATGGTTACCATGGCAATACATATGTTTTTATAAAGTTTTAAAATGACTCCAGAAACCTAGAAAGTGGATCATGTAGTTGTAGACACAAGAAACAGTCAGGAACAGTCAGACTAAAAGAACTTTAGAGAATGTCAGAAATACAGTACACTATGATATAAACAGTACAGATAAAAATTGAAGCTATACAACTTTTATCTTGTCCAAGGCGTACAGCAGACACACCACCCACTCCATCATACTTGCACACACCTCTTCACCTCTTTTCAACACTCTTCATTGCTCTGAACCATTGACCCTAAGTACTTAAAGTCCTGCACCTTCTTTACCTTTAAGGTCAGATTTGTTCTTTGGTCAAAAAAAAAAAAAAACTGTTTCCAAGGTGAAAAATGAGCACTGATGCTTTACTTAAATCCAGCGAAATGCTTTTCTTAGTTTCATTTCAACAATCCAAAACCCCACATTATGGAATGCATATGTTTTAATATAGGCGTAATTAGGTTGTAGTTTACTCCACTTGATTGGTGACATGTATTTATAGTAAAATGGTCCAGTTTGCATATATAATTCCAGCTCAGGATATGACACGTGAGAAAGGGGACAGAAAGGTATGGAGAGAGGGGGTTGGATAGAGGGGGACAAAGGGAAGGAGAAGAGAAGAAAAGAGACAAACACTTAGCTAAAAAGACATCGACCAGCAACCACAAAAAAAGAAAGAAAATAAATAAATAGTAATAATTCAATACACAATCATAACAAAAACAACCACTAATAACATTAGTAATGATATTAACCGTAGCAACAATAATGATAACAGACATAAAAGTAACAGCAAAGCACAGTGCAAACATATAATGCATACCAACCAGTTCAAGCACACGCAAATATACCACATCTTCCTATCATGTGCAGTGGCAAAACAGCAGCCACCGCCAATGGTGACTCATGCTTGTGATGCATGCGTGCGGACGTGCAAGTATGCACTGAATGCTGCCAGTGATTGCTCCCAAGGTGACAAAGGTGGGGCGTGGCCACCATCCATACCAGGTCCAGCGAGCAATCAGAAGAGACCTAGCCGCAAGAGCACCCCATTGCCCCCAGGGCCAGGAGGTCAGAGGACGTCCAGAGGATGTCCAGAGCAGCCATGGAGAGAAACCTCCTCCAGAGCAGGTGCATCTCAGGGAAGGCAGGAGCAAACACAACAGCCACAGATTCAAGCCTGTGTGCCCTATAACCCACGAGACCTGAACATAGACTGCCCACACACTAACCCTCCACTAGTGCACCACACAAATGGACATCCATGCACACATTTACCCACACACGACTGGAAGCCTGCGCTGCTCCGGGCAGGACCCAGGCCCTAGGTGTCTATGCAGTTATAATTTGGAAGGTAGTTGTCTCCACCATGGCCGATGGATGAAGCCACAGCTGTGCAGCCTCACCTCCCGGACCCCAGGTGAAGCGACCACCTCCTTGGACCCTAAATTTTTGTATGTATGTGATAAAATATGAGGAACATTGAGGGTAGTCACTCTCCATGGGGGGCCAAGGGGCACTGCAGTGACACCCAGGGCAAAACAGAAAAGCTGGACTGACGGCGCTGGCTCTGCTTGTCATCCACATGCCCATTCCCACACACATGCTCATATTTCTCCCCGTGCAAACAAATACAAAGAAAGAGAAATCGTAATACATCATCAGAACATAGACTTATTTTATGATGTACATTTTTTGTCGTTATTGCAGTAATTTCTTTGTTTTGTGTAATTGCTGCTACTAATGGTTCAATGAAGATTGCAAAAAGTGAGGGGGAGAAAGCTTTTTTTTTTTTTTGCATCTAAGAGACAACATTTGACTGTAGCTTATAGGTGATAGCATAATCAGTTGTCAGTTGATTACTCTTTACATGTCATCAGAGTAATCAACTCTAATAACGTGTAAATTAGAGTTTACCTTTAATTAACCTGGTTCGGTCGGAGTGCATTATATAGAGTAATTTTCTGGCGAGTGCTTTGCAGATTATTTTCAGGTCTACACTTGCTTTTGGACCAAGCTTATGAAGGCTGAATTCATGTTCGAGGGTAATATGCCTTGTGGTTTAATTTGGACTATCATTTTGTAAAAAGTTGGTGCCAGTGCATCTGTAATGCCTTCATAATGTGTGATCTATTTGACCTCAGTAACATAGTATATTGATGTTGAACCTGTTGGGTATTCCCTGCTCCTGCTTCACATGCTCCTGTATGGCCAAAAAAAAACAAACAACAAAGCTAAAGGATCAAAATTCTAGCAGTATTTGAAAGAAAGACGTGACTATTATTAGATGTGAGATGATGTGAGTCATCCAATAGAGGAATACCAGTTGGCCTCATTATAAAATTGTTGGCAATGATACATAAGTGTTTTTTTTTTTTTTTTATATTCTGAGCACCTGCTTACCATACTAATGATGTTGTGCCAGAACCTCTACATTATAAAACAGAAACTCCACTGCCATCTGCTGAAATAACTCGTCTAAGTTGACATGTTTGTGTTAACTTAAAAAAAGACATGAATCATATCTGAATAATGGTATAGAATAATAAATGAGATAAGAAGAAAGAAAAGTAAATATCTTTGTCAGGCAGCTTTTTAGGGAACTCGCAACAGCTCTTGGGAAAATTGCTGATAATGGCCTCAAAGTTAATTTGGGAAGACTCTGTGCATCATAAATATAAAACAGTCTCTTTGTTGGGATCCCTAATAATGTGACTTGCTCTGCAGCTCAGCTACGGTCACTGCTCTTTCTGTTGAATTACCCCGCCGGGAGCAAAGTAAACACGAGGATTAACCTTCAGCACTGCATCTGACATAGCTTTTAAAACTCAGATGGAATGCATTTTCCGCTCAAAACAATAAGAAATCCTCACATAGTAGCTGCTCCACTGGTCTACCAAGAAAACCTCAGCTTTGTATGCTTTTTCAAATACTGCATAATTCTTCCATGCTCCCAGGCTGCTTACAGGTTATTGTAATAGCAAATAAGATATAGTACTCAGTGTGAGACAAGCCAGGCCCAAGCAGCATGTTATGGGGTCTTTCAATTACTTTTGCCATATGGAACATTGTTTGATTCTTCAGGAAAGTGTCTGGCACTTGTAAAAAGCTGAGAGTTTTTATTTCTTTTCCAGAGATGTTGCATTCATTCAAACATTTTTTTTTAAATTTTATTTTCAATTAACATTTTTTAATCTCAATGAGCTGCTTCAATGAAAACTGTCTTGCTTATGGACACTTTACGTACTGCACTTTAGCTTTTAGCTAAAAAGATAACCTTTACTCTTTTACTGACAGTGGCTCTGACGAAGCTGATGTGGGTATCGGACTTAAGTCCCCCTACAATTAGAATCACATTCATCTGAAAGCAGATGTGTTTTATTGAAAAAGTATTGGTTGAAATGCTAATTTGGTCAGGTCTGGAAAACAACTTAAGAAGAATTGAATTTCCGTGTCTTAAAAATTTCACCAGCGTCATTCCCTCCACTGTCATTTCCATCATGTTGTCAGCTATTGTAAAAAACACTTTTACAGTAGCTAAGAGGTGATGTGATATTCTTGAAACTGTCAAGCCAAAACTCCTAACAGACACCAAGCAAATTAGCTGTAGCAATAAATTTGGAATTTGAGTTTTATACCAGAATGCTGTTAGTTTAAACCAGGACCAGCTGGGTCTGGGTGAGTCCTCTTTGCACTGATTGAACTGAAAAAGTTGTTGCCGTGGAACGTTTCTTATCTCTGTTGGTACACGCTTTTTTTACTTTTTTATTAGGCCCATAAAAAGCCATACAGGACACCACCCCAGCCAAGAAAGTTGGCCAAGAACTGAAAGTCAGGAAAATGTAGAGCTGGAAAACTTTTGTTCATGGTTTGAATAGTACCAGTCCACTCACCATTTGTTTTTATTTTGTAATTATTGGTCTAGATGGTCAAGATACAGGAAGGAGCCTTCAGCCCTGTACTCTACTCACAGTGGGCCGCACAGTACAAATGGTCTTTATCCTTTGCTTGATTTGTGACTTGTAATTACAGTGTGGTAGGTCTGGGTGACATCTAAAACACCAGACACTCCCTTCCTCTCTCTGCAGCGGTGCACTGTATTTCCCTGTTATTCTGTTTTTATATACACACACACACACACACACACACACAGATGCAGAGCTGTTGGTGATTTGGTGATTCATATGTTCCTATTCGTTATCAAGACCACTGAAAGAAAGACAGGCCACTTCTTGTACTCAGACAGAATGTAACATAAGAGCTTAAAACCAGTAGCAAGCGTAGAGATGTCAGGTCTGATCAGGCAGTATCCGAAGGGCTTAGTTGTTTTTAATAGAAGTGTGTTGGCATACAGTACTTTAACATTCAATACAAGTATCTTAATTCATTACATCAACAGCTGACCAGTGTGGTGCTGGGTTTCCTGTGCTAAGATGATATCTTTTCCTTTTGTCACCACATCTGCTCTTTGGAGAAAAGTGTCATGCCATGTTAGTGAACATTGCACACACAAAATACAGCTAAATGCATTCTGCTGGATTTGGAAAGAATATAAATGTGTGCACCCTGAGCAGACAGGCAGGCAGATTTTACTTCACAGTACAGAATGTTTAGGTTTATTTGGGCATTGTGTGACTTTAATGCTATTATAACAAGTCACCATTGACATTTACAAGAAACCTACCTCTGTCCTTTATCAGATGCAAGTTTTTATAGTCAACTGTCAAGTTGAATAGGCGTTTATTTTACATACACATTTAGGGTGGAGTATCACTTTAAGTGGTGCCCCAGAGATTTCACAAACCCCCAGTTGATTATTTTTAGCCGTCTTGCGGAGACAGGTCCTGGTTTTTGTGCAGTGCTGCACGTGCCTGACATTTAAACACATACATGCTTACTGTGTGTACAGAACTGAAATATTGATAACAATGCTTACATGCACACGCTGTGCAAACTTCTCAGAAGGCTTTTTCTAACATCATGTGTTGCAGTATATTTATGGTTATTTCAAGAGTATGTCACAGCAGTTTTAAGGGTAACGTCGTCATATTCCTTCTTCATATAAAACATGCAGTTTCATATGAAGGTTGTGCTTCAGCAGGAATTATTAAAGTGACCTGAAGCCAACAATGTGAACGCTTTTTTTAAAACTCACTGTGACCCCTGAAGGTTTGTGACCCCATTTTTCTCTAATTCTGAATAAGTTTGATCAGACTTTTGCACGTTCTAAAACTAGATAAGGGGGACCCTATTAAAAAAATGAAACAACCTCAATGGTTTGAGGTTTACACTCGCTATGAATAACATATCACTGACACAGTGACAGCTGCCAGTTACTCCCAGCGTGGTTGTTCGTGACACCCCACTGTGCGAGACAGAGACAAAAGGACCTCAGTGAAGCGACAGGAGAAAGTTAAGAAAAACTCAAGTATATGCTGATGCTATACTACCTGATATGAAAACAGAGGAGGAGCTAATTACTTGGCCTCGCCTTCCTGATTATTAGTGTGTTAAACACACTATGTGTGTTTAATACGATATGCAAAGTGATGACGGAAAAAAGAAACTTATAAAAACAAACTGCCAGTGGTGGAAACAGCCATGCAGTCACCGCATAACATGTCAATAAATGGATCCAACAAAGCACACTCCCTGAACAACAGCTTTTCCTAACCCCAATGAAATGTTGTTGTGAACATAACCTTAGGTAATTTATTCCACCATGGCTCACTGGTAACACCCAAAAAGACCTGCCATTTTCTTTAAGATGCTCTGTCCCAGTCAGCCAGCCTTATCAAAGTTGCTCAGACCCTTCTGCTTTCCATTTTTCCTGCTTTCAGCACATCAACTTCAAGAACTGACTGATTAGTTGACTGTTTAGATTATCTCGTAACAAGATAATCCATGTTATTCACTTCACCTGTCAGTGGTTTTAATATTGTGGCTAGTCGGTGTGAGTCAAATACGTATATACTTTGTCACACACCCTTTCATTTGTGCTTTCAATGGAAATTATCATATGTTCAATGCTCGTGTTGGTAAGTTCTCTCTAAAAAAAGATGCATTTCATTGTAATACAGTAGCTCTGTGCATCATATTGTTGTGGGGAGTTAGCTGTCTGTGTTGAGTAACACATGGCAGAGGTGTGAGTGGGAGAGCTGAAATATTTCACAGCTTAATAGGCCGTGTTTTAGTTCTGTACCACCCTGCACAGTTTTTCCAGTGAGCTTTTACTGTACAACATCTCCCTCATCAGATACTCTTTCTATCCATCTAAAAGGTGTGAGCTGTTTGAATGGTATTCTTAAGTGAGCGCTGCAGCCTTATGTTATGAGGAGTTGAACCACACAGCTGTGGTTGCTCTAAGTGGTGTAACTTCCTGTTTTCTGATGACAGTCGACACAAATCCCAGCTGATTGCTGTCTTGATTCACACTAAAGAGGAGTGTTTGTGCGTACATTTCTATCTACTATACATTTTCCCCTCCTGCAAGTAGCTGCCCCACTATGAATGCTGAGTGCTGTTTTTGTCTGCTTCTGTTTTCATTGCTCATATAAAAACAGTCATTCTGACTATAAAAGTACATAACAGATGTACATTTTAAATAGTTTTCTCTTGAATCTTTTCATGGATGAGCACACACCGAGAGACACACACTCACCCGTCATTCATGCTGTTCTTGCTTTATTCAGTTGAGGGTTGAACGCTGGAATATGTCCCAGCATGCATTAGGTTAAAGGCAGGTAAACTTCCTCAGAAGTTCAGAAGCACTATAGTCCTAACAAGAAAGCACAAGAGTGAGCAGTTGAACATAGAGCACAACTGAAATTGAGTCGTGATTACTTTTAGTTGTATAAAATGTCCTACACACTATATTGGAGCTGGGTGATATTTTTCCAAATTTGAAGCTAGAGGAGGCTTTATTTTTTGAAAACCAACATCATTCTAATCATTGTTCCAGTCTAAAGGTCGGAGTATGCTTCAAATGTAGTCGTTTTTTTAGGCTTGTTCTAAACAAAGACATGTTGTTTGTAGCTGTTCAAGAGGCCAAAAGCAGGCTGAAAAACCTACTGTCATAAAGTGGCTCAGACCACCTGCCTTTATGCTTGTTGGTAAATATGTGAGTAAAAAACCTGAAAAGTAATGTTTTTCATTGTCGGCTGAGGTAGAATGATGTACATGAAATACCACTGAAGCTTCCTCTCTATGGAGGAGATGTAAAGTCAGATGAAAACATCAGATGTGTTTTTTGTAGCGATAAGGAGACAATGAGGTAACTTTCATAAATTCACATTTTGTTACATTTTCTACATCTTTTACTTTAGTTTAAGATGTAGCTGGAACTCTTTTAACAACATCACCTTGCTACACACTCATCTTCTGCAGCTTTTTAATGCCAACCAGCTGGAAAAATTAGTGCCACCAGCTCTCGGATCCTAGTATTCACAGAACAGTGTTGGATAGAAACACGCATTAATTATATCACACGTTTTATTTTGCTAAATTTCTAGACGTTCCGACGGACTCGCCACTAAGGCATCGACAATCCAAATCCACCCATTTGTACAAACAAAAAATCCTACATACTTTTCCGCCTCCTCGTAAGTGGGCGACCTTGTGGGATTATCTGTTTTTGTAAAGTTAAGAAAAAAAATATAATCGAAAAGTAAAATGTGGCCCCTCAAGTCTGGTGTTAAAAAAAAAAAAAAAAAGGCTAGGCCAAGGGGAATTTCATGTGCTATGAAACATTGTGAGAAACACTTCAGTTGAATCATAACCGATGCCTTAATCCTCCTCCGTACCTAATCCCTCACAAGAATGAAGATTTGTGTGTCTCTCTGGACACAGGCTAGGTCTAATTAAGTGTTTTTCTCAGTGTGCTCTGATTAATTCCATAATGAGCCTCTTTGATGTGGAGTTACATAAAACACAGAGGGGACACACCTCCGCGTCATCCTCCATCGAGCAACTTTGATGGAGAGTTGAGAAAGAAAGTGACATCGGCACCAACCTGTTGAAGGACGCGAGGCCAGCCAATCAATCAGTTCCCCTGCTGATTCTCCAGCTGCTCTCCTTCCTCACATTCCCTCCCTCGCTCAGTGGCCTCCATCTATGCAGAGTATTTTTAGTCAGCTGCCCGCTCCCCTGAAAGCAAATAACCTTCTTTCTAACAGTCTGTCAACACACACACACACTCGCACTCACACAAACTGCCCGTGCACAAGAAACCAGTGCCACAGCTGGGCCGGGGAAAAAACAAGGCTTAGACATGAAAGGCCTGTGTTGCATGCCCACTGGCCCCACTCTAAATCCTAACATCTTCATTTAGGTTTTAGTTTATTATGCAGCATCTTTTGGTTGTTATTAATTAGGTTGTTTTTGTTGGATACAAGGATGTGAAATCCTGTTATTAAATAGTAAAAACTATAATTCAGTTGAGCTTGGAACAGTCTCAAAGCAGTGAAGAGATTCTCTTTGAAAAGATATATTTGTGAGCTGTGGTTGTTTAGAGAAGCATTCCAACTCTTCCTGGTAGTAAACACAGACACTGGTTTATTCCCTCAATTTGCATGGCAAATAAGGTTGGTTTTGATTTCATAAAAAAAAAAAAAAAAGAAGATCTCTTTCATTTAATCATGTGTAGTTCAAATTGGACATGACTTTCTGAATGCGTGAGAAAGGGTGATTTTTATTTATTTATTTATTTTTATTTACTTGAATGGTGGTCATTCTGACAAGGTCACAAGTCTATTTATGACATTTAGTATAGAGGAGGTAAGACTAACTGCTTCAAATGAAACAATAGAAGACTAACCTGAATGTGATGGTAATGCCAGTGAGCATTTACCTACTGGTGGGCTACCTTGACAAATACTTTAAAGCTGCTGTAGTCTGTATTTTTATTAACAATTGGTCATAACTACGTTTACATGAGAGCTTTTATTTGTAGCAATTGTGAGTTTTCTAGTTTTTTCTTCTGACCAGTAACAAAAGTTTTTGTGTTCTGTATTTACATAGAATTCAAGCCTTCAGCAGCTTTTCTTCAGATGCATCTAACAGTGTGACACACATTTGAGAAAAAAACATCCGTCTCATGCCAGACATGGTTGTTACATGTTAAGTTGTCCTTGAGGGAAACTTGAGCACACGTGCTGAACATTGTTTTATTTTCAGTTTCGTGTGTGAGTTGCTTTGTAGTAAGGTCTACATGAGTCATTATCTTCTGTACCTTGGTTCTACCTCAAATGCAGCATTTTTTTTTCTGTGGTAGACCTGTGTGTGAGTGAGTCTGATATTAGTGCCAGGTGTAACCAAGCAACCGTTGCTTTTTAAAGACTTCTCATCTCTCCTCCTTTCTTTTCAATTATGGAGGTTGCATGCTGCAGTGCAAAAGCTTTTTATAATATTATTTCTCTTACCTCATGCTGATGTGGTCGGTCAAAGTGAAAGCTAGCAACGCCTGCTGGGAATGGTAGAATGGCGTGCTGGCTGAGAAGGATGGAACAGAACAACAACCAGCTGAGATGGGAGAATAGAAAACACCTAGAGATTAGCAGAACCAAATGCAATAATATTGAAACTGAAACTGAGGCCAAGAGACAACAGTATGAGGATTACTTGGAGAAGGAGAGGAGTAGGTGGAGAAGGAGTAAACTCTTGTAGTGACCATGTGTTTCAAGCTAATCTTAGCAGGCCTCTTTGATGGGACAGGTTTAGCTGTAATTTCCCTTCCAGTCTCAGTATACATCGCCTGCTGTAATACCACGCTGGGCTGCGTTGCTATATTATGATCCACAATGGGAAAGACACTTCAGGTCATGAACTCTGAGGCTCTGTGGCAGTCTGACTGTTATGACTTCATTGCAAGTCCTTAAAAAAACAAAAAAAAAAACAATAAGCAAGAACAAAAAAGTCCTTGTCATTGTCACCATTCATTTTTTTTGTTATTTATGTGAACTGATCGTTTAAGATATATGCACTAGTGCAACTTGACTTCATCAGCCTGAAGTGCTTTGCATGGTATTTGTTAAATTCAAAGATTTGGCATTTGCAGTTGGCACATATCTTGCAGTGACACAGTCATCCCTAAATTCATGATGTTGTCCTAGGTAAATAAAGCGGAGGTGAAGTTTTAATTTTTTTTCCCAGCCTTAATTGAAAAGGATGGGATGTGTTGTCATACTGAAATGCCACTTTTCTCACCAGTGTTACCCACTCTAGTGCAAATTTATTGCAAGTGTATAAGGATTATATTGGGGATTTTGTGTTCAAAACTAGTTCTGTCATGTTTTGGACTCAATCTGCTCGACCATGGGCAGGTTTCATTGTCCTTCTGTTTTACTGATATGCTCATCAATAGTGCAGGTGCTTCAGAACCTTTTCTTGAAGTGCAGTGTTACATGGATTTTCACTAAAAACCAAAGCAGAGTGTCTTAGTTCCCCCCGCTGTCTGAAAAGTAGGACATCGACTGAGAGAAAAAAAAGACGCATGGGCAAAGAAGAAAGAGGAGGTGGAGAGAACTAAGTGAGTGAAGTGAAATGCTAGGGGAGGAAGAGGAGGTGTACATGGAGGAGAGACTGGGGAGGGTATGGGTTTATTTTTATCTCTCTGCCAGTATAGCCCCACTTTCTAATTAACTGCAAATTAACTTCTGATAAGCTGAAGGCGGGTGGCAACGTGCCTTGGTGACAGATATAGACTCAGTTCATCCTCTCTTTCCTTTTGCTATTAGCCCACTTTCTCTCTGCGGCTTTGGCCTCCAAGGGCCTGCCGGTCCTCCTCTGAATCACCCTGGCAAGGCCAACATCTGTTGCCCAGAACTATCACACATCCCTGCTGCACATCAGAGCTGGGTCAGCCTAAATTTGAGCACTCTAGAAAAGCTCTGAAAGAACTTCTATTGGACCAAGCTGCTGTAACTGTTTTGTTTCCACTCTCTGCTCCATGTCAAGTTAATCTAGGACTTATTCCCCAAAGGAGTTACTTTAAGATTTGTTTAAGTAACTGTCAACAGTATGGTTTTATAGCCTCATTACCATGGTAACCCTCCTGTCAAGCTGATGTCTGCTGTGTTCTTTCTTGCAACGTCCACTTGTGCACTTGCAGGGAGATTTTGGAGAGATAAAATTCATCGCCCTTCCACCCTCCGTGCTGTTGAGTGTCTGTGTGATATAAATGTGATACACAGGAAGCCTTTGAAATTGCAGCGAGTGCAGCTAACACTGGTCCTTGGTGCTGAAACTTTCTCAATGAGACATCAAGGGCTGCAGCGTTACTGGATGGTACCACTGGCTCCCATGCTGGAGGCAGTGATGACAGGGTTACGAAATAAACTTCAGACAAACAGGTGCATCTGAAGCTGACAAGCAGCCAACTCAAACGTGCTGCATTATGTATGTGTAAGCAGCAGCTTGCACATACTGTAGCAGTCTGACCTGTAAACGTATGACTGTGTCAGGCCTCGATGGTCAGGTGGCAGCTTCTTTGTTTGAACTTTTCTGTTTCTCTGTCTGCTTGTCTCTGTCTCACTGTCTTTTTCTCTTCCTCCATTCATGTGACTAATGACAAGGTCCAGTGCTCATGTCCTTATATAGACCTATGCTCTCTCTGATCTGGCTGAGGCTGTGACTATGGTGCACATGTGTACACACACACACACACACACACACACACACACTGGAGACATTTAGTAGCCCCTGGAAATATCAACACACTATATGTTAGGGATCATTTCATGATCTAATAAATGAATGTGTGAATATACTGGTGGTAAAACAGTGAACAGTGTAGCTGTACTATTTATATTATATTATACTAATATTTTGTGCTGCTTACGTGTTTCCTTAAATGAAACTGGAAGAATTAATAGATTCTTTGATGTTAAAGAAATCTGATTCCACTCTAATAGCTTTATATTAAAGGAAAGAGCAAAAGCCAGAAGACCAGCTAACGTAGCCTAGTGTGGAGACTAGAAGCAATGGGAACCCCCTAAGTTACAGTTACACTAGGTGCATGGTAGTTATGTTCCAAATGTAATTATTAATACAAATTACTTTGAGAAATGACATTTTCTGAAATGACTAAAGTAGAATAAGAGATTAAATGGCGATTAATGAAGTATTAAGGTTAGGTTTATAAGATGTTGATACCAATACCTGCTTATATCCTTATTTAACCTATGATAACGGCAAAGTAAAGTAAAAGTTTGTAATATTAAGTAAATTAAAATTATTAAAAATGCTTTCAAATGGCCTAGAGTTGTCATGGTGGTGTGCTCTGTACCCTGATGCCATCCAGAATTAGTGCACCTACTTCTCTAATATCTTGGCTTGGTTACAGATATTATAGAGCTTACAGATCCCTTGTGTATTCTTATTATAGGCCGGTCTTGTTGGGACAAACTCTCTAAAAAACGTGCGCGCACACACACACACACACACACACACACACACACACACACACACACACACACACAGAGCTGTTCGTCAGACCTAGTTATCGACATAGGGAGATCTCTCCTTAAATGGTAGACTGCCCAGGGCCCTGTCTCTGTTTCCACTGCACAAACCAAATGAATCCAGGTCTGGGAATAGCCTTTTAAAGTGGAGGAGAGCCAGACAGGGGAATGACAAATATAGGCGGCGTAAAAGAAGGTGAGAGAAAAAGAGAGAAATAGCAAAAGGCTTGTCGCTATGCTAAAGAACTTGATTCGTGACCCTGAGAGAAAGACACTACATGTAGTGAGGCAGCTCCATGTCAGCAGAAGGAGAGACAGCATGTCATGGTTGTACAAAATGCATATATACATTTACACACTGTACTTACTGTATCTATACATACCCCATACAAACTGTACCTTAATTATCCACTA
This sequence comes from Anabas testudineus, assembly GCF_900324465.2. Lineage (NCBI taxonomy): Eukaryota > Metazoa > Chordata > Actinopteri > Anabantiformes > Anabantidae > Anabas > Anabas testudineus. Next base: position 3,747,534 of record NC_046624.1, read on the forward strand.
AAGATTTGTCTGAGAAAATTGCAGACATCATTAAGCTTACAGACTGACTAACAAGACATCCTCCATTGGTCTGTTTTCTTCTAACTAGCAAGTTACAAGATGCAGTGTTCCCTATCTGGCATTTGAAGCTAGTTAAGACACACACTTTGAACCTCACTGGATCTTTGATGTCAGAAAATCTGAGAAAATGTTCTTAATGATGTTGCTAATAGTTGTCTTTTATTTTCCTTTTTCAGCCTGTAAATCTACAGAAAACATGGCTGAGGGAGTTTTACCAGGTGAGTAATTTGTACTTGACTATTTTCATTATATATATGTTAAATATATTAAGGAGGGAAGAAACTAATTTAACATGTTGGACCTCAACATGCATATTGTATCTTATATTGAGCTCCACTGAATCTACTGTGAAAGATAGTCCTAAACTACAATTTATTTTCGAAACCAACCAACCTTTTTATGCTCTCTGCAAACGACTTGGTATAACGTTAATGCTCATTAGGCTAATGTAAGGCTCTGCCATGTGGCTAGACTGCATGTCAGTAGTGGTGGCAAAGTGTAAAGCTGCACCAGTATGTTGTGATCTCTCTTCACCACAATTTCCTCATCTTGTGTGGAAGAATGACGCTCACGTTTGCTCATTTTTACTTTTGCAGAAACATGCATGTGCTTCTCTTGTTTTAGACAGACACGTGTTGACTACGTAGTCTAAATGCTGTCATCTAATTGGGTGATAGTACAGCCGAATTGACCTCAATGCAGAATAGATACTATTACTGATTAAATAAACACCCATCAGTTTTTCACTTATTGAGTGAATTTCAGCTGCTCTGTTTGGCTGTAGTTGCCTTTACTGACATCCCACCTGCAGAGCTCCTCGTACTTTACATGGCCAAATTATTGCTGTGGAAATGGGAAAGTTTATCCTGACATAATGAGTCAAACTGGGGTGATTTACTGTAGCCTATACTGTTGGATGCTACACTCAGTGTAATGTAACTGGGTCCTGCAGCTACACAGAGTCTACTGCAGCTACAGTGTACGTTAATGTTTTATGAGCTGACCGACAGAGTGACGCCTTAGCTTTTGGCTGTAGCAAACCTTGTTAGTTCATCTTTTGTCAAATGGTCAAATTGCTTATAACATACAATCAAATGCCTGAAATAAATTGCAGATGTGATGGAGACACTGCTCAGACCAGACTTAAAGTGTACTTTATATACTAAAGTTTATATCACCACAGCTTTTACCATGACAACACACACTACGCTATGGGAAGTGTAATCTGCTTGTTTTCCACATCATCCTTCCCTTATTTGCTGTAGCAGTAGTGCTACAGTGCTATTCACTCAGCCGGTCTGGCATGTGTTTCTAGCTATAAGTGCTATCATTTGACTGACATAAAAGAATTTACGGCTAATTCACGTGGTTTTCTTTCCAGTTAAAGTTCAGTTATGAGTCATGGGACTCCTATACTACATTTTCTTGTGCAAAGAGAAAACCTATAGATACCACAGATGTGCTGTAACCTGCGATGCACTTATTACCTTTATGTAATCAATTACTCCTATTTAGTCTTTTTAAAAGAATCTTGCAGACTAATGCTCAGTTAAGCTGCTGTGATCTTATTATTTAATTCTCATCACTCTATACACATAATTTCCTTCAGAAAGCAAATGCTCAAGCACAGTCATGTTTCATATCTTACCTTTTCATCTACATTGGAACCCCTGACTAACCACAACTCTTTCCATTGGGGTAAGGGAAGTGAGACAGCTAGAAGTCTAACTGCAGCTTGAAAGTGACAGACGGATAGAAAAGAGACACCAGAATTTTTCTTTATAACCGTATGGTTGAAAAAATGTAGATTAGGTGAATAAGATGCAAATCTTAGTGGAACAGTTGTGCAACAGTAGTTGTGATGTTTTCATTAAAAAGCAGCCTTCAAAGGGAATATTTTTGCAGATTGTAGTGGATGAAGTTTTTGCTTAGTATTACATTTTTACTATTCATTAGACTGGTGTACTTACTTGGTCAGTTTGAACTTAAAAATAAAGTTTAAATGTATTTTCCTGCTGTTTTGATTACCTGGACTAGTTCAACGACTAGTTGGAAATGGTGCTAACATTGTTGAGCAAAGCTGTGTAGCTTCCAGACTAGTTAGCCCAGGTCAGCTTGCTTGTTTCCACTTCCTGAGTGTATACAAACGCAATGGGTCCATCTCTATCATGGTAAATGTACGGAAATTGATGTTAAAGATTAAAAGCTAACACCAAGACTAACACTGCATTTCTGAATTCATTAGTAAAAAAGACTGACAGTGATTCTGAAAGTGTTACTTAACGCTGCTGTCAGGCTAAATAAACCAGCCAAAAGTGTATTAGAGTATGTGGCCTCTTAATTTGTGTCTAGGTCGAATACCTTTATATATAAAAAACACACAACCACACAACAACTACATCAAGCTTTTTTTTTTTAATTATTAGTATTTATTTATTACTGTATAGGATGTTTTTTTAATCATTAAGCAGATTAACTTACAGTACAATAGTTTTCTAGGCACAACTTTGTTTATGTAGAAGAATCCTGAGTCCTATTGCATGTGACCCATGCATTTAGTTTTCAGTCAAGACAACCCAGTCATAAACTGTGAGCCTACTGATAAATGAATGAATGAGCACCGCAGTGTTAGGAGGAATATATAAGTGAAACTGTTTAGTGGTTGTGAAGGGTTAGTTACACTTTCCATTCCTTCATTTTCTGAATCTAACTACATTTCTGAGTCGACTGAGCACAGATCACCAAAAGTATTTTAGCCATGGCAATCTTTTCTTAAGTCACAGACTCGTTTCCAACATGTCTGTTGGATAAAAGAGATGCTATATGTTTATGATGATGTTTATGACAGTGCAGGCTTCTAGGATGTTTTTCCACACTTTATTCATAAAGTAGTAATTTTGAGGAAATGTGGTTCTGTGGGCAGAAGTCAAACAATTGTTTTGTCTTGTGGGCAGAAGTCAAACATTTCTTTTGTTTTAGGTGTTCCTAATATAAATACAGACACTCTTCAGTGTGGAGAAGTGGAAACAAAAAGTAATTGGCTCAGTATGTGTAGAAATACAGGCATGCTGCACAGTAGAACAGATCAGAGTTTGAGGATTTACAAACATTGAAACAAAAAAATGTGCCATAAAAAGTGATAAGTAATTTTATTGGTCTTTGGAACAATGTCAAATCATGCAGGATTAGCATAGATTGTCTCGTTCCATTCCAGCTTGAATGCATGCTGCCGGGGGCGGGCCAATTACTAAGATATTCTGAAAAGGCCTAAACTTCTCATTAAGTTTGAAATACATGCAGGGAGTGGTCTCTGGTCTTTTGGACCCCACTGTAAGTTTGATGCCTATAAAAAGTATTCAGTCCCCTTGGAAGTTTTTACATTTTGTAAATATAAATTTCTTTCTGGAGCATAAAAAAATGAAAACTTTCAGGTGGGGTGAATACTTTTTTCTAGCCGTTGTGAATATATATATATATATATATACACAACATATTTTTCCCTTCTCTGCATTGAACACGTCTTCTGTTTTCTATTCACATCTGCTTACACTGCTGCTTCTGTATGGACAGTCATGGTGACAGTGGTTGGGATGTGGTTAATTCAGACCTCTATGTAAATCAAGTAAATAAAGTCCAGTCAAACGCTGGAGAGAAAAACACACAATCTTATTTGCCATTGTCAAGAAGCAATAGTCCTTTGGTTATGACATAAAATATTCCAGACTCACCTTGAACACACACCTATCCACCTGTGCAACTCACCATTGTGTTTTCTCAAGAATATAAGATAATCCTTTCTCCCACAATTCAAATATTGTCACATGGATGTAAGAATACTTACTTACTTTATACTTCTAACTTTGGATGTCCCTTTCTTGTTACCTTTGGCCTGGAATCCTTTAATATTTAGTGGACGCAGAAACAGATTCCGATCTGACACTGAAATAACAGCTGCATCCTATTCAATCTCACACACCTTGGTCTTTAATTTAGCTGGCACTGATCCTTTGTAATGCCGTATGCCTAGATTGGCACCACTTCCTTCAGACAAATCATGCAGCATTAACTTGGTGTGATGGTCAAACATTCCAGCTACATGTAGAAAGGTTTGCGACAACTTTGAAACAGTTTTAATGTACTATTGGCAGAGATCGTGCTTCATTAAACACACCAGGAGGGAAAATGGACTTGAGTTTCAAAGAGTTTCTCAGAGTGAGTGTAGATTGACATATATAGAAAAAAGGAAAACTGTCTTTTCCATGAGAAGCATGATTGACAGAAAAGGAAAACACTTTGTATGTGTACTGGCCTTTAATCTTAACTAACACTAACAAAAAAAGGCTGCAATTGCTTCTCATATGGATATTTGAAACTGGTTTGTGGATAAAATCTTAAACTACTGAAAGTGCCTCATTATCTCAAAAGAATTTCCCCTTAGACTATACATACAGATAGTTACACAAGTAAAAAATCTGCTGAGCTGCATGGTGGCCTCCACTAACTATGACTGTCACATGTTAAAACATGTTTGTCAGGAGATTCCAGTCTGTACAGTATGTTGTGTTTAGCACTGGGGTTTTAGATATCGTGAGCATTAAGCATGCCTGAGCGCAGAGAAGCATGTTGTGGATACGGCTGTTGAGGAATTCTGTTTGCATTGTGCAAACTACTGTGTAGCCGGTATCACGTCTGCTGATGCATGTAATAAGAAAGAGGAAAAGAGAAGCGTGTAGGGAGAGAGAGGTGTGCCCCAGTGTAAACCAGGCAGGCCTGTAGCCTCATGCCAACTCTGTGCTGCTGACGTCATGGAAAGAAGCATCAGACTCTGAACTCGCGCGACTGGGAACAACTAGCAGTGACAGCTAGAGGTAAAAGCGCTCAGATGGTCTTCACTCACTCACCGTGTCCCCTCTGCACACATCATAGAGTCACTGTGTCTTCTGGTCCATAAGTTAGCCTGCCCTTTGGCAATGAACTCTTTAAATATGATGCTCTTTTTTATACTGGAAAACTTCAGTGGAAATAAAAAAGAAAAGCACATTTTTTGTTCAGTACAGTATATTGTCATGACTTCTGCTTTGCTTTGATTTGGTAGGAATTCAGGGGCAGTTTCAAACAGGAAAACTTTGGTCTAATGCCCAAAATTGAATAAGCATTGTTGCTTTAATCACATGGGAAAATATTGTCATCAAGTAACATTTGAGGACACTTGTGTTGCCAGCTCCCACTGTATCACTTCCAGAAATGCTGCATGCATTGCCACTCCAGGGCAACTGTTTGCATTCCACACTTACAGGGCGATATTCCACTCGGCATCCTGGAAAATAAACACTACAAGCTGTTAAACTGGTTTTTATAGAGCTGTCACTGCAACAAAGATCATTATACAAGGTTGAGCAGGCTTACTGATGCCTGCTGTCTTCCTGCAAATCTTAAACATGCATACTTTACATATGTTTGTACAGTGTGTAATGCAGCTGTTGTCTTCCTTCAGTAATTCAGTAGCTTGAGGGAATGCCTTGGGGAAATACAATTCTTAATTTTATGACACACCTTGGTTATATTTCTATTGGCTTGTTTGCACCAGCTACTGTAAAACCTGCTAAAAGGTTTGCTCTTTCTCCCTTCCTGTTCTCTTCTACTTACCCTGGCTAATTCTGGAGAGGCTGCCTCTTCATACCAAACATTTTTTGGAACAATGTAGATAAACTATGCAGCATGAACTTGTTTAGTTCAGTTTATTTAGGCAGGTGAGAAAAAACTGAACTGTGCCAAAATGTCAAAGAGCAAATATAGGTCTCTTTTCTAAGAGAACTGCAGTTTAGTCCTGCAGGGCTGAGAATGTAATCAGAACAATTTACTGAAATCTGCTGCAGCATGTGAGGTTCTAAGGGGGCAGAGAAACACAAATTGACATCTAACAGCCAGTCCTTACTCATACATGTAAACCTTGATAAAACAAAATGAAAAAAAAACGTTTGTGCTATTAGTCATTCAGATTGTTCAAGTGTTGTTAACTGGTATGATCATCAGAGATTACAGGAAGCAGCACAGGCATAACAATCCACCTTATTTACAGTTAATGGTGCAGATATTTTTGGCTTCTCCCACCACAGAAAAAAACACATTAGAAACCAAGTGTCATAAATGTGTCAAACTATGCATGATTAAAAATCTTAGCTCCTCATTTCTTTGTTTCTCATGATGCCTTCGAGTCCAATCAAATCTCTGCCCGTATCTAAGGATATTCCATTCATTTACACATAAGCAAAGCAACCTCATTTGCCTGATTCATATATATGCAATACCCTGGGTTGAAGGGGAGTTTGGTATTGCTGCAGGTGTAGAATAAACAGTGCTTTGCATTGCACCACACTGAATTGAATAATCCCGCAGCCAATTTGCATTGAAAACTTCTCTGGACTGTCACAGGCCTGTGATTGTGTCAGGTTCCCACATCCAGTCTTGTGGTCTGAAATTTGTAGAGATAGCACAGTGTTGAAGGTCAACTGATGTCATTGGATGTTTCATATAGAATACCCAATCTGTAAGTATATTACGGTACCAGTTGAAGCCCCCACAGTGTCATACATAGATAACTGAATCTTAAAACCCTCAGTAACAAAATAATAACATTATAAACTCATGATATGTATTCCCAAACCCCAATTTCCCCTCTGACCCTTCTTATTATTTCCCACCTCCTAACCACAAAACCATGAAATGACCATGAAGTGTTACTTCATAGCCTCTGTCAGTCTTGAATCATAAAGCCAATCAAAGATGGGAACTAATCTTTCATTTGTCCTCATCAAAGAGCATTTCTGCTTAGTGGATGATGATGATACAGCTCTAAAACTCAAGAATGCAAAGATGAAACAATTAGCAGAAAGATGACTGAATGCTGTAGTTTGTAGGCAGTTGAGATTATAGCAAAGAGATGTTATGGATGTTGTGAAAGCCACGTTAGAGTGTATACTACCCCTACACTTGTAGTATAGTGACTTTTCTTCTTTTTACAGCCATCAGTTGGTGTTCACAGCCTCACGGCCTGGTGAAAAAAAAAATGTGGAGGAGAGCCACTCAGGGTGTTCACATACTTTGTGTAAGTTAGAAACATGAATGTGAACCATGAGCGAAAAAGTGGAATCGAGCACTAACACCTAGAATGTGAACGTAGCCTTAGTTAAAACCAAGAAGGTTTCATTTTCTTCTAATACATTGTGTAGTGGAACAGATTTGTCTACACACAGTAAACACCAGGAAGATAAGACATGTTGAATAAGGAATTCAGCTGTAGAAGCCAGTGTTAACAGAGGCTAGCTGACACATGACGTCATGACTTTGGCTTTCTACACACACAAAACTTTCTTCAGCTCTTTTTACTACTACTAGTGAAAAGTGTCTACATTTTACATGACAACAAACTACACTCACCTCTAGCTCCTTAACATTTTGCCTTTCTTCTGTGACATTTGAACTCTTGTCTAAGCTTTTAGGTCCTCACATTTAATCATCTTTATATACTTTGATGGTGTGCACTTTAGTTGATACTTTAGCTGACATTATCAGTTTGTTCGTCAAGACTTTTCAGCACATTGAAATCAACACTTTACTCAGTGGTCGCTTAAAGAACAGATGGATTGTGGTTTGTTGTTGTTTGTTAAGGAACAGCTGTGAATGTAAAAAAAACGCTGCCTCTTAGTAGATTTCACTGTGGCAGCACATAGTCTAACAAGCCTCTGCCTCCAGCATACGCACATGCACTGTTCAGCAAATCTGTAATTTAAACAAATGGGAACCTCCTTGAAATTTAAATGCTGTCAAGAATTATGTCATGGAAAGAAGGGAAAGAAAAAGAGAGAGGAAGAAAAGACACACCTCCATATCAAACGCATCAGTGTCTGACATCCTTGTGAGGTTGAGAAATGGTCCCATATGGTGGTGCTCTGTTAGTTATGTCAGCACGGCCAGACAGGCCTTTCTCACTACTGCTTCCACAGCAGCTGTCAGTGTGTGAGGGTTTGGACAGGTCACTGCTATTGTTACCCATCATAAAATCATGCTTTGTAGATAAAATATTGGCTGGGTAATATTAGACTCAAATGTTACTAGAATGTTTTGTTATCAGTTGTGAATTTTATTAAATACTGGTGACAGATTTACATCTCTGGTAATGAAATTACCACTTGGATGCTGTCTGTTTTCCAAAGAAGACAGGAGACCTAAAATTTCAGCCTGGAAAAATAAATAGAATGCAGTGGATTAGCAAAACATGTACGTGCCAGCGTTTCACACATGTACACGTCCCACACGTCACATTGGAGCCTGACATTAGCTGAGAGTTCCTCGAGAGTGTGACCTTTTCTCATGTGAGTTGATAGGTCCACTAATCTTTTCAAGTTTGAGCTGCTGCAGGTCCCCGCTCTTGGGTCATTGAGCTAAGTGACAAGCCATAGGTTGATGGAAAATCCATAGTGTTATTGCCACACACATTACTTTTATTTGATTGGGCTTGTAGTGAGCATAATGCAGCACTGTGATGGGGTGCTGGTAGAATAGCAGAGCCCCATTCAAGTCCGGGCACCATTTGTAGCCGCTCCACCCCTCGGTACCTGGTGACATTGATGTACAGCTTCTTCCTACCATTTGTAGGCTTGACCCTGAGTGCTTGTGAGTGCTGTAAATCACTCAGTGGTATTGATTTTCCATTAGAGGTCAGCTACTCTGAGCACCCCCTCAGAGGTACGCCACGCCATGTGTAAGAGGGGTAAAAAAAAAAAAAAAAAAGCATGTGAGGTCATGTTACTCTGGGTAAAATAGCTTGCATTAATGTTACAAATTTCACTTTGAAAATGTAATTAACAGTTTGCATTTATTACATAATATGCATTTCAGCAGAAACCTTTTTTCTTGCATCTACTGGCATATTGTACATATTCTAATAGGCCTTCCCCCCCTATTGCTGGGACAGTGGAGTTTTTATTGGTTTAGTGAGTGATGTGTCAGTATGACTGGTGAGGTGAGCATCTGTCACATCCTGCTGTACATAGTTGCAAAAAAAAAAAAAAAAATGAATGGCAGTTTTTGCAGTTTCCTGTTTTTCTGCATATTGGTCATGAAATGTGATTTGATCCTTAAAGTGACAAATCAATAAACACAATTTATTTATGCTGGACTTCCTATTTAGGTCAAGATGTTTCCATTTGCCATGATTCCACTTCAGAAAAAGCAAAAACAGTCTTTTAAAAAATGGTTGAACCTCAAGCAAGTCCTTACTGTAGCTGTGGATTAGACTGGCACAACATCCAGAAGGAATTTTGGACCTTTCTTCCTCACAGCATAGACGTATTCTTTGGATGCTTGGTGTGAACAGCTCTCTTGAGCTCATTTCATAACATCTCTATTGGATTGAGGTCTGGGCTCTGACTTGGCCACTCTAAAAGGTGGATTTTATATCTGTGAAGTCATTACGTAGTACATTAACTTCAGTGTTTATTGTCATTGTCCTGCTGCATCACCAAGCTTCTTCTGAGCTTTAGCTTGCAGACAGTCTCCCTGACATTATCCTTCTTCTATATTAACATGCACAATGGCAAGCTTTCCACTTCCAGAGGCAGCAATGCAGACCCAAATCATAATGCTTCCTCCACTGTAATTTACTGTTAGGATGATGGTTTCATTTCCCAAACAATTCTATCTTTGTTTCTTCTGTCCACAAAACATTTAGGCATGCTGCAGTGTGTTCTTTGGAGAGCAGTGGCCTTCTCCATAGTGTTCCACCATATATATCGTCAAACGCCAGCTCCATGTTTTGTGTATTCAAGTCCGTTAGTCTTTGGTTCTTTTTCACCTCACTGAGCCTTCTTGTGTTTGGAGTGAACTTGGCTGGTCTCCCACTTTTATGGGGAGTAGCCACAGCACCAAATTGTCTCCATTTATGGATAATACTGTATGTCTAACTGTGGACTGATGAATGTCTAAACTCTATGAGATACCCTGTAACTCTTTCCTGCTACATGCAAATCGACTGTTATGTTTTTAAGAAGTTAAGAAAGCTCTTAACCACACCTCCATTCTTGTTTCATTGATTGCACTCCAGGTTTGCTAACACCTGACCCATTCAGTTACATCAGAACCCACTAGGTGTTCAGTAAAGACATGAAACAACATTGTCAGGCTGAGAAATAACATTTTGTTTATATATGTAACTTTGGTGAAGATCAGATCAGATTTCATGACAAATTTATGCTTAAAACCAGGAGAATTTCAAATGCTGCCATTACTTTTTTTTGTGAGTGTACAGAGCTGCAGGCACATCCATGTTGGTAGATGAGCAGGGGCCGATGTTATGCTTGGGGAACAAGCTTACTAAGTGCCTTGTGCCTACGTTAGCAAGGCACTTTGTCTTGTGTAAATATAGTAGCATGTCACAGAGTGGAGTTAGGAAGAATTGTAGGCCCAGACACCACATTCATATGGATTTTGCGCTTGACTGAATAATTCAACTTAAGTTTTGTTTATTATGAGCAAATGGGCTTGCTGTAGTGTTGTTACATCTGTTATAGATGCATTTGCTATAAAGTGGAATGGTACTGTTTGTCACTTTCCTTGCTTTCTGACCTGTTTTTCTCTCCCTTCCTCTACAGGCAGTCCAGTCACATAAGCCTCACTTCTTGGCAGTGCACTGCCAAGAGGTGGGTGGCAAGAATTATGCGGAATCCATGTCACATGTGGATAGTTTTGTCAAGTAAGTACTGGGCTCATAATGTAGTGTTCTGGGCTTTTTGTTTATATTTTATAGTGGTAACAGCTGTATAGTGATTCAGAAACACCAATTTAATGGCTTGTGGACAAGAGGGAGTACTCTAGTAAATGAGCGGACTACTCCCCCCACTGGTCGCATCAAAGCTGTACGACAGTACAACAAATGTTTTTACTTGTTTTTTTTTACTGTTTAAATCCTGCATCAGGATAATTAACTATTTCTTAATACTTTTATATGTGTTTGTGCTCTGTCCATCAGAGAACTGTTGTCCAGTGATGCCATGAAAGAGTACAGCAGAGCCCGCATCTACCTCGATGAGAACTACAAATCCCAGGAGCATTTCACAGTAAGTGTTGTTTCTTACATTAATGATGCAATGACATTCTATGGGTAAGTATCTACAAACAAACATGCTTTTTTACTTGAGTCATTTTGTAATCACAGCACTTAAATTACGACACTGGTGGAATTTTAGCTTGTGGTTGATTTGCAGTAAATAGATTTGTGAAAGTGTAATTGTAACAAACATGTCAAGATAATTAATATTTGGTTTGAAATTACTTGAATTAAATGGGAGAACAAACCTTTACAAAACGATTAACCTGAAACTTATAATACCAAGAAAAACAATACAGAGGCACTTAGTGATATCTAATAATTACATTGTGCACAGGCAGGTATTTCTCTCTGTGCCCTGCTCCCGTGCAATTTTTCCCTCAGATGGCCACAGGATGGCAGTAGATATTTGTTGTCAGCAGTCAAGTTAGAGCTGGTAAAATATTTTGGGACTTCTTTTTATTTTTATTTTTTATTAATTATCAGCAATAATAAGCAAAGCCATCATTCTTTCACAATAATACATATTTAGTCAACAAACAGGCTAATTTAATTAATGAAACTAAGTCAATACAAATATTAGAATTTTACATTTTAGAATATGAATATAAGAAAAAAGTCAATTGGTTACCAAGTCCTCTGTCTAAAGACTAAAAAATCCAAATAGAACAGCACTCCTTGTCAAACTTTTCCTTTAACGTTTCAAACAGTAACTCTTCTTCAGTGTGGCCTGTAGGCCTGACCTACCTTACATGTGATTCAAATAAGATTTACAAGCAATATTGTTGCCCGTCAGATGACTCATAATATATGTCACTTCCTTGAACATCTCTACAAGTTATGTTCCAAATCGAGCAAATTGTCAAACAACATAACAATGATATAAAATAGTTATACAAAGATCATCAATAATAATATGGTCATGTATAGAAATATAGTTGTAATAATTGTTATTTTGGTGACTTCCCCTTCTCATTGATATACTGCACTTATCTCACAGCTCAGCAGTTGTATTTAATATGGCCTCATGGTGGAGCCAAATACTCAAACCTGATGTTAAGAGCAGCAGACTTGAATCTTGCTCTCTGTAACTGTCCTCTGGTTTATATGGCTTAAAGTGTCATTTTATTTTTGACACCTAACTGACAGGGACTAGATATGTCAGGTGATCTTCTTTGTCTTCTTAGGATTATGACCATAGAATAGGACTCATTTGGTTACAGACACAGACTGTGTTCTCAGTTTGTCTGGGACTTCTGTCTGTCTTGGCTCTCCTCCATGTTTTTGGTTTTATCACCACGCTACACTGCACCGCCACAAACGCTCATAAATCACAGCACCCACTCAGTCGCATTTGGTCTTTTTAAAAAAATATTACAAACATTGGCCTTTACAAAATATAATTATCTGCCATTTCATATAAGTGCAGCTAATATCCCAGCATTATGAGCTGTTTATTTAATGGTGTTTGTCTATAGATTAACCTTTTTGTTGTATTTTCATCAAATAGAGATGGCAGCTTGTGTGTCTCTTTGTGAATCAGTCAGTGGAAAGAGAAACATCTGATGTGCTTTCTATGATGTTGATATTGAAATCCTGGCAACAGTAAATATGAATAGACTCTCCAGTCTTTCTCACACAGGGCTTGCCATTTAGCTTCAGTGACATCACCCGTATTTGTTTTCTCAATCTTCGATCCCCCCCACCCCCCGTGCTCTGGGGATAATTGTTTGTTGTCTGCCCCGCCTGTCAATTTTCAGATAATGTAAGTGAGAACACTTTTCTGGGTCCCGTGTATTTGATAGTGTTTTTGTATTCAGTTATGTGTGTGTAGACTCTTTGGAAGTAGACAAGTGAATGAGTGTAAGGTGAAGGCCTTACACTCTTGTTTACATGCCTGGCCATCATGACACTGTGTTAGATTTACATTTCTGTGTCAGTGAAAGAGAAGAATGGAGGTGAAGAACTGTAATGAGAGGCCGTTTTTTTGCAACTGTGAATTGAACTGGAAAAAACAAATCAATTTGATGATCAACTCAGACTTAATTAGTAACTATTTAATGTAATTTGTTTGATCATACAGTTTGACTGGTTCCACATTCTCAGTCATGAATGTTTGTTTCCTTTGTCTTCTGTAGTTCAGATTTAAATGAACTCTTTTGAGTTGTGGAGAGTTAAGCGTGGGTGTGTTGCCATTTCGGGTTTAGTGGGGTTTATCTGATTTTGTATTATTATTTTAATATTTGCATATATATTTATTATTATTATTATTAATATTATTATATTGTGACATTTTATGGACCAAAAGATGAATTAAGCAAATGAAAATGAAATATTGGCAAATGAAAATGGTCATTAGACCTAACTGTCATTGTGGAAACTGTCATGTGTGGAAATATTAAAGTCTGAAAAATCTATATAAGAAATGGACTTCTGTATATATCAAATCCAACCTGCTGATACATACTTATACAAACTCTAAAATGCAGTGTAGATTTTATTGTATCTATATTTCCTCAGACTATGCATGATAGTTATTTCCTGATGTTGAAATGCGATATGTTGCACCTTGATGCCAAATCAGAACAATGAAAAGAGCTTTTTCTCTCCTCCCAGAGGAAAGTAGCAGTGATGGGGGAAGAGCTTGACTGACATGTCCCCCCTTTGGCATAGCCCTGGGCCTGGTGTTTTACAGCCCTGTTAAGGTATACAGCAGGTAAAATGTCAATTAGGAAGGCCCGCCCTGATAACTCAACTCCCAATCCACTTGTTCTTGGCCATTAATATTTATCGTGGGCCTGGCCCTGGAGCTGCAGCTCATGTCATCTGCAGTGATGTGCGCTAATGTTACAGCTTTCTCACTGTGGTGTCTGTGCAGCTTAACAGAAATGCCTGCAAGCCTACAGTACATGCACAAACACACCACTGTCAAACTGTCTAATCAAGCTATCCACATACACAGACAGTGACTCACAGTGACACACACACATACACCGCCTCCTCAGCCCTCAGTTGTTCCAGGGCATTTTAATGGGAAATTAAAGGCATCCCTCATGTCTGTGGTCTGTAGGACAGGAATGAGAGCAGCGACAGAGGATAAATCAGGCTCTGTGGCTTGACACAACACTGCTGTCTCTTTTTATCCTGTGGCTGTGCCTGTACTGTACTGTATGCATGTATCCATGTAGATATATACAGAGATGTCTCACTATTGAAGATAATCCATCCAGCTGTTGTTGCAGTTTTTGATTTCTGGCTGCTTGATGTTGAAACTGTAGATGATGCACAGACGTGTCCTGACGTTAGTCACTCACTTGAAGAAAGCCAAGGAAAAATGAGAACAAAATCCTTTCTACCATTCTTTCTTTAAGATGCTTTGGTGTGCAGTTTACTGTGATTGTCTGACCCCCCTCAGCAGCCACATGTTGATAAGTGTTTAAACAAAGCACAGAAACCCTATCTCTGTAGATTTAAGGCTTTCAACGAACTGATTAACAGATGATTAATTAGCTAAACTCCTAATCTTTGCCTTTCCTGTCTCAGCTGCCTCAATGATCTTTGTTCAGTAGAGCAGCCCTTTCACTAGCTGCCAGTGGCTCAGCCTTACTCTGCTCCATAGGTGACTCCTTAATTCTCCTCCAGGCAGCGAGCTGTAATGCAATCATCAGTATCGCTATGGTCGGCCAGGAATTTATGAACACTTAGTGTCCCTCTGTGCTGACAGCCCCAGTGCGAGTGTGTTTATGGTATTACCTAGAAATGCGTGTCACTTGCATTTATTAGCTTTTTTTTTTTATTTTTTATTTTTATACTGCATCCTTTATCGCCCCCCTGTTCCACCACTTTATGATGAATCAAAACCTGGTTGCATATAGAGATTATGTAGTTTCCAGCAAAAGTGGAAGAGACCCCTCCTCCTTACAGAGGAGTCTACTGAGGGTCTGTCTGTGTCTGTTGGTTTTAGATACAGAGGTTAACAAGCAGGATCAGCCCCCCTCCACCTCTCGGCTCTGTCTTAAAAAAGACCGCAGCAGCAGCATATAAGCAGGTTAAAATATTGCAAAGTAAATTCAAGAGAGCTCTTATTTCAATATGGTGAGAGGTACGGCACCGACTGAGGCCACTTGAATGGAGTAGATGTCAGCTCAGTAATATCGCCAGGCCATAACTCTGCCTGGCCATCACTCATTCTCTCAGGCCAGACATAAGTGCATACACACACACACACACACACACACACACATATAGTGGCAAGGCCAAACAAACACCTGCGCAGGGACACACGTAAAAAACACGCACACATACACTCTTGACATGTGTTGAGCGACAATCAATGAATCTGCCATCAGACGTGAGTTATGAGACGGAGAGAGTGGGCATTCCCTGTGTGAAAATATTTTGACTGAAAATGTAGCTATAATTAATGGGTTGTGTAAAGAGGTGGTGAAATTGATGCATTTATTACAAGAAGTCAAATCTGGGGGAGCCGAGGCTTTTGCCCTCCGGGATCGTCACAGTACTGCTCAAGGGCTGCTCTCACAGACACAAACACACACGTAAGCCTCTCCTCACAAACAGCGCTCTGATAAAGTGTTTACCAGTGTGAGTGTGTTTGGATGGGATGTAGCCGAGGGGAGTAAATCAGCTGTGTTAGAGGTGGAGGTGTTGTTGTCCTGCGGTGGAGGGTGGGATGTTGTTGTGGTGGTGGTGTGTGCGTGTGTTTGTGTGTGTGTTGCAGCGACAGATAATGATGTGATTCCAGCATGAGGCGGGCCGGGTGTACCTTGCCACCGTCCATTATGATGTGCGGGCCCCAACCACAGAGGGGGCAGAGTGAAGGTGAGCCTGTCATATCGATCTTTTTAGTGCTAAAATATGAGCCACTTTACTCTGCTCTCCGGCGCAGTGATGTGAAAAATAATAACTCGGACCCAAATTAAAAATATTGATCGCTTAGGTGGTGTTGAGAGCAAATAAACACCCTCTGAAGGATTTTTATTCCCCCCACCTCTTACCCTTCCCTCCTCAGTCTTGTCCCTCCCCGCCCTGTGAAAGGGCCAGGTCAGGGATGGAGGCTAGCTGAACTGTAAAATATCACACCATCTTGTTGCCGAGTAGTCTTCATAATACCCAGCGACCAGGCTCCTGATGCTCTTTATTGTTCCCAGACACAAATCAACAAGCAAGCATCTTTTCAGCTACTCTCTAACGCTGATTGATCGGGTTTTGACTCCATAATCTGGCATTAGCTCGGCTCCATTCAGGTACCCCACCCCTCCCAGGTCATAATTTTTGCACATCCAAGCTTGACTTTTTTTTTTTATTATTATTCCTTCCCGCTGTAACAGATGAGCTGACACGGGGCCATCAAACGGGTGGGAAAACAATTGCCACAAGGTTAATTTTATTGCCTGCTCCATGCATTTGTGAGCAGACGGGAGGTGTCCTCTGCCCAGATCCTGATGAATGGCTGTGCCGAGCGGGCAGGAATGGAAATGAGAGGGGAGAGGCCAGGCACAGGAAGCCGGAGTCCTGCCGCTCCCACCTGAAATTGAAATTTTTCTGACACGCTTAAAAATGGTATTCTAATATATAACAGAGGCGATGTTCCATTTAGTTTAATGATGAAAGCTGTCATGTGTCCTAGTCAATTGAGTTTTACGACACCCACTTTACCTCATACATCTGTAGAAGGTTAATATCTGCACATCTTAAATGGTGGATGTCAGATTGTCCAGAGTCGGTAGGAAAATCAAATACTTATTGTATCTAAATGCTGTTGTAATATTTGGCTGTCCTGGTCCCAGCACTATTGATTGTCCACAAGGACGTTTGCTCTGTTTTGTGGCCAAGGTGGGATGAATAGATATTTGATGAAGCATGGAGAGCAGGGCCCGACCAGCATCTGCATCTCAGTGCTGTGTCAGTGGGGACGAGAGCCAGGGCGTTGAGGAGAATCGCATGCTGCCTGTTGACATCAGTGAGAGAGAGCGGGCCCAGAGCTGGCGATGTCTCCGGTTCCCCACTTGAGCTGGGTCCTCTCGCTGAAAGCTCACTCCTGTCTGCTGACTTCAGCTCACTCTGTTTGTCTGTGTCTGCACATACATGTTTCTCTGTGCAGCCTTACTGATAGGATATAGGCTTATCTCTGACCAGCACTTTGTCCATACATATTGATTCTTACTCCACCGCTCGTTGTATCAGCTTCATTTGCATGGCCCAGCTGACCCAGGCAGTCAGTGGCCATTATATTCCCATTAGCTAATCTCTCAGCTTTGATTTCCATAATCCTCTTTCTATTGAGAGCCCTCACAGCTCCCACAGTCTCTCTCTCCAAGGAGAAAAAAAAGACCCCCACCCACCTCACCACAGACACTTTTACTCTTCCAAGATCTTCACATGCATTCAACACACGTGCATATGAATATTTAAACATGCCTATACGATGCAAAATCTTATGATTATGTTGACATTTAGTGTGTGTGAGTGGTGGAAGCATTCAGATACAATATGTATCTTTTTTCAAACATGTCTTTGAAAACCCCCTGTTACCAGGACTAAAAGGTTAATGGGGCTGTCCCTTCTAATCAAGCAGAGAATTTCAGTTATCCAGCTTTTGTAGTAAGTTTTATATCTCATTGATCTCATCATTGATTGTAATTTAATATTTATAAGAAGAAAGAAGTAAGAAACAAAAAGTGCCCATTATGCAGAGAGTATTCTTTCAGTGCTAGGGCATTAGATATAATGTATATTTTAATTATTATTTATGATACATTGGCAAGCAACAGTATTTTATGTATTTAGTTAACTGTGGAATAAGGGAGGGACTCGCTCTGCGAGCACTGCAAGATTTACACACTCATTATCAACAGTGTGTAGAGAGCTGGGAGTTTTCAATGTAAAATAATTGTGGCCAACATTTAAACAGTTTGATTTACTATGTAGAGAGATTTTAGTGTTTTTACTCCTATTTAGGTGTGTTTGAACCTCTAGTCTGAAAACCAATCACTAATGCTTTCCAACAAGCAACGGCAATGGTGGTCGACTCTTTTCCAGCTAACAAGCCCCTTGTATCTCCATCTCAGGTGCTCATCCTCTCCTGGAGGAAACAGTCAGGACATGACAGTCCAATTTGACCTTAATCACTGTAAGCAGAGTTCGCTCAGAGTGATTGCTTCCATTGATCTAAGTAGACCTAACACCTACAAACCACACTCCACCCTTGACACCCCCTCCTCTCTCTAAATGAGCTGATAATTAATAAGGGCTTGCTCTGCAACCACCAGTCAACAGACAGCATGATGGATCGGAGAGCTTGGATGCAAACCAATACACCACTAAGCTTTTCTCCGGCCTCCTGAAAGGCCCCTGGGTGTTCTTTCCCCTGCATGATCAGGCATGCACAGGAGCGCCCACCCTGCTAATTAAATACCCACAGGTTGCCGGTGTTTTTCAGCAGGGAGGCTTTCTATCTGTTCACTATTGGCATGTATTTAATAATTCATGGCACTGCGTCACTCAGGACCCTGCTTAGGTTTGTGATAAAGTCGGTTGGATTTTAGGGGTTTAACAGCTTACGATGGACAGAGCACACTTACTACGGAAGAAAATTTTTACTTAACCTTGACTTCCTAAATGGTAGTCATGTACATGTATGATGTAGATGGTGCACATCAACTACAATGAGCATTCTTATTATTTATCCGAAGCAGTCGCAGCACTGTGGGACATTAGCTGTGAAGCTGCCAAATAACTGTGCCTCCAAGCGATTTCCTCCAACTGTCACCGAGGTGCTTCAACAACAGTGACAACAGTGTCATAGAATTATTGCTTTGTCACAGCTGTCTGCTTTTTCAGTGAATGAGCTGAGCAGTGATGGACACGTCCACGACTGATCTATACCGCTGTGCTAATGGCTTCCTCTTGTTTTGTCAACACATGACTTGTTAGCTGCTAATTGTGAGATATAGGCATTTTCCACAGTGGAAAATTCTGTTAGCTGCTTCATTAGCTTGACTTAGGGCTGCACAGGATGGACTGCTAGTCACCAGTGGCACTTGGTGTAATTGTTGTGTGTGTCATTTGGAATAGATGTTCAAGTTAGGGAGCATGAGAAAGATGATGAAACAAAAAGCGGAGAGTGCAGGTGTGATTGTTAGTGGTGTTAGGTTCCATCTCTGCAAGGCAACAGTTGCAGTAGGAAGTGTGGTTGCTGGACCCTGTGTGGCCCCTAACCAGCGGGATTGGGTGTAATTGGTGAGTCTGGGCTAAGAGAGAGTGGAGGGTCGTTGGCTACGGGCTGTGAGCCTGTCATAATAACAACCAACAATGTGATCATTTCATTTTCTTTTCACTTACACATCACATCACTTCACATGAGACAGGACACACAAACACACATGCACACACACTGGGACAAGGTTAACATTGTGCCCCATTTATCTCACTCTAACAATGACTCTAAATAGCCTTTCAAAAGTCAAGTGAGGAGGGAGACAAAAATAATCAAATCACACAATTACTGCTGGGCTTCATTCTATAGTTAAGTGCATTTTTATTGTGTAACGTTTCTTTTTTCCCCCTGCACCCTCTCCCAAGCCTTTCACCCGCTCTGTTTTTCCTGCCTCCCTCAGCAAGCGTTCTCTCCCTGCCACTTCTCATCTAATATGGCTGTAATTGGGTTTGGTTGTACAAATCAGATTTCAGCAATTGGGTTATCCTCCTCCGAAATTGGAGAGGTCTCTGGACCGGCATGGGTGGAGAGTTAATCTGCTTTTGTTAAACCCTCCTTTTGGTGGCTGTGGCGGCAACATCAGGCTGTGTCGATTAAAGCTTTACCTGTCACTGTGGACATAGCTGTTTACATAGCAATTTACCCCCTACAAAAAAAACAACAACACATGAAATAACCCACACTCACATATAGTACATCTATCCACCGCTTGCTTCTCCTCAGGCAAATAAAGACATTTGAATCAAGCATTAACAGGCTTAATTACTTCACAATTGTCATTTTAATTTACACTGATACAGTATTGATCACACAAGCAGAGATTAAGGCCCTCAGCGGAGAGGTTGATGTGGAATTAAACAGGGCCGGGCCCTCCTGGGGCCCGCCTGGCCTGTCCTGCCACAGTCAGAAGAGGAATGACATCCTCCCCCTAATGAACTGGCAGCATGCGCAGACATGAATTTCTGGCCTCGCTGGAGAAGGAGAGAAATAATGGGGTTTGGGGAGCGATGGCGGGTTATTCATTCACTGCCATGCACCAATTCTCCTGTGATTCATCCCCAGGCCTCCAGACCACCACTGCCTGTTTGCCTGCCACATTCAGCCTGCCTGACCTTTCTCCTGCCTAACTGTTTACATATATATCTATATCTATATATATATATATATATATAAATATATATCCCTCCTCCTTTGGGAGCACCCTTCCCCATGCCAGGTAACATGTACAGAAGTAGGGAGGAGGAGCAGGGGTGAGGCACCTGCGTTAAGTAACCAGCCTCTAATCTACACTGCCTCTCAGTGGTGGAAGTGCCAGTCCGTGATTCTCCCTCTCATCCTGGCTCAACTGTCTGTCTGAAGAAAACGACACATTCTCATGGAATTGATTTCAGTCGAGGCTGATGTCACGCACAGCTGGTTAATACCGGGAGGGAAATCGTTAGATGAAATCCAAGCAATTTCTCCCCAGTTGGAAGATAGCACGAGGCTCCTGCGGTCAGGGCTGTGCTGTGGAGTAATTAACAGCAGAACAAAAACAACTTCACTGAAGAACACACTTAAACAGTCACACTCCACACAAGTGCTTTTAAAGACTGGCTCTCAGAGTGAGGGGGGTAATAGGAGTAAAGCTGGGATTGTAAGCACATACAGAAAGGAGGAGTATCTGCTATACCTGATATGAAACAATTCCACTGAAAGGTTGGTGGTTTGATCCCACACAGAAGTGTCCTTGAGCAAAATTTAAACCTTAATGAGTATGTAAATATATGGATAAAGATTTTAGAGAAGGGTCACTGACATATTAGGGTAGGTAACTTAATGTTGTCATGAGACACATTTAGTAGAGAGGTTATCTGTACTTCATAATCAATGCTACTGTACCAAATTATGCTAAATGTAATTTTATGTAATAGAGGTTCTAATGATAACTTAAAATGTCTATTAAGAAAACTAGACAGCAATATGTTTTTGTTTAATACAGTGAATTAAATGTAGAATAAATAAATGTAATAATGTAAATGTATAAAAGCTGTAGCACACAGTGCAGAACCATTTAATAAAATGAACAAAGAAAAGTACTTATCCGACAACTTAAAACTTATAGCAACTGTGGTAAGTTAATCAGCCTGCAATGTGAGAGGAATGTATTTTTACAGGTCCACAGCAAGCCTGTGCTACAAGTTCTCCTCTTCCCTGTCAACCTTTCCTGTTTTACTCCACTTTGTGCTGTTAGCAGCTTTAGAAATGATTAATGGAAACAGGTACACATCCTGAAATCAGACAGTGATGGATTTGTGGCAGTGAAAACACAACTCAAGACTGTGCTTGTCCTTGAGCCCGATAACGACCAGTGTTGCCTAAAATGGCCTAAAGGTTCCAGAGTAGATTGAAAGAGGGTGGGGGGATTGTTTGTGAGGTCTTTATTTGATTGCATTACCTACAACTGGATGTTGCAACGTGGGAGCCATCTTGACAATGAAGGCTAAACAAAACAACAACCCCTTCTCTCTCATGACTGGCAACACCCCGTGACGGATTTCAAGAT
The DNA here is from genome assembly GCF_900324465.2 of Anabas testudineus. Lineage (NCBI taxonomy): Eukaryota > Metazoa > Chordata > Actinopteri > Anabantiformes > Anabantidae > Anabas > Anabas testudineus. Next base: position 3,769,479 of record NC_046624.1, read on the forward strand.
GTCTTCAATACTCGTAATGGACTTGGCAAGGCCCGGGGTGGCTGAGCTTGGGCCTTCTACTCCACTCTGTCATCCAATCACCTTATTCTAATGCTATTGCATTGTTTAGTCAACCAGCCGTCCATTTACATCAACCCATAACCACACAGCCACACCATGGAAGCACTTAATAGAATTAGCAGGTATTGTGCAGCACATTTTAAACACATAGGCCATTTTAAACACACACACTCTCAGTCACTCCTCCTCCCTCCCAGGGCTTATGATCCCTCACTTGCTGTCAGAGTAATGGCATCACAAGCTTTCCATACAGTGCGTGCCTTTTCCCTTTAACTGTCATAACTCTATACTCTGCTCACCGTGGACAGTTTATTCAGATCTTCAAATGTGCAGCCAATATTGTTGTCATGTTTATGTTATGTACTACATATTAATAGCTCATAAAGCGCATTTTGAACTTCATTATAAAATAGGAAGCCAGAGCTCTGGACTGAATTTACTAGTTAATGATAGGGCTCATTATTTCCCTGATTTCTGGGGAATGTTTG